>NC_073267.2:58481293-58790862 GCF_029289425.2 Pan paniscus | reverse complement strand
TGGCAGCCTGATGAGATTCAGCTGTCAATTGGAGGAGATGCTCAGCCACGTGGGACCAGGTAAGGGGCTGCTGTGTTTTCCCAGCAAGAGTCAAGGTGGCTTGAACTGGTGCAGCGGCAACGGTGAAGGAGAGGCATGGGCTGATTCGAGAGATGCTGGGAGGCAGATCTGGTAAGCCAAGGAGAGTCAGAGATCCTGCCCTTGTTGGCTTCAAGGACACTCGTTCTCACCTGCTTACTGAAAAGTACAAACCAGGTCCTCCCCACCAAGGAGGATAAACCCAAGGGTTTGCAGAGGGAAGCTTTCTTTCACTCTGAGCCCAGAGAATGAGAGGAGAATCAGGCATAATGCAGTTAAGAAATACTATGTAATCAATCACACTAGCTTAAATAAAATGCAATGTCCAAACGTGTTGCCCAGCATTTTCCCACATCAAACAGAGGCCCAGGTGAATCACCAGCATCACTAGAGTATTGTTATTTGAAGCTGGAAAGGGGATCCTCAATTTTGGTGGATGGGAAGGTTGGTGGGGAGCAAATATAAGAATTGTTTAGGGGTCTAAGTTCTAGGAAAACTAACACACTTGTGAGAAGGGGCTATAATGCCATAGAAAGTGTGTGGCATTTGGATTTGGAAGGCCTGCCTTTGAATCTCAGACTGCTATACATTAGCTGTGTGACCTTGGCTGGTCACTTAGCCTCTCTGATTCTTTTCCTCATCTAGAAAAGGGAGCTGATCACAGTTGCTTCAGAGGCTACTGTGGAAATAAAAGGAAATAATGATAGAGAAAGTGCTTTGTCAGCTGCAAAGAAATATCAAATATTGGAGATTATTAAGAAAGTATATTTTAAGCAAAAAAGTGTAATTGGGTGATATGATTGAATTGATGTTATTTTGCGTTGTTAGGATAATGTCTTTATCCTTAGGAGAAGCACACTGAAATATTTAGGAGGGAAATGTCAAAATGTTTAAAACATTCACATGGTTCGGAATAAAACAAAATTGTACAGCTCAGTGTACGATCTGTCTACCTATCTATTTACATCTATATTTTGAAAAAATGTGGCAAAACATTAACCATTGGTGAATTTAGTGGAAGGATATTAGTGTTCATTAAGCTATTTTTAATGTTTCGGTAGACTTGAAAACTTTCATAATAAAAATCAGAGGGGAAATCATTTCCAGGTGGACAGCAGGTGTAAATAGGGAGGGAAAACAATGCCTCAGAAGGTGACAAAGGGCAGTATCTTCATGGCCTTGGGTAAAGGTGGCATTTGGTAGGGAGGAAACACCCAGCCTCTCTCCCTGGCTTTCCTATCTCCTCCTGGTGCCTTCCTTTGGCTGAAGTAAATGATAAGTCCAAGGGCAGAGCCCAGTGATGAAATCCAGGATTGGCCTCCAAGGGCACGGAGCCAGGGAGAGGATAGAGTGGGACAGAGAATGGACCCAAAGGGATAACTGGAGAAAAACCAGCACCTCTTCTTTTGCAGGGCATGGCAGACAGAAGCTCAAATGCCAGATAATCATTTTCCCAGCCTCCGGATGCAAACCTGGCCAAACGTTCTCCTGCAAAGTAAAGTCTGTGGCTGGAGCTGGGAAGTCTTTTCCTTTCTAACTAGAGAACAATGCGTGACAAGAAGCTGTCCCTCCTTCCCTGATTTTGGATATTATTGTGTGAGGATATGATGCCAGGAACTGCTGCAGCCACCCTGCCACCAAGAGGATGGCAGAGCAGCCACCAAGAGCCCCGACATTGTTGAGCAACACAGCCTGGACCACCTGCTGCCAGACTTCCCAACACATGAGAAAAAGTCTCCAGTGTTGGGGTTCCCTTGTGGTTGGGCATCTTGTCTCTTGCTGCCACTAACATCTTAACTGATGCACAGGTCATAGTCGAAGTGACCTCCCCGTCTCTTTTCCCTTAGTCACACCCTATCCCCAACATGCTAGATTTTCTACTGTGATAGTAACAAGAAAAAACCAACAACAATGAAGACAAGGAAATGGGAGCCAGACATGGTGGCTCACGCCTGTAATACCCGCACTATGGGAGGCCAAGGTGGGCAGATCGGATCACTTGAGTCCAGGAGTTCAAGACCAGCCTGTGCAACATGTCAAAACTGTCTACAAAAAATATAAAAATTAGCCAGTGTGGTGGCATGCACCTGTAGTCCTAGCTACTTGGGAGGCTGAGGTGGGAGGTGGGAGGATCACTTTAGCCTGGGAGGATTACTTTAGGTGGAGGCTGCAGTGAGGGGAGATCACACCACTGCAGTCCAGCCTGGAAATGGGCCCTGAGGAAGAGAAAAGCATTGCGGTGCCCTCTATCGTATCAGAGGTGGGAAACGCAGAAGCACACGTCACAGTTTGCATTTCCATACAGGGTGCTGAGCTGATGGATGGAGGAGGCAAGGCTTCACCTGTGGAGCACATGCAGTGGTGTTTGCCCTGACTCCCGGATCCCTAGCATCAGCTCTGCACACCCATCTCGCAGCTTCTGAGTGCTGTGCTGCTAAGAGCTCCCCACCCCAGGACTGCAGGGGCCGCTTTTCTTGGGCTCTGGAGCCACATCACTCTTACCGAGAGCCCAGGTAGCCAATGACTAACCCATGTAGAGAAAAATGCCTCACAGCTCCTTTGCCCCAGGCTCTGAGGTGTAATTTATGCTGCAAAGCCCCTCAAGGGATCAGGCTGAGTCTTGGGGTTCACCCCAATTGCTTCTCCACTCTTACTCAACTGTCCTGGGAGAGCTCTGTAGGAGATGCAGGAGTAAAGTCACATGCAGTGGCAAACAAAAGACTCCATGATGCCTTTGTCCTGAGAGCCTTGGCCATGGCAGCTTGATCCCTGCATAGATCATCGAAAATCCCCCTGCAGGCTCTCCTGTAAGGCAGAGCTTACAAAGCCCACTATTGTCTGACTGTTTCAAGGATTTACTTCATTTGCAAGTGGCTTTTCTCACCACAATGTCATTAATGTGTGGAGAGACCTGGAAGCTGGCATTTATGGCATTTACGTGAAAGTGATGTCTAAATCCTCAGGCTCAGGCAGGGCAGAAATAGCCAGGAAGCTGACAGCAGAAAGGGGACATTTGCCTGGAAACAGACTTATTTATCTTCTCCCACTAAAGCTTCTCTCTTAGCAATGAAGTCTTTGCCCTCTGCTGACCCCAGGACATGTCAAGACTTTGAGCTTGGTAGAATGTGCTGCCAACACTGCTTCCCTTATTACCCATTTCAGTCACTAATCTGGGACTACATCAGTGGTTCCCAACCCAGGCTGCACTTCAGATTCACCTTGGAGCTTTTCCAAAATACACTGCCCCTCCTTCCTCAGGAATCTCTGGCACAGGTATGAGATCCTGGCAGGTATGAGAGAAAGGAAAATAAGAGAATCTGCCTGGTAACCATCAGAGGCAAGGAATTAACATATTATCTAAAACTATGTTAAAAGGTCAGAGCCCACCACAGTGGTGCATGCTTGTAATCCTAGCGCTTTGGGAGGCTGAAGCAGAAGGATCACTTGAGCCCGGGAGATGAAGGCTGCAGTGAGCCATGACCACACCACTGTACTCCAGCCTGGGCACATCAGGCATCAGTATTATTCTAGCACCCCAGTTGACTTCAATGAGCAGCAAGGGCTGAGAACCACTGCTTCACAGAAGGGAGCATGTCCTGGGGGATCCAGGAAGGTCTTCCCAGGCCTGATCTTGTTGGTTACCTTCATTTCCCGACAAAGGGCTGCTAGATCCTCCTGTGGCTCTCTTGGATCATCCTTGCGTTTTGCAAAATATTGCTTTCTTTAAACATTCAAGTATGTGGCTCCTCTGAAACTGTGAACATTCCTGAAGATCATCATGAACTGTTGGTATCTGTAAAATCCAAGGAGGCAGAGTCAGAGGAACAGGTATCTGGAGACATGGGTGGCTGCTGCTCCCAGCATCAAAAGCGTTCATCTGAAGTCATCCCGTGGGTGGAAGCTTCTGCTCCTCCATGGAGGGCCGTAGAGTGTGTTAGAGTAAGTGAGGCTGCAGTGTGAGGTTAGGCACTCTGTGTACACACCTTCATAAAGCATGTTAGCTTTTGTAAAGTGCTTACTAGATCACGAACATTGCTTTTTTTAAAAAAAATCAGAGTTTATCACTTGACAAAAGATGTATTTTTCCAACACACACTCAGAAGTACCACTGTGAGTGGTAATTTGGCCCTTATAAAGTTACTATCATTTTCCTGTTATTTTCACCTGTGTTCAGGGGGAGAAGCAAAGCTTGATCTTCAAATGAATAACATAAACTTCACTTAATTACCCAGAAAGATTTGCTTTTTTTTCCCCCAGTCTAAGCATTTTAATGCCCACCATCAAAGGCAGAGGGTATCTGAGGGAGAGAATTTCGCATCAACTTTACCATTCCACTTCATGAAATTCTGACCTTTTATTTATTTATTTATTTATTTTTCAGAAAGGGTCTCGCTCTGTTGCTCAGGCTGGAGTACGTGGCGTGATCATGGCTCACTGCAGCCTTGATCTCCTGGGCTCAAGTGATCCCCCTGCCTCAGCCTCCCAAAGTGCTAGGATTACAGCATGTACCACTGTGCTGGGCTCTGACCTTCTAACATAGTCTTAGAGAACATGTTAATTCCTTCCCCCTGATGGTTACCAGGCAGATTCTCTTATTTTCCCTTCTCTCATACCTGCTGGTTAGGAAAGACATTATGTCTCTATTAAAATTCTTTATTTGACTTAGTATACAACATCCCATTTTGGGTGTATATAGAAAATTGAGATTATTTGCTTGACCTCATGCAGGAAAAATAATCATTTAATGAATGGTATTTGCCATTTTAAAAAGGTTTTTTGGGGGTAGTGATAAATAGATGCAACGTTTATCTACTGCTCAATACCAGGTCACTTGGCCTCCTGATCCATACAAATATTTCATTCTGAGCTGTGGTTATGCTGCACTGAAGAGAAATGTCACCACTTCCAGCTTACACAACTGCCATCTGCGACTTGGCCTTTGCCCATTGCTTTGTGGTTTTGCTACCTATGCACCATCCTTCTACTCCAGCAGGGGGTCTCAGCCCTGACTGCCCATGAACAGCACTTGAGGCTTAAAAAAGATGGGTGTGCCAGCCCTAGGCCCAGAGATTCTGATTCCATTGGCCTAGGATGGGGCCTAGGCACAGGTATATTACAGCTGACCCCCAAGGGAGTATAATATGCAGGTGGCTTTGGAAGCACGATTGTTGACCATCAGGTCTTCCTGATAGCTGGCAACACTGCATCCTCTGCCTGGTATCCCCAGCACCTGCGATGGAGTCTGGCACAGGATGGACACTCACAAGTCTGCTGTGAATGATGCACTGACTGTACCTGGAATGAACTTGGAATCCTGGTACCATCATGCCACAGTATCACCCTCTTCTGATGTATTCCTCAGATGCTGTGAATTAACCACGAAGCCAGACTGTCAATTCTAAAGAAGCAGGGCTGCTGGAACACGAATTCGTCATGGTTCACCCTTGGCCCATGTTCCATTATTTGCTAATATTCAAAGACAATGCTATAGCATTTAGCCAGTAAAAACAAAAAAGAAAAGAAAAAAAAAACAAGTCAGTATATTGAAAAGGAATATTATGTTATTAGAAATGCATGGAAATAGATTGTAGACACATGAAGCAAAACAGCACAAATACCAATGCTACCTAATCACTCCAGAGAATGCTGTGCAGAACAAACATCCCTTTCTTCCATGTGGTTTAAAAAAATAGCTACCTAAATACAAAATTTTAAAATAGTTACCGAATACAAAAGCAAAAACCCAACTGTCAATTTTTCATTTTATTTTTGGCTGGTTGGCTGATTGATTGATCCACTCATTCATTCATTTGATTTGGGCGTACTGAGCCTCTTTGTACCGGGCACTGTTCCAGGTGATGGGATACCGCAGTGAACTCAAGTGACCTGGGCCTAGTCTCATGGAACTTACATTCAAACATGGGAGGTAGGTAAGAAACGAGTAAGCAGATAGCACAGAACTCAGGCAGTAATGAGTGTAGTGGGATCAAATCACAGGGGCCAGGGAGCAGGTGCAGCCCTGGTGGTCATGGAGGGTGTCTCTGAGGATGTGGCCTGGGGGCTCAGGTCTGGATTTCTGAGGGCAGGAGACAGCAAATGCATGGGTGCAGAGGCAGGAACGAACTGGAAATGTGAGCAACAGGAAGTCCAGGGGCTAGAACTTGGCAGGAGTAGGAGGAGTGGTATGAAATGGGAGGCAGGAGCTGGATAGCATAGGGGTCTGCATGCCATGGTAAGGACTATGTATGGGGACAGTAAAAATGGCAAATGACGCCATCAATTTCCACTTTAACAGAATTGCTATCACCCAAGAGGTCTGTAATGGGAAAACGGGCTGAGTGAGTTCTCTAGCCTTGGGGAAGCCATTCCATTATTGGGTCAAGCCTCACAAAATCACTTGAGTAAAAAAATAATTGCAAGAATTTTATTTTCTTCTTGAGTGTTGGAATGGGAGTGGGGGATATTGAGTCTATTCTTCCCCCAGATATCCATGTAGCCTTTTAATTTTATTTTTCTTTTATTAGACAGGGTTTCGCTCTATCACCTAGGCTGGAGTGCAGTGGCGTGATCTGGACTCACTGCAGCCTCGACTTCCTGGACTCAAGCGATCCTCCCACCTCAGTCTCCTGAGTAGCTGGGACTACAGGCGTGCACCACCACGCCTGGCTAATTTTTGTATTTTTGTAGAGATGAGTTTCACCATGCTGCCCAGGTCTCAAACTCCTGGGCTCAAGTGATTTTCCCATCTCAGCCTCCCGAAGTGCTGGGACTACAGGCATGAGTGACTGTGCTCGGACCCCCTGTCTTTTTATTTTCTTCATTTAAACCTCTGTTCAAATGTCATTTCCCCAAAGAGGGCTTCCTCTCTGCTTCTGGTGGTCTTCATGGTCTCTGCTACTACAATATATTATATTGTATATCTATTTGTTCATTTCATACTTCCCCCTCCCCTCTGGAAGGTAAATCCCTGAGGTCAAGGGCTTCACTTATTTTGTTTTCTGCTGTACTCAGTACAATCCTTGTACTCAGCACATGGTAAGTGCTCAACTAATATCTGTTTAATGAATTAGTTGGAATAAATGCCATTGGATTTTGCTGCATTTATTTGGGCACAAAGGACTTGGGAGAGCCCTTGTGTTGCTATGCTTCTGTTTCCCAAGCACATTCATGTCCTTTCTAATCTTTCTGCCTTAATCACTTTAAATGTACTGACAAGCACAATTGACCAATTAATAGCGCTTATGCTCTTGTTACATCATTTGTAATCCATGATGCTCTCTCTATTCGTAATGGCCTTTCAATTTTTCATGACTCAAAACGGATGACATGCATAATGAATACAAATAGCAAATTGATTAAATGCAATGCATATTCTACTGCTTGCTGGGCTTATGCCTGTTATTAATGACAGAAATCCAGCAAACTCTCATGAAAACACCAATGACATACAACCTTTAATGCAAGATGCTGGAGCACTAGGGGTCCTAAATTTTCCTAATTACTGAGCAACAGCAGTGATTAATTTCCCAGACGACAACCTTTGTAAATAAGAACATCAGCATGGCTGCTTTGTCCAAGTTCTTTTTGCTGAGCACAAAACCCATCATGCAGCCCATTTTTACTTCATCAGACTATTTGTGTTGTGTTTCAGAAAAAAAAATACACTTGAGAGATCGCCTTATGAGCAAAGTATAAAGGATGCCACTTGTGCAAAATCAAATTTATTGTCTGCTCAGGGATTGCATGTTTTTCTGGAATCCTAATACACTGCGATACAGAAGCCACGTAGCTTCGGTTCATGTATTGAGTATTAAAGCATCACAAAAATGATAACACAAAACAAGAAAGAAGATATGGATGGGAGTCTGCAATGGACAGTATGGTAAAGGACATGCTTTTAAAAGACCTGCCTGGCTAAATGTGCAGTTTTGGTTTCAGATTGCCAAAGAATGAATTGGTTTGCAATAAAAGGCTGTGTGAATCAACCTTCTTTTCCCCATTAGTGGGAAACCTTCTGGGAAGCAGGCGTTTTCTTTGACACACTGGGGCACATGATGACTGGTTTACCCAGGTTGGCACTGGAAAACAACAAACACTTGTCTGATGGGTCTATTAAGAGGGAATGAAGTGGATAGGAGCATTTGTCAAGGCCCACCCACGCTCAGAAAGCATCGATCACAGCATGCTGACCACTGCTCCTGCACTCTTCCTCCTGAAGCACAAATGGGCCACTCTGCAGAAAGAAGGTGGGGTGAGAGAATGGGCTGCTGTGGTCTTGGTCCACTTCCCCAACAGCTCTTCAGATAACACCTTGACAGGTCTGCCTCCACGATTATTCAGGCTCTGAGTCAGTGGAATTCCAAACCCAGGGAAAGCAGAGCTCTGCCAAATTTGCGGCCTGCACCCTGCCAGTTTGCAGCCCAGAGTGGTTTTGATGATACCTAGTCTAGGCTTAGTAGATTCACTTCTACCTCTGAAAGTGTGCACATCATCTGGGGTTGGAAACTCCAGAAGTGACCCCGAACAAGTGAGTGGTGTATTGGGAGACACAGAGAGTCTGGGTAGTGAGGGAGAAGTTAGACAGGGAAGGGAAGGTGGCCACACAACATAGGATGCATTATTAAGTCAGCTACCACAGTGGGTGATGGCAGTTGAATCTCACAGGGTAACTCTGGAAAACTGCAAAGTACATGCCTTGGAATTACTTTAGCCAAGGGGTGAGGGAGCTGGGGTATTTATACCCACATAACCAGCAGTCATTGCTTCAGAGTGTCCCCAGAGATATTAATTCCCAGGCACTTTCACCTTTCCATGCCTATGGACAAAGTGGAGCCTAGGGGCCATGTGTCTGACAAAGATGCAATGGATGTGGGAGGAGCACCCATACAGACTGCTTCGAAGTCACCCAAGGACTTAGGATTCCTTCCAAGATATACAAAACCCACACCCCCACCCCAAACTTCTGAAGGCATCACCATTACTCATGATCAAAATGTTTGATTAATGTACACGGTGCATTAAGCACACTTTTGAATGTGATTTGAAGGGGAATGACATTAACAGACTCTACTTGCTGAATTTTCTGCTCTATGGAGATGGCAAGACAGACTTCTTGCTAACATTTAGGAAACACACATGCCCTCCTCCCCCACTGTCATATGTCTATGTGAGAGAATAAAGAATTCACAACTAGTTCTAAAAAAAAAAAAGAAACTAGGAAGAGAAATACAGACTACAGAGTAAGAGAAAGCAATAGCGCTAACAGAGAGTCAGACAGAAAGGAATGAGAATTTCATTTATTAAAATTGGAAAAAAAAACCCAAAAATTATTGGTACCTTTAAACATGTTCCCTAGATGAAGCCTGAGGTACTCTGCTGGAACTTTCTGATTGTAATATGGAATCTGGTTGTTAAACAGCCTCATTTTGTACTGGAATTCATCTTTTAAGGCCAAATAATTCCTTAGCATCTCCATTTCTTTTGACACTTTAGTTGCAAAAATCCTTTCTTAGTGCATAACAATGATAATAATTAGTATTTATTTCGTGCTTACTATGGGTGAATTGTTTTGCATGTATTAACTCATTTAATACTCACAATAAACCCATTAGTTTCCCCATTTCACAGGGAAAGAAGCTGAGGCTCAGAGAGGTTCAATGACTAGCCCAAGGTCACTCAGCAAGTGGAGCTAGGATTTAAATCCAGGGGGTCTGACTGCAGAACCCCCAATTTTTACATCTCCATATTATCTTTCTTTCATGTGCCCTAATTACTTACCTTAATAGGCACATGTTTTTACAAACATAAATCCTTCCTTAATTGTTTCTATCCCAAGGATGTGATGGCTTGACATTTTATGCTGAGGTAAGTGCAATACTTTCACATGAACAACATCCTAAAACAGAGCTCATTCAAGGAGGAGAGAGGCCCCAACTTCCCAAGCATGATGTCTGGTTTCTCCACCAGCATGCCTAGGTCTCTCGCCAGGAAAGCCTTGAGAGTTTTACCCCACACCCATCTTAGAATCACATGCTCTCTAAATCTAGGGAAAATCACTGTGGGCTACAGGAAATCAATTTTGTTTGCTTCTCTTTGCTACTGGATGAGCCTACTCAACCACTGGACTCCATATTTAGTAAAAATATGAAACATGCAAATGGCACTCCATTCTTATTTGTTACCTTTTTACTAAATAAAAGAAGGAAGTCTGAGTGATCATAGATAGAACCATTGCTTAGAAAGCACTTGAGCGATTGTATAGATTCACATTTATTATGGTGTGATCTGAGTCTAAAAAATAATTGACTTTTTTTTTTCCAGTAAGGCTTATAAATACAGACCCAGAGAGGCCTCTCATTCTCCTAACCATCTTTCCAGGTGGAGATGAGAGGGAAAAAGCTCATGCCTATGCTAAAAGCCTATGGTTTGCTTTTCCACGATGTTTCTATTACAGTGTAAGTGTGTATATGGCATCAGTACATATGCACATAAGTGCCATTTGCTAAATTTAAAAGAAAGATGGTTTTCCCACTTCTAACACTTAAGGACTTAGAAAAGATAATGCTTTAAGAGGCAGCAAAATCCATGACTACACACAGATAAAAGACCCTCTTATTTTTCTAAATATTTAGACAATTAGTCTACAGAAGGACTACAATGGAAACTACCAAAGTGAGATGAGATAAAATGATAAAAGTGCACCTAGGGAACCATTTAAGTATGCGAGAGTGTCTATGGAATGTGTGTATGTGTGCGTGTGTGTCCCCATTTACACACACACAAGAGAATGAATAATTTTAAGCAAAAGCATTCAAGAATTTTATCATTCTGTCTTGACTTGTCCTTTCCACACGTTCAGGTTCAGTAATAACGGCAGCTTTGAAAGTGTCAGGACCAGATCAGTCAGGAGGATTCATTTAGAAATTGTGACCGGTCACAATGTGCCTTTATTTAGCCAACCCTCATAATAAGCGATTTCTATTACACGGGGCTGCTGTGTGATGAGGTGGAGAGCGCGTAACTGAGGCTCTCTAGTCAGACACCCGCAGAGCCTGTGCCATCCACACGCTCACCACATCTCCTGCCTCGGCATGGGGGAGGCAGGCGGAGGGATGAGCAATATGTATTTCAGATGCCCTTTTGGTTTGGGGGCTGTCAAGTCTCCTGATGCTGGACAGGACTGGGCTATATTGAAAATTACACTAATTAGGAGATTTGGATTTTTGACTCATCTTTGTTTCTGTAAACATCTTGTGAGTCTATCTAGCCTCAAATACCCAGCTAGAAACAAATATACGGAGATGATATGAGATTGTGCATGGAAGTCCCTCAAAGATGGCATTACACAGACTAAGACTACTAAGTAAAAAAAGTCCATGTAAATTTCAAAGAGCCATTAGCTGAGTCATATATTTACAAAATATAGTTAACCATCTGACTAAGCTTTCTTAACTTCTTGAAAATCTGGACAATGAGATGCTAAGACAATAATAATGACCCAGAGAGATTGATGAGAAATTGAAAATTCTGCAAACACAAATAAAAAAGACAGATAAGCATAAAAATGCAAACGAATGCTAAATCAAAAGTCTGTCTCTAGCAAGTTGACAAAATTCTGCAAGCCACAGATGGTCATAATTGGAACACTAAATAAAATAAGGATGTTAAATTAGAAAATAACTCAGTAAGGTTAGAAAACATATTTATGGTATTAAAGTGTCCCGGGTAATAGCAACATAACAGAGAGAAGAGGAGATCTTGGGCTGGGCATGGTGGCTCGTGCCTGTAATCCCAGCATTTTGGGAGGCCAAGGCAGGTGGATCACCTGAGCTCAGGAGTTCGTGACCAGCCTGGCCAACATGGACAAATCACGTCTCTACTAAAAAAATACAAAAATTAGCTGGGCATGGTGGTGGGTGCCTGTAATCCCATCTACTTGGGAGGTTGAGGCAGGAGAATCATTTGAACCTGGGAGATGGAGGTTGCAGTGAGCCGAGATCGCACCGCTGCAGCCCAGCCTGGGTGACAGAGCGAGACTCTGTCTCAAAAAAAAAAAAAAAAAAAAAAAGGAGATCTTAAATATTATGATGGGAAAATCTCTAGAATCAACTTCGTGGTGAGGAGGGGGCCGTTCAGAGATATAATTTAAAGTTGAATCATGGACAACCGAAGGTTTAGACTAAAGGAAAAACAGAGGTACCAAGTGCAAAACCTTGCTAAATACAACCCTGTGAGATAAATAGAGAGATAGGCATCACTGTTATATAGAAGATGTTGAAGGAAAATTAGAAGGGTTCTTTGTCCCCTCAATATTCAACTGATTTCCAAAAATGCAAGCTATTAAAGTATGACATAACTTCATAAAAGAGGGTAATTTTTACTTCTTGGGAAAGTCAAGAATAAAATGCAGAAATATTTATAAAATAAAGTTTTATTTTTACTTTAATTTCACTATATTTTATTTTGCTTAAACTAATGCTTATATTACACTTACTGTGTATATCAGGCACCATTTAAAATACTTTGTAAACATTAACCGATTTAATCTTCTTAACAACCCTAGAATGTACTATTATTAAACCCTTTTACACGTGAGAAAACAGGCTTGGAGAGATTCAGTGACTTGCCCAAGGCCACACAGCTAGTAAAAGGTGGAGCTGTGGCTGTGTGCGGTAGCTCACGCCTGTAATCCCAGCACTTTGGGAGGCCGAGGTGGGTGGATCACAAGGTCAGGAGTTTGAGACCAGTCTGGCCAATATGGTGAAACCTCGTCTCTAGTAAAAATACAAAAATTAGCCAGGTGTGGTGGCAGATGCCTGAATCCCAGCTACACAGGAGGCTGAGGCAGGAGAATCGCTTGAACCGGGGAGGGGGAGCTTGCAGTGAGTTGAGATTACACCTCTGCACTCCAGCCTGGGTGACAGAGCGAGACTCTGCATTAAAAAAAAAAAAAAAAAAGTGGAGCTGTACACAGGCCACCGGGCTCTACAGTACTTGGAATCACTAAGCTATGTTGCCTTTATAAGCAGAGGAATTAAAAAGTGACATATTTTGATGATCTTGCTCTAATTTCTTAGCTTCTGAACCTTTGAAAGATTAAGTGAATATATAATACAATTCTACACTCTTTAGAACAGGAAAAAATTTGAGGAAATTTGATCTTAAAATATATCCATTTGTCTTTATAATTATACATGGAACCTTAAGAATCCTTTAAAAGAGTAAATTGGTATTTCATACAAACACACACAAAAGAGACTAGATGGATTGGAAAGATGTATTTTTCTGTTATTCCACAATAACTTTTACATTGAGATCAGATTAGAAAATGACCAGGATAAATGGCCAAGAATAAAACTCCCCCAAGTGTTGCATACACATTCTACCAGAAAATGTGTGACAACATTTTTAAGAAGTGTTTCCTGCCACAAAGGCAGAAGCGGGTGCTAATGTTAACAGCTTTTAAAAAGCTGTAGCCTGAAAAGAATAATGTCCTGAAAGGTAAATTGCATTTCCCTACAAAGGTTTTAATTAAAAAGCACTCTTACCTTCAGTCCTGACTCTTTAAACTTGCAATTTTACCAATAAGACAACAGTATTAATTCACTAATTCATTCAACAAGCATTTATGGAGCTCCAATTTAGCACTGAGACTATCCCAAAGTGAATGAGACACAGTTTCCACTTCTCAACAAGTCCATTTAGAGAATATGAACTTGGACAATTAATTAACAAAACCATGAGCTAAGTGTTATAGAGGCTCCAATAACACAAGCAGCAAGATCTTTTTAAAAATGTGCAATGTGCTCCTGGCTCAATATGGTGGAATGAGCACATGCATTATTTCTTGTCCTAACTAAAACCCCACTAAAATGAGAGTAAATCCCAAATTTCCACTTCTAGCCAAAATGGAGTAATAGGAACTTGCTTTATCCTCCCACCTAACCTCACTCCCCCCAACCCAGTACAAAATATATTAAATAGTACGCAAGACACTGAACTTCAGCCAACAATCAGTGATCCTTGAGAGAAGGGAAGCAACTGAGACAGGCCCAGTGATTTTTAAGCTTACTGCCTGGAGAGAAGTTCCAGGCTACAGCATGAGAGGGCAAATCCAGGCAGAGCCTGGTGGGCTCCTCACGTTGAGTAGATGAAGCTGAGTCTGAGGACACCTAGGCAGCTAGAGTTTACAGAGAAGAGTACTGGAGAGAAGGCTTCACATAGAGAAAATGCCAAAGATCTAAAGATAGTCCTTCTGGCTGGGCATGGTGGCTCACACCTGTAATCTCAGCACTTTGGGAGGCCGAGGCAGGTGGATCACTTGAGGTCAGGAGTTCAAGATCAGCCTGGGCCAACATGGAGAAACCTCTATTTCAAAAATACCAAAAATTAGCTAGGCATGGTGGCTTGCACCTATAGCCCAGCTACTTGGGAGGCTGAGGCAGGAGAATTGCTTGAACCTGGGAGGAGGAGGTTGCAGTGAGTTGAGATCATACCACTGCACTCCAGCCTGGGTGACAGAGTGAGACTCCATCTCAAAATAAATAAATAAATAAATAAATAAAAATTAAAAAAAATAAGGATAGTCCTTCTTGAGTATTCAGCTGACTGCTGAGAAGTGTATGCATGTGAGGAAACTACCTAAGGTTAGGTGGAAATCCACACAAAAAGATTGAAGAACAGAGCCTGCTACTTACACAGACCAGGAAATAGAGTCTATTCCTGCTAGTCAGACTGGGAAACCTTAAGATTCTCTGACATATAGAGCAGTTTGCCTCTATTGTAGGGAATAGCAACACCTAAACCAAGCACTGCTTTGGTATCACCTAACAAACCTTAAAAGTGAGGACAAAGGATAAAACTGCTTCTAAGCAATGAAACTGTGTCTCAGATTAAAGCTTAAGAATATTGATAGGAATAAAAAAAATGTCCAGTACCAATACAGTAAAATATACAATATCTGGTACCCAGTCAACAATTAACCAGCACACAAAAAGCAGGAAAATAGGACCATAAGAGAATATCAAATCAATCAATCAAAATAGACCCCAAATTAACACAGAATTAGCGGTTACTATAACTGCATTTCAAATGCTTAAAAAGTTAAGTAGATACATGGAAGATATTTTTTAAAGGCCAAAATCAAATTTCTACAGATAAAAAACAATGTCTAAGATAAGAATTACATTGGATGGGAATAATGGCAAATTAGAGACTGCAGAAGAAAAGATTAGTGAACTTGAAGACATAGCTACAAAAATATTAAAAATGGAAGACAAAAGAAAAGATAATTTATAAAATGAGTAGAGCATCAGTGAGTTGTGGGCTAACTTCAAGTAGCCTGTACTTAAGAAACTGGAGTCCCTGAAATAAAAAGAGAACAGCATAGAAAAAAATTAGAAGATATAATGGATATAAAATGTCCAAATGTGATAGAAAAAATAAAACCAGAGATCCATGAAATTCAATAAACCCCAAGCGAAAGAAATATGAAGAAAATTACAGCAAGGTACATCATAATCAACTTTCTCAAAAGAAGTGACGAACAGAAAATCTTAAAAGCAGCTTCAGATAAGAAGGCACGTTATATGGAGAGAATCAAGGCAGGGATTATTGTATAATATATTTCTAGACAGAAATAATGCATGTGAGAAGATAATGATGCAACATTTTTAAAGTACTAAAAGGAAAAAACCCGTCAAACTAGAATTTTATATTTAGTAAAATAGCTTTTAAAAGTGAAGAGGAAACAAAGACTTTTTCAGACACACAAAACTTAAAAGAATTCATCACTGGCAGATTTCACCACAAAATTAAAAAAAAGTCCTTTAAGGGTTATGAAAATAACACCAGATGGTAACAGGAATCTCTACAAAGGATGAAGAGTATTGGAAATGGGTGTGTGTGTACTTAAGTGTATGTATACACATATACATATATATATACATATGTGTGTGCATGTTTTACTTCTAACTTAAAAATCTCCTTAAAACACAATTAACTATTTAAATAAAAATAATAACCTAATGTAGAGTTTATAAAATCTGTAGAGGTTAAATGTTTTCCAATAATTTCAAAAAATATTGGGAGGGGAAAAATCAAAATATACTATTCCAAGATTATTACACTATATGTGAGCATAAAATCACTTGAAGGTAAACTGTGATAAACTAAATATATGTACTATAAGTCCTAAAGTAACAATTAAAATAACAAAACAAAAATTATAACTTATAAGCCAACAAAGGACACAAAAAGAAATTGTAAAAATTATTCATTTAATCTAAAATCAGGCAGGAAAAGAGAAAAAAAAAACGAAGAAGAGATGGGACAAAACCCTCCCACAAAATTAGCATATAAACCTAATCACATCACATATCACATTAAATATAAATGGTCTAAATGCCCCAATTAAAAAGAAGAGATTGTCAAATTAGATTAAAAAAGAAGACCCAACCACACGTTGCCTACACGAAACACATTTCAAGTGTGATGGCACAAACAGGTTAAAAGTAAAAGGACAAAAAAAATACCATGCCTGACACCAATCAAGGAAAGCTACAGTAATATCAAGCAAAAGATGTTTCAGATCAAAGAGTATTATCTGGGATGAAAAATGTCATTTCATAATGATAAGGAGTCATTTCATCAAAAAGACATAAATAATCACAAATCATGTCTATGCACCTACTAACAAAGCTTCAGTAGACACGAAATAGAAACTGGTATAACTGCGAGAAGAAACATGCAAATCCAAAAATATAGTCAGATATTTTAATGCTTCTGTCTCAATAATATATAGAACAAACAGAATGAAAATCAATAAGAAAATAGAAGATCTGACCAACATTATCAAGTAACTTTTAAAATGAACATTTATAGAACATTTCACTCCCAAAACAGCAGAATACACATTCTTTTCAATAACACATGGACATCTATAACAATAGATCATACAGTGGTCCATAAGTCTTATTAAACTGAAAATAATTAAAGTCACACAAAGTACATTATCTGACCACAGTGGAATTAAATTAAAAAATGGCAACAGAAAGATCTCCAGGAAATCTTCAAATATTTGGAAACAAAACAACATACTTTTAGATAACTCATGGGTCAAAGATGAATTCAAAAGGGAATTTAGAAAGTATTTTTAATTGAATGAAAATTAAAATACAATATATCAGAATTTGGAGGATGCCATTAAAACAGTTTTTAGGGAAAATTTTATAGGACCAGCTTATATTAGAAAAGAAAAAAAGTATTAGTTTTTCCCTTAAAAAACTAAAAAAAAAAAAAATCAAACTTTAAGTAGAAGGAAATAACAAAGATAGGAACAGAAAACAATGACATAGAAAAATGAAAAACAATAGAAAAAAGTTAATGAAACAAAAAGCTGGTTCTTTGAGAAGATCAATAAAACTGATAAACCTTTAGCCAGACTTATTAGGAAAAAAAGGAAGACAGAAATTGCTGACAGCAGAATTGAGAGAAGTGGCATCACTGTTCAGTCCCCAGATGCCGAAAATATAAAAACGAGGATGTTGTGAAGAACTTTACGCCGACAAATTCAACAACTCAAATGAACAAATTCCTTGAAAGACATAAATTACCAAAGCTTACTGAAGAAGAATTAGATAACCTTGTAGCCCTTTATCTATAAAAGAAATTGAATTTGTAATTAAAAAAAAAACTCTTTCCACAAAGAAAACTCCGGGCCAAATGGCTTCAGAGGTGAATTATACCAAGTATTAAAGAAGAAATAATACCAATTCTACACAACTCTTCCACGAAATTGGAAAGGAAGAAATATTTTCCAATTTATTCTATGAGGTCAGCAATGCCTTAATACTAAAACTGGACAAAGACATTACAAGCAAAGAAGACAGACCAATATCCTCATGAACCTAGAAAAATTCTAAACAAAATTTTAGCAAATTGAATCCAGCAATACGCCAAAAAGAATAATATATCATGGTAAAGCAGAGTTTATCTCAGGAATGCAAAATAGGTTTAACACTCAAAAATCAATCAATGATCAATATAATCCACTATATTGCTAAACTATAAAGAAAAACCATATGATCATCTTAATAGATGCAGAAAAGGCATCAGAAAAAATCTAAC
The DNA here is from genome assembly GCF_029289425.2 of Pan paniscus. Lineage (NCBI taxonomy): Eukaryota > Metazoa > Chordata > Mammalia > Primates > Hominidae > Pan > Pan paniscus. Next base: position 58,772,658 of record NC_073267.2, on the reverse strand, counting down.
ATATCTTCCTGGAAAGGCTCTCAATAAAGTAGGAATTAAAGGGAACATCCTCAATATTATAAAGGGCATATACAAAAAACCATACAGCTAATATCACACTTAATGGTGTAATATTCAAGACTGAATATTTATTACTTAAACCTGAATTTCCCTCCCTAGATTAAGACAGAAATAAGACAAGGATGTCTGCTCTCACCACTTCTATTCAATATTGCACCAGAATTCCTAGCCAGTGGAATAAGTTAAGTAAAATAAATAAAAGACAAGATTGTAAAAGAAGAAGTAAAGTTTTGTTTATTTACATATGACATGATTGTCAACTAGAAAATCCAATGAAGTGTACAAAAATGCTGTAATAAGTGAGTTGATCAAGGTGTAGAATACAAGATTGTTCTACAAAGGTGAGTTGCATTTCTATATGCTAAAATGAATAATCAGAAAATGATATTTGAAAAAAGATACCATTTACAACAGTATCAAAATATATGAAATACTAAGAAACTACAGAAAATAACTGAGTTGGCATCTTTTTAGAAATCCAAAATACTTGGGCATAAAATCTTATGTATTATTGTGAAATTTCAGAACCACAAAAATAAAAATCCTGAAAATTTCCACGGGAGTAAACAGATCACCTATAAAGAACTAAGAATCAGACTGACAAGAGCCTTCTCAACGGTCAAAACATAATGAAGTTAGAGGAAAAGGTTAGGATAATAATATTAATTAAATTCTCATCTGACATAGCAAAAATTTGATAGATATTGGTTTAAGGTGGCAAACTACTAAATAAAGGTGTAAGCATATTATTTTTAAATGTGGAGCTAACCACCAGAAGCCCTATCAATAGAATGGGTTAAAACTGCCTTTGGAAGTACGATGAGAGAAGAAAAAAGATGGGGTAGGAAATAAATTTAATAGGGAATCATTTAATAACCCTATTGGTATTACTTGATTGTTTTTAACTATATGTATGATTTCAATGTGTTTAAAAAACCTCAGTGGGTGCACGGTGACATCAGAGCCCAGAACAAATTAAATGGATCCTTGAGTAACATGGCTGCACTTTACATATGGCCATGAACGTCTATATTACAGCTAGTAGCCGGCTGTTTTCTTCCCAATATAAGCTTCAATTTGACTGAATTTATTGTGCTCTCTCCCTCCTGCCCCCCACCTCGCCCTGTCTCTCTCTGTCTCTCATGGTGACAAAGAGCCTTATTGCTCTTTGACTCTGACGGAACAATGCTTATGTGTGAAGCCAAATGGTGTGGGGACAAGGTAGTCGGGCAAAGTATGTGCCCTGGATACACAGATGATGACCTCACACCAACAAGAACATGCAGACACCCAAAATTCTGTATGATTGATTCATTCTAAGTTGATGCAAGATTTTAATCAGTATGACCCCGAGTCTCATGGGAAAAGTTGTTCCTTTTTCAATTCTCTTTCAATCCTATTTATGTCAAGGAGAAAAATGTTGGTTTGGTAGCCTTTTAAACAAGAACTCTTGTTAAAAGATTTCATTCTCAGACCTCCGGCTCAGAGTATTTCACTAATATTTGATTGTTGTATTTGTGTTTGTTTTCATGGTTACTGTCTATTTTATATATGAAAAGTGAAACTGGTTTTCCATCTGTGGCCAGTGACAAAGGTTAAATTTATCCTTTTAAATAAATTTACAAACAATAAGTAGGTAGTTTAAGGAGAATATTAAGCATATTCTTAGGAGGATATTAATATTAGAAGAATATTAAGAATATTAATAGGAGGAAAGTTGTTATGGCAACATTTGTCAAGATGGTTTGCAAATAACTGAAGTTTGGGGAAGAGCAGTCTGGTAAAAGCCCTGACCTGGTTTACCTTTATCAAAATTTGTTCTTATTTATTTTATAAGTGTATATTTAGGGGGTGCAAGTGCAGATTGCTTATGTGTGTATATTGCGTAGTGGTGAAGTCTGAGCCCCGGTGTACCCATCATCTGTACTGGCTTGCCTTCTTCACATGGCTCCTGGCAGGACTGTGAAACAGGAAGGGAAGAATGTCCTCATTTAGGTTGGACATTGGCAGCATTTTCTGGGCAAGAAACTCTGAATTTGCTCATGCTTTTTAATAATCTCCCAATTAAATGCAACTGTTTTGAGATATATCCCAATTTGAAGTATACAATAAAACCTAGAATACAGCCTTGGGAGTTGTGGGTCCATAGTTTCTGAAAAGTAGATGGCAGGGAAAGTGCTGAGCTGTTTCTTTTCCTTCCCAATTACACCAGAAAAAAAAAAAAAACCCAAAAAATAAAAACGAAAAAACCCTCCCACATATAATGAATGCGCTCACCCTCTCCACATATATGTTGCCTCAAACTTCAAACCTTCAATCCACATAAATTTGTGAAAGAAAAGATTCACACCAAAGCTGCTTTATCATCCTAGTTTGCTGGAAATGGATTTCAGTAGCTATGACCACACCCTCCCCACATGAGGCTCCCCTACAACTGAGGGATGGACAGCAAGGAGTCAGCACAGAGTCTCAGCTTCAAACCTCAAATGAATCTGGTTATTTCTCTAATAACCAATGTATAATAAGTTTACAATGATAATTACAGCATATTTACAAGGAAATTCGGAGAAAAAAAGAATAAGATTGAAAAATATAAATCTAGGTCAAAAACAATGGTGACAAAAGACACCATAAACAAATTGAAAAGACAGGCCAAAGTCTGGGAGACTGACATATGTAACAGATACAGGATCACAATACAGTGTGTATATGTGTATATATATATGTGTGTATGTATATATACACATGCATACACACATAACTCCTACAAATTAATTAGACAAATTAATAACCCAATAGAAAAATGGTCAAAATGTTTGAATAAGCAAATAATAGGGAGGAAATACCAATAGCCAATAAACATATGACAAGTGGTTCGATCTCATTAGTAATAAGAGAAATGTACATTATCTCCATTTTGGAGAGCGATTTGACCCTATCTAAAATGTGCACATTCTGTAACCCAGAAATTCCATCTGTAGGTATAAACCTAGAGAGGCACTCATGTGCATAAGAAGTCACGCACCACAGTGGCATTTTTAATAGAGAAAAATTGGAACACAAATGCCCCTGAATAGGAGAAAAGCTACATAAATTACAGCATAGGCACAACATGAAATATTATGAAACAATGAGGTAGATCTGTGTGAATTAACATGGAAAGATCTTAAAGAAATATTAGTAAAAAGCCAGCTGCAGACACATTCAATGTTATGCCTATATAGGGGAAAAAGCCTTTTAAAAACAATGCTATCTAGTTGCTTAGTGCTATAGATTCACAGCACTGTGCTTAAATATATAAAAAATATTTCAGAGGATTCAGACTAAACTGGTAATTGTTACTGGGAAGGTGGAGGGTATTGAGGAGAGGAGGGGGAATAGGAACTTGTATGGCGGTAGAGGTCCAAGGTGATTTTTAACTTATCTGTAATGTTTTAATTTTTTCAAGGTGCTGATATTTATGTATTACTTGAGTAATTTATATAATGCAACAAAAAGTTGATAAAAAAATAACACTAATGATCTAAGAAGGACTGAGAGAAGGGGATAGAGAAGTTAGCCCAGCAGCATAGGATCTGTTACTGTTAGTTTACTGAAATTTGTGAGAACATGAGTTGTCATAAATTCATCATGTGGAAAGCCATCCACGTTGGGCTCCCCTCCCATTTGTAAATGAATTGCCTCTGTGACTGTCCAAGGCTCACAGGCTCCTGGGGCCCATGCCTCCCTCAACAGTAGGAAGGGTTGAGACCTCACTAATAAGACTCAAAGCTACAGTCTAAGAACCCTTGGTCAGAAGAAACTCAAAACGATAATACACATGCAGTGTAAAGGAATCTTTCTCTGCTTCTTTATTAGATTGTTATATCCACATATTGCACTTTAGCAGCCAAAACAAAGTTCTCTAATGTGGTCTCATGGCAATAATATTGTAAAACAATACAAAATGGCAATAACTGGCCAGTTTCTGAAGGTGGAGGTCTGAAATCGACAATGCTTTTCTCAAAAACCACAACTTGGTAAAAGACACAGCTATTAGAAAACATTCTCTTCCTAAATGCCTTGAAATTCATGTCCTTTTTAATTGCCCAGAATTCATGTCATGTGTGTGAAAAAGCTATAAAAATACACAATCATAAAAACACACTTAGACATCCTGAACAAAATCAATGCCATATTATTTTAGTTTATTATTCCTTGTAGAATTCACACTGGTCTTCCTACTTTGATATTTATTTATACCGAAGAAGCAAAAGAACATAAATGCCACTCTTGGGACAGCACTAATGCTAGAATTGAGTAGAATACATATAGCTTCTGCCTTAATTTAAAAAACTAAAGCAGTCTTTACGAATCAACCTCACATAATATAGGACAAAGCTGAAGGTCACTGTATTATTCATTTAAAAAGGCACTGATAAGGATTAAAATTAAGGTTCATGAGGTTTGAAGGACTGTTAGCTTGCATAAATGGCTTCTTCCTTCCTAACTGCGGATGATGGGGGTGCAGGGGCGTGGAGGGGGGAGTTGATGATAAATAGTATAAAAAAGGATATACTTTTTTCTTCCCCCCAGGGCTTTGTTATTCGTCTCTCACTGGAACCTCTAAGCTCTTTATTCAAGAGGTCCTCTGATATTCACAACTTTGCTGCTCTTATGAAAAATTGATGATTGCTTTCTCTTCAACAGAAAACTGCCTTATTTTGCAGAAGATTAACAAAGAGGATGCGGTGCAGAAGTGAGTCCCTCAGCAGGAGAAGCTTCTCTCACACCAACCCATTTATGGCTGGGGGAAAATACCCCGTTAGTTCAAGGATAGCAAATAAATAGATGGTGTGCAGCCTGGTACAGATGGTAGAACAAGGACTACATCCTTCACAAAAGGGATATGCCAACAAAAACAGCCTGCCCCCAACAGCAAGCTGACCCAACGCCCTGCTCGCTGACTCCTTTATGCCGGCACCGAGTGCCACGCTGCGTTTGCAAGCTATTGTTCAGCAGGCAGATTTTCTGCTGGGGGTTAACAGGTGAGAGCAGTGATCCCATATGCAACAGCAAGAGCAAAATAGAGAGGATGCTTTTAGTTAAGCTGCCAATGCTTAGCAAACACTTCTGAAAATATCACAGCTCAATATTGCATCATTCATGAATGGAAGAGCTGCAGGGTGGGGGGTGCTTGTTTCAAAATGATTTACCAAAGTAAGGAGAGAGTGCAGAAATGCAGAAATAAAATAATGTGGCTCATGTTCTGTCATAAGTATGCGTCAGTTTTCATTTTAACATCTAGTTGTGGCCATCAAAGTAATTTCTGGTGAAATTCCGCTTTCACTATTTAAAGTCCTACATTGTTACATCATTTCACATGTTAATTTCACCCAATCTTTAATGACCACATGTCCCCTAGACTCCCTAAAGCCAGAGAGGTTATATTAATTATTGTTCGTTAGTAAGGGACCGGGCCTCAAACTCAGCTCTTTCCACCCTGAGCCCAGCACTCCTGGGAAGCTGTGGAAGGGCATTCACACGCCCTGATCCCGGCATCCAGCCAGCCAGGGGCTGGGGACAGAGCACATGAAAAACGTTCGGAAAGAACAAAGGGGCCCCTTTCTTTCATACCTGTTAAAATGGCTATTATAAAAAAAGATGGAAGACAAGTGTTAGCATGGCTGTGGAGAAAAGGGAACCCTTGTGCACTGTTGGTAGGAAGGTAAATTAGCACAGCTGTGATGGAAAACAACATGGAAGTTTCTCAGAAAACTAAAAATAGAACTACCATGGGGCCCAGCAATCCCACTTCTGGGTAGAGATCCAAAGGAGCTGAACTCAGTGTGCCACAGAGATATTTGCACTTCCGTGTTCACTGCAGAATTCACAGTGCTGAGTTATGGAAGCAACCGAGGTGTTCGTCATTGGATGAATGTATAAAGAAAACGTGCATGTACAAGATGGAATACTATTCAGCCTTTAAAAAGAAGGAAATTCTGTTATTTTTGACAACAGAGATGAACTTGGAGGACATTATACTAAATGAAATAAGCCGGGCACAGGACAAATGCCACATGATCTAACTTGTGATTCTCACATGTGGAATCTAAAACATCAAGCTCACAGAAGCAGAGGGTACAATGGTGGTTCCCAGAGGCTGGGAAAGGGGGTTGGAGGGAAAAAGGTGAGAGATGAGGGTGCAAAATTTTAGTTAGACAGGAGGAATAAACTTTACTGAGCTATTGCACAGAATGGTGACTAGAATAAGTAATAATGCATTCTATATTTCCAAATTGTTAAAAGAGGAGACTTCAAGCGTTGTCACCACAAAAAAAGGTAAGTATGTGAGGTGATGGATTTGTTAGCCTGATTTGATCAATCATTCCACATTGCACACATACATCAAAACATCACATTGTGCCCCACAAATACACAATTATTTGTCAGTTAAAACAAAGAATGAAGGCGGCACCCACCTGACGCTAAGCACCTAGAAATGACTGAATTCCACCAACATGTGGTTGGCATGGACATGGCCTTTGCCTTCACGGAGCTTCGCGGACTCCTGGGGCAGGTGGGGCCAAACACATTCTCACCCTGATAACTCTACCATCACACTTGTGATGGGCCAGACTTTTGGAGCTGTGGTTCAAGGACATATCTTTTGTGAGTTTTTTTGTCTGTTTTTAACTTGTTTTTTAAGTGTTTGTAGTAAGAAAGCACTGAGCTTGGGTGGCTGCAAGTGTGTGATGGAGAATCTATAAATGATAGTTTCATATAGATCAGTTGTGCTTGTCATTGTCTGTATTGGTCTATTTTTCGGTGTCACTAACGGCATATGAAATGACAATTAGAGACGTCAGCTGCTTTTTGACTTGAATATACTTTCCAGAGAGCACTAAATCTACAGTGTTTCTCCTCATTTGTATGAATCTTAAGGTAGTTGAGGGACAATGACTGCCGGGCCCTGTAGAGTGTTTTCTCTATGCCAAGCACTGCTCCAGGACCCTCTGATGTGTTACCACTCAGTTAATCTTCACAGAAGTCCCATGACACTTGCACTGTTATTTTACAGGTACCCCATTTTGCAGATTAAGAAACTGAGAAGCAAAAAATTAAAGTGGCTTGCCTAAGGTTTCCAGATAATAGGTGGGAGAGCTGGGATTTAAAGCTGGTAGACTGCCTCCAGTCTGCTATGACTTCTGCCTGAAGACAGATGATATCTAAAATAATTTTTAAACATATGAAATTCATTTTCAGTATAATTATAGATAGCAGATCAAAATAACTAGAAAAATCCAGGAAAAAGAGCCATGAATATACACTTTCAAAGAGTGTGCAATGAAGAGCAAAATCAATTCTTGCTTTATAAGCTATCACAAGGATTTTACCACTGTCAACATTTTATTATTAGATATCAAAAAATCATTACCACCAAAACAAAACATTCACAATGATATAAAAATGGACTTTGCTCCTTAAGGAAATGCTATAAATATGCACAAGAAAATATTTTTCTCTGAGAAATGGCAATCAGCCAATAAATCAGCAAGTCACACACGAATCTCCTCTCTTTTCCTAGAATTTAACACATGAAGATTTAACAAGGCTTGTAACCAGTTCAACAAGAATGAGAGAAGCCTGTTAGAAGCCATCATTAAATCTAAAACTTAAAACTTCTGCATGACAAAATACATCATAAAAAGGTTAAAAGACAAGCTATACATAGGGAGTAAATATTTGCAACATGCCTAGTAAGAGAAGACTGTTAACCAGAAATGATAAACAACTCCTGCAAGTCAGTAAGATAAGCAACTCAAAACAAAGAAGCATAAATAATAGGTTCAAGGATTTCACAGAAAAGGAAATTCAAATGGCCAATCAACATGGAAGGATGTTGAACGTCACTAGCAATTACAGAAACTCAAAATAGAACCACAATAAGCTACTTACTTCAAATGTGCAAAATGTTTAAGTTGGTTGGTATCAGATGTTGGTGTAAGTATGGGGAAATGAGTGCTTTCATATGCTGCTAGTGGGAGTCCACATCATAGCCAAGTTGGAGGTACTTTGGAAGGACCTAGTAATATTGAGGATGAGCGAATTCTATAATCTTAAAATTATCTGCACAGAGAAATATTTGCACAGATGCACTGGGGGATATGTACAAGGACGTTCACTGCAACATAATTAGAAGTAATGAAAAACTGACACAACCTAAATATCCACCAGCAAGAAATGAATAATCTGTGGTGTGTTCCTAGGATATAATAGTTATAGAATGACTCTAGATGTAAATTATCAAAATGCGCACAACTCAAAAATGACGAGTGGAAAGAAGTTGCAGAACAACATGCAGTGTGATATCATTTATATAAAAGTTTTTTAAAAATTCCCACATCATCAATATTATGTGTTTCTAAGGATATGTGAATATACATGTAAAAGTTTACAAAATGGGCTGAAAGCATACACACCAAGTTCAGAACAGTGTCTATTTCTGGAGACTAAGGAGAGTTACTGTGATTAATGTGATAGACAAGGTTGGGGAGGGTTAAGTCAATAATGTGCTTTTTCTTTTAAAAAAGGGAAGAATTAATCCATACAGTTTTAAAAATATTATATACATAGGAAAAAAGACTGACTCAAATATGCCAGTGATTAATTCCTGTTGGTGAAGATTTCTTGGATTTTTCTTTCCTCTTCTTTTTAAAAATAGTTTTATACATTTTCAATTTTCCAAAATAAAAAAATACAATGAAAAAATCAATAGAAATATAACTTGTAAATTTCAACTAAATCTGCAATGTCATGCTCTACCTCTTGTGATTAGCTTTTCTTTATTTTTATCTTACACAATTATGCTCTTAAGTAAGGACAAATGAGAGTCAGAACACTTTGGTCCTCCATTTCCTTCAATAAAAAGGAACATAATGTATTTGGATAACTGTTTTTGGTCTAACAGAGCTTTGACATTAGAGAGGCATATGTTTCATGGATTATGGATGACATTGTTTAGAAGACTTCAAATTCACAGGTGGCAGCCGGAATCCCATAAAGATGTTGTATCTTTGGTTTTAAATAACAGTTGCAACTAAGAGTTAAATAACTCTGTGCCACTCTTCTGGTCATATATAAAAAGCACAATAGTATAGTGGTTTAGAGCTGAGCTGTCTACTACATGTAACAATGTGTTCTCATTTAAATAAAAATGAATTAAAACTAAATACAATTAAAAACTGAGTTCCTGGTCAGGTGCAGTGGCTCACACCTGTAATCCCAGCACTTTGGGAGGCCAAGGCAGGCAGATAAACTTGAGGCTGGGAGTTCAAGACCAGCCTGGCCAACATGGTGCAACCCTGTCTCTACTAAAAATACAAAAAATAAAATAAAATAAAATAATAAAATAAAATAAAGTAGCCAGGGATGGTGGCGCACACCTGTAATCTCAGCTACTTGGGAGGCTGAGGCATGAGAATCACTTAAGCCCGGGAGGCAGAGGTTGCAGTCAGCTGAGATAGCACCACTGCACTCCAGCCTGGGCAACAGAGCAAAACTCTGTTTCAAAAAAAAAAGTTCCTCAGTCAAACTAGCCACATGTCAAGTCCTCAATAGCTATTTGTGGCTAGAGGTGACCAGATTGGACAGCACAGATATGGAATATTTCCTTCCTCACTGAAAGTTCTATTGGACAGCGTTGGCTTAAAGCATGGACTCTAGAGCCAGACTCCCTGGATCCTGATCCCAACCCTACCACTTGTGAACTACCTGGTTGTAAGCAATTTTGAAATCCATCTGTGTCTCAATGGCTTCGTCTCTAATATTAGGAAAATTGTGAAGCCATCCTCACTGGGTTGCTGTAGGGATTAAAGGACTTAATTGATATATGCAAAGCTTATATTAACATAATAAACATCATATAAACTGCAAGCGCTTATTATATCTGTCAGCTGTCTACCTGATGGAAGGAAGTACCACATGGCCCTCGTCATCTCTTACTTCCAGAGCCATCGGGACATGGTGGAGGAAGAAGGAATGCTCTGGTCACCATGAGAAAATCCATGTTCTCCTGGGCCTGATGGCTGCTGTATTGAGAACAAACCACAGGGCACAGAGCGGGGGACACAGGGACAACAGTGAGGAGGCCACTGTGATAATCCCAGCAGCAGGTGATGTCCCTGGGCCATGATGGTGGCAGTGAGGTGGTAAGAAGGGGTCAGGTTTTGGAGTTGAAGTTATATCCTGACAGAACAGCTGTGGCATATGAGAGAGAGGAGTGAGAATCTGCAGGTTCCTATTAAACACTCGTTGGCTGTCCTTATTTGGTACTTAGAGCCAGAAGCCCAATACAGAGACTTGTATTTGTCACCATGAGGTCATCACCGGGCAGGATACACCAAGTAAGAATGACACAGTGGAGAAAAATATGTCAACCCATTTTCTTATATAAAAAGGGAAAGGATAAATCATATATTTAAATGGTTATTTATAGGAAAAGAGAGGGAAATGAGGGGATGCTGGACTTTGAATAGCTCTTGTTTTGTCATTTTGACTTTGCAATCATGCAAATATTTTTATAACGATAAATTAAATTTAATTTAAAGATGAATTATTAAAAATTTAAAGCAAAATAAAGCAAGTGAACCTAACTATATAAACAGTTGGTAGTATAGCTACACACAGAGGAATGATTCCAAGTAATTCTATAACACAATAATTTGACTGTACATCCTTAGTGGGATATATCTGAAGGACAAAGAGAAAAAAAATTGAAATGTTTTCATTAGCCATATTGTTATCACAGTTTTTGTATAATTACTCTGAGGCTGATTGTGTGTTGTGTGGGATATAGCAAATTAGTAATTACATTGGAATTATTTAGAATTGGGATTTTCAGCATAGGAGAAGGGAGAATGTGGGTATGAGGTCCATGAAGTAAAGTAAAAACATGGTTGTCCTGAATTTGAATTGAACATATCAGAATGGATTAATCATTTTTGTTTAAAAACTTGTGTTTTCTATCTTTGTCCACTGTAAATAATAACCAGCCCAGAAGCAATGAGCACACTTACTGCTCAGAATGTGGTCTCTAAATAATATTTCCCATTAAAAGAAACCAGGAATCCTAAGAGAAATGGCTGATTCCAGGTATGGGGTAGGATATATATAAGATGAACCTGGAACATACCAGAAAGCAAGGAAGCTATCAAAGACAATTAGGGCCATGTCAAAAGTAGTCCAGAGCTGACTTGATCAGGCTTCCACTGGTCAAAGATTAAACAATTTAAATATTGTAAAATACAATAACTGCAATCACCATATAAAACATATTTAACACATAAACTCTTAATAACATTAATTATAACAGTAACAAGCACACCTTTGGAAGATGCCAGGAAACACCTCATTATTTGAAAACTGGTATGTACAGGGAAAAATAAAGCACATATCCTACCTATTCCGTATAAACTTTACCCCATGGTAGCCAAATGGGGGAAGGGGAAAATTTTCTCTTTACAGAATATTTAAGTTGACACATGAAGAGAAAAATAATAGAATGAGAATATTTATTACAGACTGCCATTTTTGCAACCTGTAATAAATGAACAGATATAGGCAATAATCATCAATAGCTGTTAATGCCACAAAAATAGAGATTACAAGACATTATGAACTTGCTGATGGAGGTATAAAACATAATCAATGAAACAATCTTGCTGTCCCCTTCTAAAGGCAACAAAACAACAAAACCCCTGTGTCTTATAAAGCCAATTCATAGGAAATAGAGGAGACACAGGGACAGGTTAAACAGCACCATAAAGAAGCAATCAGAGAATTTCTGATATTTTATAAAACAAACATCCAGGTTTCTGGATGTTAACACAGCAACAATGCCAATGAAAACAACAAAATAGGAAAAAAAGTGGGGGAGAAAAAAGAAGGGAAGGGAAGGAGGAGAGGGGAGAGGAGAGGAGGGGAGGTGGGGGGAAGGGAGAGGTGAGGGAAGGGGAGAAACAGGGAGAGGAAGGGAGGGGCAGGAAGGGAAGGGAAGGGAGAGAAGAGAGACATGACGGGAGGTTAAAAGAGACTTAAGGAACATAGCAATGAATCAATATACAAGGACAATTTAGATCCCAATTCAAACAAACAACAAAGAGATAAAATAATTGAAAAAAATAAGACAAACAGGAAACTGTAAACACTAAATGTATACCTGGTGATATGAAGTCCTATTATTAATTTTTCATTTGTTCTTTCTTCATTAATGTTTTTAGGAGTGATATTATATGGTTATGTTTGGGCTGTGTTTTGTTTTGTGTGTGTGTGTGTGTTTTTTTTTTTTTTTTTTTTTTTTTTGAGTCAGTGTCTAGCTTTGTCTCCCAGGCTGGAGTGCAGTGGTGCGATCTTGGCTCACCACAACCTCTGCCTCCCGGGTTCAAGCGATTTTCCTGCCTCAGCCTCCTGAGTAGATGGGATTACAGGCGCCCACCACCACGCCCAGCTAACATTTTATATTTTTTAGTAGAGACAAGGTTTCACCATGTTGGTCAGGCTGGCCTCGAACTCCTGACCTCAGGTGATCCACCTGCCTCGGCCTCCCAAAGTGCTGGAATTACAGGCTTGAGCCACCATGCCCAGCCTATGGTTATGTTTTTTAAAGAGCCTTTTTATTTTTGAGATGCGGGTGGAATATTTACAGATGAAATTATGAAATGTCTGGGATTTGTTTCCAAATAATCTATTATGTGTGTAAAGGTGGGCCGGGCAAAGAGGCAGGTAAGATTATAAAGGGAAAAAAACTGACTCAGGAGTTGATAGCTGTTGAAGTGGATAACGGGTATGTAATTCTTTTTCCTTATAATTTTGTTCCTGCTGTGGTAGCTGCCTACTCTGATTAGGATTCCTCCTGGATCCCTCCCCTCCTCTCACCCCCACATCCAATCCATCGGCAGGTCCTGAAAACTCTACATTTAGAGCATGTCTCAGGCCTTCTCCACTCCCTTTCCCCAGCTACTACACTAGTCTCAGCTGGATCGTATCAGTAACCTCTAACCAGACTTCCTGCCCCATTCCTGTCACAAGGAACAAAGCAAGTACAAAGAGAATAACTTCATTTGAACTTGAAGGATGAGAAGTTTGCCAGATCGGCTGGGGTGGAGGCATTCCAGGCCAGGGGAGCATGATGTATAAATGCATGGTGGTGTCTATCAGCACCATGTGGTTGGTGCAGAGAGGGCAAGCAGCTCCATGTGACTGGAGTTCAAGAAGCAATGAGATACAAGGCTGGAGAGCAAGACACAGGATGAGGGACAAAATGCCTTGAATGCCACGTTATGTTTCCCTGTTAATCCAAGGGCAATAGCCAGTCATTGAGGAATTATCTATAGAAACTGACATGATAAGATTTGCACATTCAAGAAAGAACTCTGGGGGCAATTCAGGGGAGGTTGGGCTGGAGGTTCCTGAATTTGGAACTCAGAGGCCAATTAGATTACTGCAATCCTTCAGGTGAGACAAAATAAGTGACTGCACTAGCAAGATGGCAGCAGGAATAGAGAGGTAGGCAAGGTATTTGTTGGGCAAATCAGTGGGATTTGGTGATTGACTGGATGTCCAATCAGCAAGCAAGGAATCTAGCTCCTGGTGGGATGTAAAGTCATTAACGAGGATATTGCAATGAGAAGGAGATCAGAGTTTTGAGGGAAAGGGATACAATGAGTTGAGTATTGCACATGTTGGTTGGTGGGAAATCCAGGTGGAGGTATCCAGCAGGCAGCTGGGTATTTGAATCAGGCTGAATAAGAGGATCTACATGACAAACATTTATTTTTATACACAGCATGTAGTCCAAAGGAAGATATTAAAAGAAACTGATTTTAGCAAATTCCACAGCAAAACGGCAACAACAAAGAAGCAATTTTAAGTAGTAAGTGTGGAAGCACTTGAGTAGTTTTAAAAGTAGGCACCTGAACTGGTGTTTTAACAATCTTTCAACTTCCTTCCTACCTTCTTTACTCTGTTCCTACTTTCTGTTCCCTCCCTTCCTTCTTTCCCCTCTTTATGTATTTTTTTTTATATTTTATTTATGATTTTATTTTTAAGAGATGAAGTATCGCTCTGTTACCCAGGCTGGAGTGCAGTGTCTTGATCATAGCTCCCTGCAGCCAAGTACTCCTGGGTTCAAGTGATCCTCCCGCCTCAGCCTCCCAAGTAGCTGGGACCACGACAGGCTAATTTTTGTATTTTCTGTAGAAACAGGGTCTCGCTATTTTGCCTAGGCTGGTCCTGAACTACTGGCCTCAAGTTATCCTCCTGCCTTGGCCTCCCAAAGTGCTGGGATTAAAGGCATGAGCCACCACATCTGACCTCTTTCTGTATTTTAAGAGAGTATTTATGAAAGAGTTTACTATATGCCAGATGTGGTACGGCAGACATAATGATGAATAAAAACTGGATCTGAATACAATGGATTTGACATATGCCCTCACAGACCTCAGTCTTCTAGGATAGACATTAAACAAATGCTCAAAAAATAATTGCTTAATTACCAACTGTGGAAATCTTAAGGACAGGTGCATGGCAAAGTTATCCACACACAAGGGACCTTAAGGAAGGTTTCACTCATAAAGTGTTGATTTAACAGAGAATGATGAACAGGAGATTCTACTAAGTGAAGGGGATTGGAAGAGGCTTCCAGGCAGAGACTTAGCATGTGCAAGAGCTCAGGGACAGGGGAAAGTAGCGAAGAATTGGAAGAAGGCCGATTGGACTGGGGGTCAGAGACAAAGGGGAGCTTATTATAAATAAGACGAGCTGGAGAGGCAAGTGGGGTCAGCCCATGCAAGACCTTCTATGCTGTAGGAAAAGTGTTGTCTTTCCTGAATGGTAAATAGGAAGCTATTGAACAATTTTAAGTAAGGAGTGATACGATCAGGTTTGCATTTTAAAAATGTAACTCTGCTGTGTAAAGAACTGATGGAAGGCCTTCAGAATGGATGATGGGAAACCAACTGGAAGGCTACTACAGTGACCTAGGAGAGATGACGGTGGTTGGATAAAGTTGTGGCAATGAAGATATAAAGAAGTAGATGGATTCATTCCACAGTGTATGTGTGTGCATGTGTTTTTTAAGGAGGTAACATCTGTGGTGAATAGGCTATGGGTGAAGGAGACAGCTGCCAAGGGTAGGCATTTGTATTCATCCAGCATGGATATTTGCCATAGTTGTAATGGAGACAAAGGTTTAGGGTCTTGTAGGAAAGCTATGGAAAAGAAGGATGGAAGAACTCAGTCAAATGGCTATGTGTCATCCTGGAACAAATTCCTTGCCTTCCAGGAACTTGGAATCTGCTAAGATGAGCCTGGTACGCAAAAGCCAGCTCATTTACAGTACTTGGGATCAGATGAGTACAGGCTATTATGAGGGATACTGACACCATGTGATCTAGGAGTCAAGAGAGGAGAAGAGCCAGGGTGAGCCAGGTCAGAGATTTCTTCCTGAAGGACAAAGCACAGAGAGGCAGCTTTCAAAATCCTTGCAACACATCCCTAAAATCCATATAGAAAACTCTATGTGTTTGGTGTAATACTGGAAACAAGCATTTCTTTTTTTTTTTTTGAAACGGAGTCTCACTCTGTCGCCCAGGCTGGAGTCCAGTGGCGCGATCTCGGCTCACTGCAAGCTCCGCCTCCTGAGTTCATGCCATTCTCCTGCCTCAGCCTCCCAAGTAGCTGAGACTACAGGTACACACCACCACGCCCGGCTAATTTTTTTGTATTTTTAGTAGAGATGGGGTTTCACCGTGTTAGCCAGGGAAACAAGTATTTCTTATGTTCACATTAAATATCAGTTATATTCATTTCATGACACTGTAACAAAAGCATACACATTCTGCTCCTGGCAAACAATTGATGGCTACAAATGCCAAAAATCATACCTAGGAATTTCAGATATTTATTGTTAGTTGATTCCTCCATCCTTTTTTTTAAAAAAAAAATAAGAAAGCAAATTCCTATTTTGGTAGGACAGTGGTAAATCAGAAATGTACAATTAACACTTAAGTAAATAGATAGAAGTGCCTCTAGAGTCCCCTGCGAGTGGCTGTCATGATACACCACCCAAGTTTACAGCTTTGCAAATGGGTGTTGTTCTCCCAGAGTGAGATACAAAGTGCACTTTCTGTCTTGGGCTTGAAGACCCAAGGGCTGCCTGGACCTTGAAGGAGAAGTAGAGTACATACTGTTCCAAGACCACATCCTCAGCAATCCCTGAGGACACAGCTTGTAATCATGTGGTTAGAACAATCTTGCTTTTTCTGGCATATTGTTAATATTGAGGGGGGACCAAGGTAAGTGGGCACACAGAAAGGGTGACTTTTGCCCTTTGCTGTGTACTTCTCCATCATTTGCATTTAAAAAATAATTCTATTACCACAATTTTTTAAAAAAAGAAAGGTGAACATTCTTTTATCTAAATAACACATGATTACCTCATTCTCCTAGTCGAGGTTTATGGGAAAACAATCAGTTTCCATATTCTGTAAAGGAACCCACCATCTATGCAAAGACAAAGGATGAAGCTTTCTCCTTGGTATGCTTTTCCAAAGTAAATGGTTATTCTAGCACAAGTTACCAGATGCTTTGAAAGAATCAGGGTTACAGTGCCTGAATCCTTGGGGAGGCCTATAGCTACTGGTAATTGTGTAGGGCTCAATTTTATGAACATTCTTCTATCTGCGTTATTTAGGAGGCTAGATGTTAATGAAGAGGAGGCAGAGATGAGCAGCAGGAGATCTCGTGTGCTGACACAAATCCTAGAGAGGATTTCTACATGGAGACTTGCCAAGGGAGATTCTTGACATTGTGTTTGTGCAGGTCACATGTCACATCCTCTTTTCCCAAGCCCAGGAAGGAAAAAAATGAATTTTTGGCTGGCATTTGCTAACCTTTAATAGTAAAAATTGTTGAACCATATGATAGAGCATTCTAAATAGCAAACGAGGGGAAAATAGCAGCTTGTTAAATTCAATAGGAGAAGGACACTTTAAGATCACATCGATCTTGTGGGCTCAGGTACTTAAAATGTGAAGTGACATCCCCAAAGGAGATATTGAATAAAATGAATAGAAAAATGTTGGTGACATATGATGAAGCCTCATGGGCAGCCTGTCTTCTACTTGTTCCTCCGGATCCACTCTCTGCCCTTCTTCAACATACTCTGCTCATTTTGAGAAGTGGGGCTCCCTGGCCCTCTGGCTTCCGCATGGGGCTTGTGGGAAGCCTCAGCAGGGGACCATAGGGAAGGAAGGGGGAATTGGAGCACTTACTCCCTACCGAGGAATTGCCCAGGGCTGGCTGTGTCTTTCTAATGCAGTCTTGGCTCCTGCCAGGGACCTCTCCACACACACAACCCTGTGTCTGTCTCCAGGTCTGGTAACTGCCCCACTCCTTGCCCCTTCAGGCCTGGGGTGGTAAAAGCTCCCCAGTGTTACTGGCCTTGGAGTGCAGCTGTTCCTGGTGGCTTCCCTGCATCCTGCCCATCCTTTGTAAATGTTCCCTTTATTCAATTCTCCTCAAGTTACTCAATTTGAGCATGCCATGCTTTTCCTGCTAAGTCTCAGACATATCATCAAAGGAAGCTCTTAACCAGGGTTCTGGTGTTCTGAAAGAAAGTTCTAGTGGACATCTGTCACTCTTTTTGCACCTTCTGTCACCCCAGCATCTGAGCTGAATCTGGGGATTTCCCACCTCAAGAGTATATGTATGTATGCATGAATTTATTGGTGGAGTGGGAACAGGATCTCACTCTGTTGCCCAGGCTGGAGTGCAGTGGCACCATCACAGCTCACTGCAGGCTCAACATCCTGGGCTCAAGTGATCCTCCTGCTTCAGCCTCCCCAGTAGCTGGGACCACAGGTGCACACCACCATGCCTAAGTTTTTTTTCTTTTTATTCTTTCTATAGAGATGGGGGTCTCACTTTGTTGCCCAGGCTGGTCTTAAACTCCTGGCCTCAAGTGATCCCCTTGTTTCAGCCCCGCAAAGTGCTGGGATTACAGGTGTGAGCCACCATGCCCATGCCCAGCCACCTCATGAGTCTTGATGGGGGGCAGAGACCAACAACTCCACAGAAGCCAGATGCTTGCTTTCCCAGCCTCTCTTGCAGCTAGGGCTTGGGCATGTGATCCAGGCTCAGCCAATCAGATGGCACTGACTCTTGGCATGACATGGGCTAAGGAGGGGCTGCAGGGAATCCATTTGGGCTGGGGTGGCAGCTGCACTGGGAGCGACATCAGTTTCCAGAGGGAGCAGCAGAATCTGGCATCAGGCTTGGGGCGTGGTAGGTGCAACCAGACTCTGCACCCAGCAGCAGTGGCAGAATGGGTTCTCTGTGGAGAGTCTGTGTATTGCTCCTTCCTCTGAGGCCGCCAGCATCTGCCTCCATGAACCCCTCAGAGCCTGTGAGCAACTCAACAGCCTTGAATTTTTTCCCTTCCTGTTTGAATGAGCTAGGGTTGTTTCACTGCTTGAACTAAGAGCCGTTCCTGACATGAAAACTAAGCCACATCTTTTTGACCCAAAGATTCTGGCATCCTAAAATACCCATCTCATTTTAAGTTAAAAATAAATCCATGTTTGAGCATCTACTGTTTCAGTTACTGTGCTAGGTGTTACAAAGCTAACTAAGAGTGACAAGTAAATATCATCACCATGATAAAAAGAGAATGGAACCCTGGTTTTTGGAATACAAACACAAAATGATTAATTCTGCCTGGAAGCGTTTTGGAACATTTCAGAGAGGTAGTGAGCTGGGCCAAGAGAAGAGCATACGCAAGGAATGGTGGCATGAAGTTGCCTGGTGTGTCCTGAGAAGAAAGATGGGCTAAGAAGGACTGGGGTAGGGCAGAGAAGGGGGTCACTGGAGGTGAGGCTGGGAAAGTGAGCCAAGGCTCAAATGCAAACTGTCTGAACTTCATTTTCTGTGCAAGCAGGAGAAGCCGCTGACATGGGTTTGGAAGATGGACTGAAGTAGGAGAAAAATGGAAGCAAGAAACCCTCTCACAAGAGGCCATAACCACAACCAAGTCCATGAGATTGAAAAGGAAGGCAGATATTTGAAAAATATTTAAAGAGATGTGAGGGGTAGGACAGGCACAGTGGCTCATGCCTGTAGTCCCAGCACTTTGGGAGGCCGAGGTGGGCAGATCACGAGGTCAGGAGATCAAGACCATCCTGGCTAACATGGTAAAACCCCATCTCTACTAACAATACAAAAAATTAGCCAGGTGTGGTGGCACGTGCCTGTAGTCCCAGCTACTCAGGAGGCTGAGGCAGGAGAATCACTTGAACCTGGGAGGCGGAGGTTGCAGTGAGCTGAGATTGTGCCACTGCACCCTAGCCTAGGCAACAGAGCAAGACTCTGTCTCAAAAAAAATAAAAAATACAAAAAGAGAGAAAGAGAGAGAGAGATGTGAGGAGTTGCTGCACTGCTGGGTGTGGAGAGCCGAGGAGGATTCAAAGATGGTCCTGAAGTCCCAGCTGGAAGAAGTAGGCGGTAGCAATGTTTTTAATACTGTAAATTCATCACATAGCACAGGTTTGGGGTGGAGAAAGAAAAATTGCATTGGCTTCAGGCATGCCCAGATCTTTCCTCATCTTAGGCGTTTGCTAATACATGCATTTTCTAAGCTGATGTCTTGCGTTTAATCACTGCTCCATTCAAAAGAGAGAAGGAGGTTGTTTCAAACCTAGTTGATACCATTTGACTTCCATGCTATTCACAGGGCTATTTTATGTGAAACAGGTATACCACAGCCTTAAATTGCAAGTTAATCCAGGATGTTCCTAGGTTGGCAGTTAGGAACATGTAATTCTTTGGAAGGGCTAAAAGTCAGCTCTTTAAATTATCTCCGTATGAACCTTCTCTCCACCTTAGGGTGGATCCACTTATTTAGTCCACTGCCAGTACCACACTAGAACCCGGGTGGTCACCGGACTCCAGAAACAACAGTAGCCCTCTCTCTGTTCTGTCTGTTTTTGACTATCTCTATTCTGTTCCTGACCCTGATTTCTCCTGCCAAGCTCAATTTTGACAGCTGACAACGGCAAGCCATGGCTTCCCAAAACATTATTTTCAGGTCAACTTATAAATTTCAAGAACATATTTGGCTCCGCTTCCTGTGGTACTAAGCCTACTTGATAGCATTTGCCTTTGTTGTAAATAGCAAAGTTCTTCTAGTTGGATTTTTGCTAAGAAGTGTGTGGATGTGGCATGTGACGACATCTTTAGCTTGGATTCTAGAAAGGCACTACCATTGTGCATTTGGCTAAAGGGAACACATTTTACCCGTGAATGCCTTCTATTTACAAATGCTCAGCTAGCACGCAAAGCTAAGTACGAGCAATAAGTACTATCCTACAATGTTACTCATTTCTGAAAGCACAAAATGATGACTGGTATAGCTTTGGAGATGTTTTCTGGAAACCAAATAAAGGAACAGCTCTTTGTTATTCCACACCTACAAAGTCAGAAGATGCACAGTCTTTTATTCATGTTTGAACAAGCTTCCTTCTTGAACAATCAACTATAAAGTGATGTGATTCTCTACTAGACCAGGAACTCCTTGAGGACAGAATGAGGGTCTAATCCATATTCTAAGTCCACACCACCTGGCACAATACATGTTGCATGGTTAGGGTCAACTAAGAGTTGGTTGAATTAATCAATAACACACAGCAAGAGAATTCACAAAGAGAGGGGAGTAATCCCCCCAGCCTCAATCACTCGGCAAGTGGAATCGCTGGGCACTGATTCCAGCTCTGTCTCAGTGCTTGAGACAGAGCTGAATGTAATGTGAACATTTCAAATGAACAGGAAAACTAGACTCACGGATAAGCAGTGTAGTCATCAAGACAACACTGTCTTGGAGGTTTTTCTGAAGTTAAAACCATGCTACATAAGCAATAAATTATGAAGGCTGAGCATGTGAATAAAATTTAATGTTGTCATAAATTTTATAACAAAGTTAATCTGACACATTTAATGACATGCATAATCATTAGTATGCAGCACTGTAATCAGACATTGATAATAAGCAGTTCACACCAGTGACTGTAAGAGTCTTTACTTGTGTTCAGCCAAGCCAACTGCTTGGTATATTTTTCTCCCCTCTTAGTCGTTAGTTTTCCATACCTACAATAACTATCAGTGGCGATGGGCTTCTCTGACCATGTGAATAATTTAATCCTCAATGCACAGATACAGAAACCCTTGCTGAAGACAGTGTGGAGCAGAGAAGGCTGTCTCCACTCCTTCCACCTGAAACACCTCTGCAGATGGATATGGGAGCTCTGCCTACAGCCCTTGGACCTAACCACTTCAGTGTGTTCCAGTGAGTGTCTGGACCTCGGCCTGAAAGATTTTTCCGAAACTAAAGAAAATTTCTCTGACCTAAAGACCTTAACCTCCACCCCAGAAGCTCTCACCAAGGACTACAGGGAACTGGTGGGGAAAATCCTTATCCCTTACTCCTCAAGGCACAGGGCAGTAATGCTGAGGCTTGTGCGCCACACTTGCTCCCAGAGTTCCCCAGCGGGCTACCTGCGGTGGTGAATGACCTCCTAACACGCCCCTTGACGGCCTTCCTTTCCTTGCCTCACTTCTCCACTCTCCTACCAGCACTGCAGGGTTCACATCCCAAATATACCACTGGCACTTGAATCCTGGTCTCCAGGTCTGTTTCTGGAAAAACCCAAGTAAGACATTGCCCCAGTAATGGGGCTAGATGTCTGAGGCTTCCTCAAGCATCTACCTCGAAAGCTCTTACTGCTGTACACACATGCACATACACACACGTGCGTACAACCAATCACATCTAAGCACCCCGAATACCAGCCTGTTGAAGGTAGCAGAGAGCTGCACTATAAGCCAAGGCTGCTCCCAAGAGCCGCTCCATCACTGAATTGGCGCCCCAGCAAGATGAAGGAATGTAATCATTGGAAGGATGGAGAATGTTCTCTGAATCACTGACAAATTGGAAGGGGTGGAGGGCAAGAGTCCACCTGGTGGAGAGATGGAAAGAGCGAGAGAGCCTGGAATGATAATGCAATTGCTTAGAAAAGGCTGCTCCAGATGCCATATCTACAGAAATTGTACAGCCCAAACATCTCTGAGCAATAGGTCTCTGGTAGTCTTGATGTCTAGACCAACAATTCCCAGTTCATTCTTCTCAGGGAAGGAGCCAGGATAGTCCAGAGACTCTCATTCTGCTGTTAGATTGAAAGGGTTAGGCACAACAGCCTTGGCAAAGTCACAAGGGCAAATTCACACTAAAGTGTAAATGACCCACAACTCCTCTTCTATTTTTAGGTTGGGGAGGTGCTTTAGAACATAAGGAGGAACTAAAGAATATTCCTGTTACATATAAGGCAGAGAAAAGGGAAACTAGTGGTGACAAGACAAATCATCTCTTTGACATTTGGCTGGCTCTACCTATTACAGCTCTGGGGGTGAGGTGGGAACAAAAAGATGCTGTGTAAAGAAGTATCTTATGCCATCCCTACTGTAGTGAGATGCAGTTTAGAGGGGACACCGATCAAGCAGAGACCCAGAGTGTTTCATTCCAAGCCAGAAACAGAAATGTATAAAACACAGCCTTTCCAGCATCAGAAATGAGTAGTGGTAGTGGAGAACTACCCAAAACAGGAAAGAGGACCACGTGAGGTAGAGTGTCAAGGCCCTACATTCCAGTGCCTCTGCTCATGACTGTAATTTTGGGTAGGTCACTTAAAGTCTCTGGACCTCAGTTTTGCCATCTGTGAAATAGGGATAATACTATCCAGCATAAAATTGGTTATGAGGCTCATGTAGGGCCTGCCTGGGATGATGTGTTGCTAATGGTTAAGAACACAACTTCTGGGGTCTGACTGGACAGGCTGAAATCCCTGCTTAACACGTTACAGTAGAGCCCTGGGCGATCTATTTAACTTTTGTTTTCTCACCTGTAAGCTGAGACGAAAGTACCCACTTTATAAGATTATTCCAATAATTAGTTGAAATAATGCATGCAGAGAATTAAGCATGGTACTTGTTATTTGTTAAACTATCTATTAAAATGTGTAAAATATAAAGTATTGTATGGATTTTAGGACAATGCAAAGATTCTTTGCTTGCTGCAATAGTTCGGGGCCCTTTCAGATGGCTAAAGGCAGAATTTGTATGTGTAAATATGGTGTGCTTGTCTCTGCTCTGGATACTGAGGGCTTACCCTGTTATTAAACTTGTTTAGTAAATATTGAACTGTCATGAGGCCTAACATTTAGTTCTAGTTATTAGATAAAACATTTGCTTTGAATGGTATTTGAACTGCCAGGTTCTAGATTATTCTGGTTGACAAACTCTTCGTATTTTATAAAGAGGCTAAAATTGGTAAGCTATCACAGAACTGATGTGCCATTTTCAAGGTATATTAAACCATGATTCACTGTAACATTGTTCCTACTGGCAACAAATTCAGAGCAGGCTGGACTTTATTTGGTGAAGAAACATTGAGTGGAAGAGAAATGACATTATTTTATGTATTTGCATTTTCTAATTACTGTGGCTTAAACTTGTTCAGCCATCATTACCCACCTTTAGTCTGCTAAATAAATGATTCAGTACATTTCTAATTTACAGAATTTTTTAACAAAAGAAAATGTAATTTGATAGCCAAATCAAAATTAAACATTATACATTTAAAAAACCACAGGCAAAGACACAAACATGATGACACTAACTTTTGTTAAAGTATGCTTACCTATGGTTTCCTCTGAGGCACATTCTTTCATGCTAAGCTTCCAACATAATATGAAAATGAAGGAGATGCATTTTGCAAAGCAAAACAGACCTTAAGCAAAATATTATACTTCTCAAATTAACACTGTTACAAAGTTTTAGAATTTAATAAGTTCATTAATTTAAAAGTTTGGATGTCTGAGTCCTTCTATCCCAAAACAAGATCTTGGAGGGTCTTCCACAGCCATGTAATACCATGATCACATGACCTTTTCCAAAATTATTAATCTGAATATACCATATGAGGATAAATCTATCTTTTTGAAAATATTTAGGAAAATGAGCTTGGTATTTATAAAATGAAGCTCTCTTTGGGTGGTATCCTAAGACATGTCAAGCCAATCAGCCTGTAACTGTGAAAAAAACATTGGTAGGTACAAAAGTGGGGTGGGAGAGGAGTGACTTAACTTTGTTAAGTGATGGGAAAGAAACAGTAATAGCATTATCTCAATAAAATGTGATTTAAAAATATTTAAAATACTAAATCATTGAACTGACAAAGAAATATAAATCATTCAGAAATAAACTCATTAGGTCATCAAATCCTGTTAAATCTGCAATTAGGAAGAGCAAGGTGTACAATCCATACATTTAAACTCACAGGCTCACTTTGCACAACGTCAATTTACTCCTTAATATGTTATTAATACGCATTTTCCAAAAGGATGTATTAGTAAATTGTACACATCTACTTCTTGGCAACATCATATAACCTGGTACAACATAAGCATTCTTCTTATAGTTAAGAAATGTGGATGGTATGAAAATTAGAAAAATAAATGCCCTATTATGTTGTGGTCAGGTTTAAGGCATGTGAATTTTATCTTCATACAAAAGATTAAAATCTAGATATTAAAAAGTAGTGCAGTATCAGTGATGCTGCCTCAGTTCCCAAAATGTCACATCACAAAAATATCCCATAATTGCCTGTAGTTTATTCCTTGGCTTTCCTCTTTTCTCTCTGCATCTTTGTAACAATTTTTTAAAAGTGGAAATATAATTGTTGGCAATGCTAACAGCTGTAGAAATGATTACAAGGTGTGGAAAAGCATAACAGGAATGTCAAGAATCTGTTTCTGGCAGTAATATATATGGAACATTGTTCAGGACAAAAGAGGAGAAGGAAGAAAAAAAGGAGAGGGGTTTATCATCTCTAAGAATTTTCAAACTAAACCTCATTGCTTAATAGGAAAAAAAGATTCCATATTTAAAGTTAAGTCATCGCTAACTACTAGCTAAAGCATGACATCACCAGCACTGGAGTCAGCGGAAGTGTGTTTTTGAAGGACAGTGTTGCAGGAGAATCTGGACAGGCTTTTAGAGCCAGGAGAGAGAAAATAATTCTACCTCTGACAGTTGAAGGACCTTAGGCAAATCAGTTTACCTCTGCTAGACTACACTCCAAAATTTGGACACTCAAAAATTTGATATTAATAACCACATGAAAGTCTCGTGTTGAGGTGAATATGTATTTGTTGGGGAAAGATATGTTGGTTTTTAAACAGACAGCACTCTGCAATTGTAGGCTACTGTTTTGTTTTGCCAGTTGTCAAATTCTATCCAGCTATACACACTTGTGTGGCCTCCTAATGGTGTTTTTCCAGTGGCTAAAGGTTTATGAATAAGACACTTTTCCTAATGGAATTAACCCGATGCTTTTCTTAAACATGTAACCTTGAGTTCACTGACAAAACAATGCTTCGATTAGAGCAATGCATATAATAAAGGTTACCCTAGTTTCTTAGACACTAGACATCATTCACAAAAAGAGAACTGCTTTTGAAAGGGACGTATTTGCACTGGAAAGAATAGTTTTCTACTTCTAATTATAAATGATTTATTGGTGAAAGCAAAACAACAGCCTGTCTGAGAGGCACTTCTATGAGCATCCTCACGTGTGATTTGCAAGGTTGAAGAAGAGGGAAAAATGCCTCAATTGTACCAATGGTGAGAAAACACCCAAAGTACAAAGCAGGTTTCAAAAAAACCATACTCATAACCAAGGACAATAATAAAGCAATGTGTTGACATATACTCTATAAGTCTTCCTCCATAAATAGTTCATAGAAATTTTGTAATTTCTGTAAATGCATCCTATAATAATTTTGCATCTTGCTTTTTTTTACATTTAATATCAAGTAGATTTCTAAAGGGCAATTATTTGAAAATTATCCCAAATACATGGGGAAATATACATCAAGTGAAAAAATGCAGTGGGTGATAGAGATATCAGGAAGCGCCTCAAATATTTCTCATCTCGTTGGAGAAAAACAAACATGTTCTCATTTAGAATGAGTGGGAGTTACCTAATTGATTTAGGCCTCTATATTTAACTTCTAGTCAAAAAAGGTAGTTCTATCTAGCAACAATATTATGGGGAACAAAAGAAAAAATTAACTCTCTAAATTTGCAGTAGGGTCTTTTCTTCGGAAGTACCAAATCCCATCTATTACCAGCTCCATGCTTCAGGCCTAAAATGGATCTCCCTGAAGCAATGACAGAATTTTTGCCAAGTGACTAGGATATAAACACCACTTTGGTTGCACAGTGAGACATATGCTCTAAAGAAAACTGGTTCAAAAACAGGCAAGTGGGTTTCTACAGAATAAATGAGAGCCCTGTCAATGGCTTCATCTTCAGGGCTTTGTGTCTGTGCTTGCGTGGTGGCTCTTGTTTCATCTATGGATAATGGTGGCACACAGTTTTCATGATTCCTTACATTAATGAACTGCTATAAATTTGTTTTTGGTATTCTAGAGAGTCCTAACTTCAGCTTCTGGGCAATGCTGAGGAGGCACCCTATATTCTAGACTTATCTTTTGCAAGGTGTACTCTCAGCATTGTGGGCGATTTCCATGGGAGAATATTCTATTTAAAGAACTACTGTCCCAGCATAAAACAAAAAATCATTTACGAAGATGCAGGAGACTCGGAAAGCTCTCAATTATGTTTGCACAAGCACAATGTCACAGCCTCCTTTCCCCATTCCACAAGGGGGTCAGGAAGAGAGTACTCAGCTGTGAGAAAAGACATACAGAAGAATTCATGTGGTCATGAGAGCGAGGACATGGCCGATCCCCCAAGGAGGATGTGTCATACACTTCATGAGCCCAGGAGTGTGCTGTAGGGTCTGAAGGGCAAGATGCTGGTTCACTGATGTAAAGGAGAGGGAAAAAAGCTTCAACCACCTAGAAAAACAGTCTCTATGCATGCTATTTTTGATTTCAAACACAGGTATCAATTCCTTCTCTCAGAAAGTCCATTTTAAAATAGGATATATTTTTAAAGGAATATTTAAAGGACACATTCATTAAAATTTATTTAAAAAACTTTTCAAAAGAAACAAAAGGTATGAATTTTATTTAATCCTTGAGGAAATGGTTCTTTTCTCACACACATAAATCACTCATTTTGTTTTTCTTTATCTCCTTTATTAATCTACATTAGAAAAAGAAACTTTTCATACACTAAGAACAAGGAAACCACTCTCAATTGACAAAATGTACCAATCCAACACAATGATTACTTTCACCTTTAATTTACAGGCAGCCAGATTCAAAATCCTTAAAGTTGCTTAAACTTAAAAATGACAATGGCAACCTAAAAGGTATAATGTTGATTGGAACAGACATTTAATTGGAAAATTGATGATTTTCCATTTCCAATTAAATCTCTAGATAGAAATGAAAAAAATTAAAAATCATATTTAAGAAAAGCCAAATCTTGGGTTGTGAGGTATCTTTTTAAGGATGTTTCAGCAGAAAAAAACAAAGGCTCTCACAATTGTGTAGCTGCCTAGATTAGGTGGGTATCCGATCAAGGAGATGGGGGATGATTTGGCTTTAGTATTCCAATGATAAAGTTTATAATGAGAATAACATGTTGCTACAAAATCCAGTCTCTTCCTCAGATGCCTTCCACAGAGGGCAGGAAGCTTTGTCAGTTTTGTTTGCTGATGATGCCTGGTTCCGCCAACAAATAACACCTGTCACACGGTGAGTAGTCAATATACATTTGTTGAATAAATATGAAAAAAAGGAATGTACAATATGTTTGTGAAGCCAACTGTGTGTGCATTGCTATTGAGGTACACAAAAAGTCTTTGTTTTAAATTTGAGAATGAGGACTTTCAATGGAATATATCTATAAAAATGAAAAAAAGACATTACTGTCTGGACTTTTGTACAGCAAGAGAAGAAAAACCACTAGCAAAGAGCCAACTCACCTGATAGGCCTGGATCAAGCATGCAGCTGTGGAGAACACCCCTGGAACTCTAACTCCGGCACTCTGCAAGCTGGGTACTTGGGCAGGACAGCAGCAGCACTCATGAACTGGGCAGCACCTGTTGGTGAGGGCTGATCACATGGATTCTCTCATCCCAGCCTTACAATCAGTCCTTCAGGTACATACTTTTTCTGACTTTGCTGATGAGGAAACTATGCACAGAGGTTACACAGCTTAACAAAGGGTTCTCACCTAATGAACAATGAAATGGGATTTTAGCCTTTCTTTGCATCTGGTCTTAGAGCCAATACCCAAGAAGCACTGTACTGTATGCATTGTCTCAGAGAAACTTACTCTTCCTGGGCCTCAGTCTTTAAAAGGTGGGCAGTTGACTTAATAAGAATTAAAGATCAATGATTAAGGTTCAAGGCACTCCAAAATTCTGGTCTTTATTGAAAAGGCTACAGAAGTCTCACCTTAATAATACCCTATAGACTTGATATTCTTGGTTAATTAAATATTGGAAACCAATTTCATAGTAATTGAGGTCAGAAAAAAGTACTCATGACATTTTAGAATATGATGACAAAGCCATAGATAAATTTCAATGCACCTGTAATTACTTAAAACTGTTATAGCATGCAATGTGTTACCACAACAGCCAGAGAAATACTAATTTACTCAGCCTATTCTTCTAGACCAGTAAACACTAGGATTAAATAGATATTTTCATTGAATTTGTTCTACCCTTCATTGCCATTTATAGATAGCTTACTTGTCATAGATTACTTTCTAATTGTTTTACGTTTCCTAACTAGCCTGCAATACTTTGGCAAGGACCTCAAACAATAGTAGACAGTAGGTGTAAAATAGATGGCTACATTGAACAGATGACTAAAAGGATGCCTCCTAAGTACCTATATCTTGAAATATATATTATTGTGCCTTGCTTTCAATTTGTGATTTTAAAATCTAGAAATCACCTGTTTTATGTAATAACAATAAAATCCTTCTTTGTTGAAAACATGCACAAATAAAGTTTACAAGCTCAAAAAATTAAACAGCAGTAACGGTCAAGCTTTCCAACAATAAAATACATTTTGGTAAGGTTTTCATTTTACAAAAACTCAAAATAGCTTTATGAGTTCACAAAATAATATGATATTTTTCAAGATATTAACATATTCTTATACCGGAAGAGCATAGAATAAAATTTACTTGGAGATTGAGCATTTGCTTCTTTAAGAAATACTTCTTTTAGTATTTTTACTTTAATATTATGAAAGCTACATAATTACATTCAGATTCATTAACTACTCCAGTAGTTAATTTTTAAAACTTATGATGAATAGTTTTGTTTAAAATATATTACATTGGTAATATGCAAATCTGAATTTGTAATAAAGAAGGATTTGCATTCCTGATTTTTTTTTTTCTGATACAACCAATGACGAAATAACTAATGGTTCCACAGAGGATAAAATGTCTCAAATCTGTTGGTTCTGAAGGTGAAGCGAGATTTTTGTACTGATACCGTGTATCACTGAGATACCAGGAGGAAATGGAATTAAACTCAGATAGTTCAAATGGAGAGATTTTAATGAAGGGACAACCTACAGAGGTGTCGGCAGGGTCAGGGGGGAATCAGCGAGATATGCTTAGAACCCACCGACTGGCAAACCTCCCCCTGAAGATGGAGAAGGAGGAAGGAGTGTTACTGGAGTGAGAGCTTGAGCCCAGGGGAGGAGGATGGGCTGCTGAGCAGGAGACACCATCCTGAAAGAAGAATCCTCTGCCAGAGGCTTTTCAGGGTCATTTCTTCACACTCTCTGCAGGGAAGCAGGGAGACAGCAGGAAGAAATATCCTAACCTCACTCTCTTCCCTCTACCGGTACTTCCATTGGCCAAATCCACCCAGAGGCCAGTTGGTGGCGATCAGCTTCCAGGGGCAAGAGGAGGGAAGAGGAGGGCAGAGACTGGCCTCAGGGGTGGGGGAGCATGCACATTAGGGGCTCAGTTGTTCAAGTACCTGTCACTGAGGCCTAATGAGGGTGGGAAGACCAAGCATGCTCCTCTGATGTAATTTCTAAGAAATCTACCAGAATTAACATTTGCGGATTTTTCCATTTAATGAATTTTTAAAAAAATACCCGCCCTCTCAGCCCCATTTCTCATTTATTTACCTCTCTTCAAGTGGTATTTAAATTTCTTCTTTCATTTTCCTTCTGGTAACAAAGAAGTCTGTGGCTCAACAGATGTTTCTCTAAGACCCCATCCTATTAGGTCTCTGAGCTGTGGGAAGTATTTATACAATTGCTTGTGAATATAAGATCCAGGAATTTCCCTAAGATCCCTAACAAAATTGGTGATAAGTAGTCCCACATGTTAATCCAGCCACCCAGGGATGACAGCACTTACCATTTCTTTGATAAATGTCAAATGCATTTGAAGCACCTACCTGAAATATTTGTTTAAATGCTATCTAATCTATTAATTTTATATATGTGTGAGTCCGTTTTGTATACCTTCTGATTATAGGATAAATGTAAATAAATCCAAAGAGTAATCAAAGCTACCACTTTCAAGAAGCCTTCTTTGTAGAACCGGAAGAGTCTTAAATAGGCTTTTCAGGTATGCATCTCTTATTATCGCTGAACTCCAAGTCCTGCAAGGCAGGCATCATGTGTGGGTCACCTTTACAGTAGGCACAGGCCTTAAAACAGTGACATGCACATTGCAGGCACTCCATAAATGTTTGCTGAATTGGCTAAACCTTGGTTTGTTCCCATAATCAACCACCACAAACAGCACACAGATAATTACTTCTTGGAAAGATTCCAACTAGTGTTTGATGTTACCTATGTGGTTTTTCTCTCAAGATCTTAAGAGCAGCTCTGTAGGATTACATTATTTTCTGTTTTTTTTTTCCTTTGACCTTAATGTCATCTACTTCAATAACAGCTTCATACAAAATTCCTACCAGCACATACCACAGCAGATTCAAGGCCTTGTTTTAAAAATGGTGCCAGCTTCTCTTAATTTGGAAGATATATTGTCTCTCCTGAACATGGGCTAAGAAAATGTATAATTTGGTATTAACATAAGAGCTGAAGACACTTTAAATGCATTGTTTCATTTTTATAAGATAAAAAAAATTTTAAGAATCAAAATGTTATCAACAGACCTGTCCTTCATTAAAAAGTAAAACTGCATTTGCCTACATTTTATGAAAGTGTCCAATTATGAACAATTTTGAAATGTAACTTTTAAAAATGTAAACAGCAAAAATGTTGTATTTAAAATAAATCTGGAAAGGCAGAAAAACAAAAAATACCCAGAAGACAGAGTTTTTGGTGAAAGTTAAGATATTTCATCTTTGAACAACTTAGAATCTTTCCTGAATTTTATAGTCTAGTTCCAGGCACTAATTTGAAATAACCTTGAAATCCTAAATCTAACACCCTTCGGAACAAAGTAGCTTTTCTCTTCTGCTTTATGAGCAAATGGACTAAATACTAGGGAATGGTACTGTCTGGGCCTTTGAACCAAGATTGAAAGAGATGAAATCCTATATGATATGTATAAACATTAGAGAATCCATTTTGATTTAATAAAAGGTTGAATTTGTTCTATATCCTGTGAGAAAATGGTTCCCTTTTCCTGAAAATGTTACCTCATTCCAACAATAGAAAGTTGGTTTTTTTCCAGGGTGTGGTGTCGGGGGTGGACAGAGTTGCCATGAATATGGCATCTATGAAGACTGCTGTTATATTCATTTCTCAAAATGCACTGTGGTAGGAAATTCAGAACGCAGTGAGAGAAAATAAATGTTTGACTTCAAAATATAAGGCCGCATTTAAAGCAGAAGGTAAAGTATAGAACAGTTGGCAGTATAAATTCTTTATCTGCAATCTTGCAGTTCCCTAAATCTCTGTAACACATCACTTTTAAAAGCCTCAGAGAAGTGGTTCTATAATAATTTACCAATAATTCAACCCCTCAAAAGTCTTAGCAAGTTAAACCTTATAATCTTACATTTTAGAAATGACCCAACTTGATCCTTTTGTTCTTCAGAATATCTCTCTCAAATTTTCATTTGTTTTTCATTAATTGATGAATAATGAGACATTTTAGGTACCTGTCCACAAAGAAATGAAATTTTCACTTTCCAGGAACCTAACAAATGAAAAGATAGAAATCAATTCCAACAGAATATTACCAAAGAAATCTTTTAGAATGGACTGTTAAAATTATTTATTTATATTTATCTGGCTCTACTATTTGTGGTACATTTCCACTTCAAAGCTAAACCTCAAATAACATCACAGTGAGTGGTTGACTTCATGTTTAACTGAGATCTTGAAGACTGAAAAAGACCATGACAAACACACATCTATTGTCTTGGCTACTGCATCCGTCTTCATCACCATTCTGATAGTCTGCAATGTATTGCAGCTCACCCTTTGGGAAGGACTAAAGTAGACATCTGTTTGTTCTGCTTACTCAGCATTCCTACCCTAATTTTCCTTTGGAGAACCCCTTTATTCTAGACCACGTGAAGCTAATGCCAAACCCCATTCCAGGGGATGCACCTGAATCCAACCTCCATCATCTAAACAGTGCCTTCTCCACGTTCAGAGAAGAGCAAGTGACTCAAACTGCCCTCATAAGAACAGACCTGGGACTTCTGCTGTAAATATTGAAGAGCAAGTACTCTTTTTTCTCGCTAGGACTAAGCTGGTAGTACCTTCTACGAGGCTATCATATGGAAACAACTTGTCTGAAAATGAAGCCACAACTAGAAAACAGATCCTGGTAACCCGGATTGACGGATCCAGCCCTACCTTAAAGGGCAGGACCTAACCCGAGGCTTTTTGCATCAACCAATAAAGTCCTTAAGCCAGTTTGAGTTGGTTTTGTCACTTGCAGCTAAAAGAATTCTGACTCTAACAATGTGACAATAGCAAAAATAAACATAACTGCTTTTGAGGTTTCTAATGGATTTTCCTCCTTACATACATGATTTCATTTAATCCTCACAATTCAGGAAAGCACATATCTATTAACATTAAATTAATATTCATTATTTTGAACACATGCTATGTGGATAAGGGATGAGGAAAGCCAAGGGAGTAATCAACGTGAAATCTCACTTATATGGGAGGGAAGTGGAGGTTACATATCTCAGGGCACTTAACAGATATCATCAAATGAAAGAATAAACAGTGTGTGGGAGAGGCAGTAGGTGATTCTTCATCAATTCCTGGATGAAAAATTAGGAGATAATGAACTCCGAACAGGCAGCCTAATGAGAATGGCTCAAACAACAGGACATAGAGAAGGAGTTAGGTTAGACATGGGGTTCTTGGGAATTTTCACCTCGGGGAGGGGGGGGCGTGCAGCTGTTGTCAGTGGGAAAGGGAAAAAGGAAAGGGCTGAGTTTGGAAGGCAGGGAGGGAGGAGACAATGTGAGTCAGTGAAAAAGGGCCCTTAGAATGACAAGTCTGGACCAGAGAGAGGCTAAGACTGAAAATACAAGTTGGGTAACCACTGGCATACAGATGGCAGTTCAGGCTTGGGCACTGCCCAACAGAGCCTCAGCATGAAGAGAAGAGGGGGAGGCTGGCACCACCTCCCTCTAGGTAATCGTCATCCTGCTGGTGAGCTCCTGAAAACAGGCTCTTTCACTCGCCCCATCTCTTGCTCTTGATTGCAACCCGGCATTCAGGAGGCACCCTGTAAATATCTGTGGAGTGACCGACAACACAGCGCCAGGGCACTGAGAAGATCCCAGGGCGCCAGGGACTGGTTCTACAA
The DNA here is from genome assembly GCF_029289425.2 of Pan paniscus. NCBI lineage: Eukaryota > Metazoa > Chordata > Mammalia > Primates > Hominidae > Pan > Pan paniscus. The sequence goes on along the minus strand of NC_073267.2, from coordinate 58,738,736 downwards.
GGGTGCCCCTCCCGGTCCCCTCCAGCGCGCCGCCAGAGCTGCCAGTCTTGGTCGCTACACGGGAGGCAGCCTCATTATGCAGCTCTCACCTCTTAAATTAGTTCATGCTCTCACATTAGGTGTAATCACAGCTTGCAACGCTTTCTGGGGATGTCTCAGAAAGATCTGAGTTGAAAAAATATTTTTGTGTCATTTTAATTTAAAGTAAAATTGCTGCTTCTTCCCCGCCCCTTTCTTTCCTCCTGGCCCACCCAGCGACCCTGGCCGGCCGTGCTCAACGGGGACGGGGGTCGGAGGTGAGATTTCCTCCACATAATTCCTTAAACAGCTATCAACTAAGTCTCAAAGAAAAAAAAAAAGAGATCTAGAAGCAGAGACCTGGCTGCTGGCGATCCCAAAGCTGGTGTTCGCGCGTGGGGGAGAGCGTACCCTGGGGGCGGCCGGGAGGCCGGGCCAGAGGCTAGCCCCGAGGCCGAGGGCAGGAGCGCTCAGCCGGCGCCCCGTGTCTCTCCAGCTCCCGACGCTGCGCTGGCTCCGCTGAGCACGCCAGGATCAAGGTCGCCTGGTGGGGACCGGAGCGCCAGGAGCCTGTGGGAAGCGTTCCAGCCGGCCTCTGACTGGGATCTGGCGCCGCGTTTCTGCTTTGGACTTGACGGACAGGTCCCCCCGCCCTCCCGCCGCCCTACTACCAGCCTGCGTTCATCCTTCAGGGCTACGTCTCCCGCACCCGGGCTGGAAAGCCTGGAGCGCGCCCTTCCTCTCCCCATCTTCGCAGCTCTCCTTTCTCCCTGCCACTTGGCAAAGCTGCATTTTGACTTTCACGTTTTGGACTACGTGTGTGTAGTTCCAAGTCCATGCGTGGCACGAAAATCCACTTAGGGTAAAAATTATTCTCGAAAAATCGCCCATCTCAGGATCTGGTGTCTACACTCAAGGCTAGGAGGTGCAGGTACGGGTGCGTAAAGCATGCCGTAAGGGTGCACAGTAAATAAAAAGTACGGATGCAAAATGTAAATTTTAAGTGCAAAACAGAAAAGCAGTACTCGTTGCCGCCCCGCACGCTGGGTTTTAAGGGGCACGAAGGTGGGCCTCGGCTGCTTTTGCTCAGCCCCGCGTCCTCAGCGCCCGGCCCAGTACCCGGTACTCCGTAGGGGTTCAATGATCTCCCCTGAATAAGTGAACGAATTAACAAATGAATGAATAACCGCTCGATCCGACCTCCGCGGCCGGCAGAGCAGTCGCTGGAGAGGCAGGAGAGAGCGAGAGGCCAAGCTCCACCATCGCGGCCGCCGGCTGGGGCAGAGGGACACGGAGACACTCGGCGCCCCGGCTCCGCACCGAGTCCCCGCGGTGAGTGCCCGCCCAGCAGCTCCCGGGCACCACGTGCGCCTGCCAGAGCCGCGCAGGCCCCGCCCCGCCGCGCGCGCACGCGCCCTGCAGCCCGGCCGCCGGGACCCTGAGCCAGGCTCGCCCAGCGCGCCGGCTGCCCTCGCGCCCGCGCCCGCGCCCGCTGGGGGGCGCTCCCCTCCCACCCGGCGCGCCCACAGGCGGGCGGGCGACTCGCAGCCTCCAGCGATTCCACTCCCGACCCCGGTGCGCGCCGCCTCCTACCTGAGGGCCGACGAGTGGGGGCGGGCAGGAGGGCCGAGGGAGGCGGAACAGGATCGAGGCGCGAGGCCGGAGGCGAGAAAGCGAGCGGCCGAGGCGACTCTCCGTGCGCGGACGCGGGCGCGCGCCCGCGCTCCCCGCCCGCGCTCCCTTCTTCGACTCACGGCGAGAGCCCAACCCTGCTGCCGCGCGCCACCCGCCTCGCCGCGCCTAATAACAACGGCGCCCGGGGTCAGGTGGCCGAGCGCGGACAGCGCCGCCATTGGCTCGGTGGGGAGCGCGGCGCGTCAGGATTGGCTGGGGGGCGTGGCCTCGTCCGGGGCGGGGGCAGGGCCTCGGAGGGAGGCGGGCCGGGAGGCGGCGGGGGCGGGGCCAGGCCGAGGTCCGCGCCTTTGTGCCCGGCGCGCGCTCTCCGCCCGCTCCGGCTGCAGCGCCGGCTGCATCAATAATTCAGAGCGGCGGCGGCGGCGGCAGCGGCGGGTGCGGACAGGAGGCGGCGGCAGCAGCGGGACCGAGCAGCAGCGGCTATGCATCCAAGTGCGGCTGGGCAGCCGCGGCACCCCTGAGGCCCGGGAGGGGCTCCGGGAACACAGCGCGGAGGGGACGCTAGTCCCGGAGTGCGAGGAAGAGGTGTAGTGTCCAGAGCGGCGGCGGCGGAGCTGCGCACGGAGCTGAGGAGGGGGCTTCGAAGCGGGACTGGGACGGGGGGGGCGGCTGGCGCGAGCAGCCCTGGGGGTGGGGGGCGGGGTGGGCGCCGGCGGCGCGATGCTGGGCGTCCTGGAGCTGCTGCTGCTGGGGGCTGCGTGGCTGGCGGGCCCGGCCCGCGGGCAGAATGAGACGGAGCCCATCGTGCTGGAGGGCAAGTGCCTGGTGGTGTGCGACTCCAACCCCACGTCCGACCCCACGGGCACTGCCCTGGGCATCTCTGTGCGCTCTGGCAGCGCCAAGGTGGCTTTCTCTGCCATCAGGAGCACCAACCACGAGCCGTCCGAGATGAGTAATCGCACCATGATCATCTACTTCGACCAGGTGAGTGTTCCTTCCTCCCGCGGCGTGCAGATTGGGCTGGTGAAGGAGGGATGGATGGAAGACCGATGCCCGGTCCTCTCCAACGGCTCTGCGGAGGCGCGGGGACGACAGTCCGGGACCGATTCCTGCCCACTCCCCTTCGTTCCCGTCTCGTTATAGGTACTAGTGAACATTGGGAACAACTTTGATTCAGAACGCAGCACTTTCATCGCCCCGCGCAAAGGGATCTACAGTTTTAACTTCCACGTGGTAAAAGTCTACAACAGACAGACCATCCAGGTCAGCCGACGCCTCGGGCCGGGCCCTGGCCCCGTAGGGGGGTTACTGGCCTCAGGGGTGCTTGGGTTGTCCGGAGGTGGTAGGCAGAAGTGGCGGCTGCATGTACTTCGGGCTGCTTGGAGGGACAGATAGCGGGGCCTCTCAGTTCTGTGGCTTCAACTGTCCTCTGCTTTCCCTGTCTCTGGCTCTTGGGATCCATCCCCATCCCCCGAGAGACAGAATTTTCTGCTTCTGCCTTCCAGGCCCCTCCGAAGGGTTCCCCGGATTGCAGGGACTTCCTTGTAACGGCTGTTGTTAGCGCCCCAGACAGCTGCCGCTTGGGAAGCCTTCCCGGACTCCCCAGGAAGCACCGTAGACAGTACACCCCACCCCTTGCCCCGGCTCAGAAGCCTGCGATGCGGCTTTTGTGCTTGTCTTCAGCACCACGGACGGGGCCCCCGTTTTCTCCCACTTGTCCCCAATCCCCACCCCGTGCGGACTGTGGGTTTTTGAGCTAGCAGCATTTAGCCCCGGAGGGTGAGGGGTGGAGAGAGGAGGGAGGGAGGGGGCGTAGTGCTACTCTCTCCCGGCTCCAGCCGTGTCCCAGCAATCACTCGCTGGCTCTCCGGGTCCCCAAAGATGTCCAGGTTTCCCTTGGGCGCCGGGAGAGGTGGGACGCACAGCTGGGGAGAGGGCGCGAGGCCCTTGGCTGACGGTGCCACCACAGGGGCAAAACCAGGCGGTGGCGGGCGCGGCTGGATGGGGGCGGGAATTGAGCCCGTGGTTTGGGGAGGAAATACATTGTGCCGCTCGGTGCGAGATTTCTAATCAGAAATCACAGTGGCTTCTCCACTGTGTCCTGGCAGCTGGGTCCAGGAGGGATCAGGGGCTTTTTGTTTGTTCGTTTTTGTTTTTCCGGTAGCGCCAGAAGGAGCCTGAGTTGCTGGGTTTTTTTTGTTTGTTGTTTGTTTTTTGAGGCTGAGGGGAAACGGGAGAGAGGTCAAAGGTCTCAGGGCGCTAGAGCCACCTCATGGGTTTATTAAATTGGATCACAGAGCACAGTCGAGATTCGCTTGGCGCGCTCATTTGAGAAACTGGAATAAGAGCAACTCCCGTTTTGGGGACAGACCCTTCCTGTCACCCAGATGTGTGGTCTTTCGCCCCACTGGAGCCTCAGCAGTAAGCTGCAAAGCCCCTTTTCCTCCATTCGCCCCCCCCCCACCCCCCACCTCTCCGTGCTTCCAGGCCTTACAGGCTGTTAGCGAAGCAGGGAGGAGGTTCGCTCCACCGCGGCTTCGGTGCCTGCCTAGGTTGCGCCTCTGAAACGGGCCTTTCTCTTTCTCAGGTGAGCCTCATGCTAAACGGGTGGCCGGTGATTTCAGCCTTCGCTGGTGACCAGGACGTGACCCGGGAGGCCGCCAGCAACGGAGTCCTAATCCAAATGGAGAAAGGCGACCGAGCATACCTCAAGCTGGAGCGGGGAAACTTGATGGGGGGCTGGAAGTACTCGACCTTCTCCGGATTCCTCGTGTTTCCTCTCTGACTGGCTCGTAGCCGGAAGGGAGGCAGGGAGAGGGCGAAGGCAGGAAGGGGAGTGAGAAAGAGGCTGAAATTAAGAGGGCGAGAAAGCAGCACAACTTGAAACTTCCTACATGTTCTCTAACTGTATCTGGGTAAAAAGGTGCGCGCCAGCTGTGGGACAACTTTGTCCATTTCCTTATTAGGAGAAATAAATTTCGCTTAGCTCTGCGCACTCCCATTTCCAAAAATAAACTCGCCTCCCCCATTCCAGTTGCAGTAATCAAGAAAGAGGCTGCCTTGTCATTGTTTCTTATCCCCCAACTTCATGTTCCCTGCAATTTATTTAAAGAAACTTTGTATTTCACTACATAATCTGAAATCTTTCTCCCTAGCCCCCTCTGAATCCTTCTGCCTACTGAAATCTGATATATTACACGCCCCCAACCTTTTTTTTTTTCAGTTTGGAAAGGGGTAAAGTTTTGTTGTTGTTGTTGTTTTGTTTTGGATGGGGAAGGTAGTTTTAATTTGGCAAGTGTTGCTCTTCTTAAAACACTGCTCAAGTTAATTAGCTGAAGATACTTAGTATCCTCGGCTGCTTGTTAGCAGAGAAAGGACTCACCTTAGTGGTGACTGGTTTAAAAAATATAAATATATATCATTTGTACACGAAGAACTCTTCCCAGTGGAAACTGGCTGTGTTTCCGTATTTCTATGTCCTATTCGGAGTGATCGTGAAATCTAAGGCTGCTTGATGTTCTGATGCTTGTCAATGCCGTCGTGCTCTGTGACTCCACGAAACGCCAAGGAGCTTCTTCCGGACGCTTCCTCTTCCTCTGTAACATACGTGTGAATAGTCAAGGTTTAATTTTGCTTTAATCTAATAAAGTCGAAGTGGGACTTTTATTTTTCTGAAACAGCTTTCTAAGATCCGCATCTTCCCCAGCTGCGAGGTTGGGGGTCTGGGGTGCCAAAGGGCGAGGTTCCGAAAGGCAGGAGACTTGGGGGGACGCAACCATAGAAAGGCCTGGGCGCGAGGGCTTCCTCGCAAAGCCGGCCTTGCGCTCCTTCCTGCGCCAGGCCGGGGACCAGCACTGCATTCGCCTGTGTTCACAGCTTTGGCGGAAATGTAAGAAATGTGGCCGAAATCTTGCTAGGCCAGGCGCGGCCGCCGGCCCAGGAGCGAAGTTTGATTTTTTTCTTTGCATTCCAAATGCATCAGGAATAGTCCCAGTTTGAGGACCCAAACCACCCTGCCTGGAGCGGCAGACTCCTCACGCCTTCTGTCCCCGGATGTCTCCCACCGCGTCCCCCTCGCAGTTCCCGAAGCAGCGTATGTTTTATACACCGCCTCTGAATCCGGAGTCCACCCGCCGCATACTCGGGCGCCCAGGACCTATGATTCCGCTCATTCACAGGACTTTATTCAAGAGGTTCGTCCAGGAGTTTTGATTGTATCGGAACATAATGTGAAAGCAAAATTGAAATAAACGACTTCGTTTTAAGTCTGAAAGGCTGACCCAGTTGCTTCGGCAGCGGAGAGGTCGGGAGCCGGAGCGAGTGGGCAGCCTAGGGCGAAGGGCCGGGAGCTGGGAGCTGCAGCCGGGTGGTCCCCTGCGGTTGTGGTTCCTTTCAGAGAAACGTTTTCCTGGCCCAATATTCAGGAATGAATTTTATTTCCTCTAGGGGCGTGGGGAGAAGGGAAAGTTAATAATAGCACAATAAACAACGTTTCTCGGATTTATCCCAGCGGCTGGTTCGAGTTAGAAATTCACGGAGCACAAGGCCTCTGTTGAAACCCGGGCCCGTTTCTTCTCCGCATGCAATCCGGTAAGCCGTGGAGCAGCTCTAGCGGGCGCCCTTGCAGCCCAGTGGCTCCGGGACCCACAGAGATAGGTAGGGACTTCGCGAGTGAGGAGTGGACCCGAGTACTTTTCTGTTTCTGCCCAACAGTTTCCCTTCTACCCTGTTAGGCCCCAGGGAAGTGTGAATGAGAAGAAATAAGGGGCCTTAAAGGGATTTAAAGAAAAACTGTGCTTTTAATAAAGAGACGCGCTTTCTCCGAAGTCTCCTGGTTGGGAAGGAGAGGTCGGAGACAGTTGGAGCCTTTGGCAGCGAAACTAGCTCCACCCAGCAGCTCTGCCGTTGCAGGGCCAGCCCTCGGGGCTTGTGGAGACCCTATAGTCAGTAGGGTGCGTGTAAGCTTGAGGCTGTAGGGCCGCGAAGGTTGGAGAGCCACCGCTCAAGGAAGCTGCCCCTGTACGCTTTGGCGCTCCCTGGGCTGCAGGTGGGTGGGTCACCTCTCTTCCTGAGGGCGAGAACCACCAGGGTTCTGGTCTCCGTGGCTGCCTGTTCTGTGGGGCCACCAGGCTGTGTCCCGGTGGAGTGACTTTGGCAAGTCCGCTCTCAGGTCCTAAATTTGCCCATTTATATAAAGACAGGGAGAAATCTAAACACCTCTCAGAGTTCCTCCTGCTCTGATCCAGCCCTCCTCTGCTCCCAGACCGGGAGTCTGCAGATTCTTTTGCCTGGGTGAGTGAGTCCTGGATGCAGCCTGTGCTTACCTGGCTGCCAAGTGGCAGCTCCTGAGTGCTAAGCCTTGGGCTAGGGTGCAGGCCAGGGGAAGCCTGTGCATCCTGGAACTGGGACTCATTCCTGAGCCCTAGCTCTGCAGCCTGGAAAGTGAGTACAGTGGGAGTGAATTGTCCCCAAATTCGAAGAAGAGGGGTTGATTTTCCTTTGATTCTGCTGTAGTTCAGCAGACCTCCTTCCTGGGAAAGGATCCCTGCCTCCCACAATGTCCAAACCTAGTATTGGAGAACCTTCTTAATTGGGCTCTAGTCTCCCTCTTCTTTCTCCACCTGCTGACCCCTTTCCTTGCCATCTGATGATTCCACCTCCCATTGTTGTCTTTATGCCTCCACACCTGCTGTTCCTGATTGAAGTTGAAGCACCCCTTCTCTACTCCGCTTTGCAAAATCCTATCCTGCTGAGGACCCAAGAAGTCCAGCTGAAAGGCTGCCTCCCCTGGGAAGATGTTCTACCCACACAGTACAGGCATTGCTTCCCCGAGGTTCAACACCTCTTCTGCACCTTCCAACCAGGCCTTGTTTTGTGCTGGTTGGGAAGGGAGACATCTGGGGCTGAGCTTGTCTCTTACTCTGTGTGGGTTCCATGGGGCAGAGGCAGCCCACACAGCCCTTAGCATGCTAACCTGGCGTCCCTGCCCCAGAGGGCCTAGGGAGATGTGGGGCTCCATATCTCTCAAACTGCCCTCACCGTCAGGCCTGAGCCTCCCGGTGGCCTGAGTGGGGCTGTGGATAGCTCTCCCCAGGGACCTGGAGGTTCGAGGCCTTAGGGTCCTGGCACATGCAGTTGGGCCACCTCCCTCACCTCTGGGGTGAAGGTGAGGTGAGTGTTACTTCTGCTAGAGGCAGGGGAGCCACCTTCTGAGCATTGGGCTTCAGCTGGGAGGGAACAAGAGACTTGGAGACTAAGAGATGGAAAAGGAGGGGCACTAGGTAGAGACTACCTGCTTTCCCCCAGCCAGAGGCTAGGAAGGGGACCGATTCAGAAACCCACACCTCACAGTGGAATCCTTCCATGCTTAGAATCCTTTGGGCCCTTCCGGATCTGGGCCCCGCCTCTTGCTTTCATCTCAAATAAACCCCTTCAGAGCAAAGCCTGTAGGGGTTCCAAAGCCACCCCTTCATTCAGCCTTACCCTGGTCCCAAAGGCTCTTCCCCAGCCCAGGTCACCTTGGTCACCTCCTCCGGGAAGCCTTTCATGCCTTTCTGCTCTGGCCTCCCACTTTGGAGTGTGGCCTCTCTTACCAGCCTGCCTCCTCCCTCCCCACACCCCGCCAGTTCTCCCCGGGCAGAGGCTGTTTCTTATTCTGCGCAGCGTTTCTGGCACCCAGCCAGCCGTAAAGGTACTGTGAGGGGAACTAAGGGAGGCTTCTAGGACCCAACAAGCCCAGACCTGGCTTCTCCGCCCGGGTTCTCCACACCGCGCTAAGCGCCCCGGGAGCCGCGCAGGCGAGGAGCCGAGGGTGATCACTGTGGTGTCTGCTGTCTGCGGAGCAGCGCTGGGTTGCGCTGGGCCCCGCGCCTGCCCCCCAGCTCGCTTTCTGCCCGGCCGCCGCTTCCACCATTAGCCGAGCTGGGAGCATGCCTTCCAAGCTGCACTGGAGCGCTAATGCTCAGAGCCCGGGCGAATCCGCTCTTAATGAGAACACAATTACCCAGATGGAGAGGGAGCCTCACCCCGCTCCTTAATTGTTGCCTTAATGAGGTGGTGGTGGGGGATAGTGCGGGGCGGAGGGAAGGTGTGGGACTCTCCCACAGATTGCAGGTTGGGTCCTGGGGCGGCGGACCCAATGGAAGGCTAAATACCCTGAACTGCGGACCTGTGCCCTGCACTTGGCCTCTGGCTTCATATGAGACCTTAGAATACTCTCCTCGAATACGAGCCTTACTTTTTTTCAACTCACAAATGCGAGGGGTGGGCTAGAAGACTTCTAGTGTTACTTCCAGGAGGTCTTACTTTCTGATCAGTGTCGGTGTCCAGCCACCCATCTCCCTCAGGGGCTGGGCCTAGTCACCTCCACAGGCTTTCAAACAAAACATTGAAACCTAATACTGACTCTGGGTGGGGAAGTGGGTAGAGGGAGGGGGGCAGTGGTGCCCCGGAACCGAAGGTCAAGCACAGAGGGGAAAAAGCTCAGGCACAGCTCCCTTTGAGCTAATTCCACGGAGAAAAAAAAAGGCGGGGGCGGGGTGGGATTGCCCAGGGGGGATTACAAAGATCGCTCAATCTCTTTGCATAGCAGATACATACACACTCCCTGAGAGCCTCAGCGTCCTCACATTTCAAATGGGAACAATAATGCCTTCACAACAGGGTAGTCGTGAAGACTATGCTAAAAGGTCCAGAAAGTGCTCACCACTGCCTGACACATAGTAGGTGCTGAATAAATCCAGCAATACTAAGGAGCGATTGACACCTGGCGTATCCCACAGTCACAGAAACAGGACATATGGGAACATCTGGGTAATCCCAGCAGCATCAAACAGATGCGAAAACTGAAACCAGAGAGCAAGCGAACCTGAATGGTGGATGTAGGAAAAGGACCCTGTGTTCTTTCTTGTTCCTACACACTCATCCCATCCTCACACACATCAACCACAAGAATAGGAGATTTTACCCCCTAAATATCTTTCGTCTTCATCCCTTTGCTTGTATATTTGCATCGACCACTGTGGATGAATGTTCTCTGCGTGTCTGCAGGCTCTCCCATCAGACTAAGAGCTCTGTTGGCATGTCTGTGTCCCTGCAGAGGGTGAGCCCTCCAGGGTGGGAACTGTGTCTTCCTCATCTTGCCTGGCCCTGTGCCTCCTACACAGTGCCTGGCACAGAGCAGGTGGCCTGTGATCATGTCATGAGCTAACCCAAACTGTGTCTGGCACAGTTGCAGGATACGGACACAGCCAATGAAAGTGCCCTTCAGGGGACTTCCTGGACCTCTCGGTCCCTCCCGTCTCCCCACCCCCTATATCACTAACAGGAACAACGCTGGAATGGAAGTGCTCCCAGATCCTGGGCAGAGACAGAAACCGTTCTAGGTACCTGCACTTGCTTTTATCTCTTCTTCACATTTCAATCTGAGCCTAGCCTGTCCCCAGCAAGTCCCAGCTGTGATCCTGAGAAGGTAGTGAGCAGGGACAATGAGAAAGAGGCCAGAATCAGATGTATGGGCTGGCATTTGGATTTGTTGCTCGGTCTTCTTACTGGGAAAATGCTTTGCTGTTCATAGATGAGGCTGCCTGCACTTCAGGAGGTGGCAAGGAAACACAACGCTGCTGATGTCAGGAAGGAGAGCCTCGTGATTCTAAGCAGAGGTTTTCTGGTTGTGTGGCCACAGCCCAGAGCCTAGGGAGATCTTTGTTCATCTTGCTAAGCTCCAAAGACTTCAAGGAAGGGGTATAAGGTGAGGGATCAGGGTGCCTCATCTGAGCAGACTCCAACCTGACCTCAGTGCTCTATTTGAGCACATTCCTATACCCTGTACCTCATTGGCAAAGCCCTCCCTGACCCCTATTCATTAGCTTGTCCTCTGCTGACCACCCGAACTCTCCTATTCAGATCACGCCCTGACCACATCTCTGCTGCATGCTAAGCTCCAAGAGGATCAGGCCTTCATCTGCAGGCTCCCTGCAGTGTGCCCAATGCCTAGCTCAGTGCCAGGGGTGGTAAATGCTCTTTCAATGTTCCTTGAATGCTTGAGAAAGCGAGCATATGACTGTGTGAACAGATGGATGGAGGGATTACTGGTGGCATTGTGAATGCATCTGCCTGGCCCACCAGACTGGGAACTCCACAAAGGTATCTGTCTTCTCTGCTTTGTTTATAGCTGTGTCCTCAGTGCCTAGCACAGTGTTTGGAGCACAGTCAGCATGAAAAGTATTTCTCCAATGAATGAATGAGGAATTATATGTATAATACTTTGGAAGTGGGACTCATGGGACTGTGAGATTCTAGGGTGCAGGCTTGGCACTGTGCTTCTCTCTAAATCCTCACTGTTCCCCTGAATGTTTATTTTGGAATGGAATTGCATTGTACCTGTTGTCTGGAGTCAACTCTATAGCACAAGTTGTTTTTGTATGCTGTTTGTCCCCATGCCCAACATACTTTGAGCACCTTAGAGGGCTGGGACCATATTTTATTTTCCTTAAAGGAGAGGGATACTCTCCTTTTCCCACCAGCATTTAATAATGGGATTTGGTATTGGTTGATTGGTTGTTTAATCCAGGATCAAGCCATTCAGCCTGTGGCAATGAATGGGCATTGCCGCCTTAGTGATAGTGGTAGGTAACAAAGATCAGAGATTGCTAACCAGCAGGCTTTCCCATGGTACTGGCATACTGGCCAGATGTAAAAAGTAGCCATACAGGGTCTTGGCCAATGAGGGGGCTGGTAATTCCTTGTTCATGGATGGCCATAAGGTCACTGGGTTTTTGTTCTGGCTGGAAGCAGAATGAACTCTGAAATCCCATCATAGCTTTGGGTTCTCCTGCAGATCATGGAGGTGGAGTGGGCTTGGCTGGTTTCTTCTAAATAAAATCAAAGACTCCTCCAACCCCCTACATTTCTCAGACCCAGTGTCCAGATGGGAGTTCAGCCTGACAAAGGGTCTCTGGAATGCTCTGCTAGTCGCAGCAACCTGCTTACTCAGGTGAGGCTCAAGAGCCTTTTCTTCCATCGTCAGAAATTACTGCACACTTTCAGGGAAACTTTCAAAGAGGGAAGAGGGAATTACTAACAAAGGAGCGGCAACTGGGCATTTTCTTCCGGCTCATTTAAAAGGAAGCTGTGTGCTCTGCCCAGATCTTGAATTGGAAAGGCTCTCCTTTGTATTCTGAGAGACTCAAAAATAAACTCCCCAATGTGTACTTCTGCTGAGAAGTTCAGATGATTTTATAATGACTGAGTGGCTCCAAATATGGCATTCAAATGCAGCTGATGAGGAGCCTGCTATTTTACTAACTCATCTTGATCAAAGTTGGTCAATTTAGGTCTCAGCAAATGTTCCAAATGCTCTCTCTCTTTCTCTCTTTTTGGAGTTCATTTCAGGTAGATGGATTATTTACTTATTCTGAAGGTGCTGAGGGAGAGGGCATGTTAGCAATACCAATTGAGCTGTGGGTGCGAACTCACAGCTCATCCTCACATGGCATCTGGGTGTCTGGTGCATTTTCTTCCTCCCGCTCTGGGCTCTTGATGCCTCCCAAGTGGGGACTTACTTGGCAGGTTCACCAGCATGTGGGCCTCAATAACCTCCTGCCTCAAAGTGAGTGACAGTGGTGCTATTTGAGGCTGTGAAGTTTGCAGCTGTTTTCCTTGATTGCCTAAATATGTCCCTGTCTCTGTCATGAAAAGTTGGGATCCAGGCTGAGAGCAGAAACAAGTCTGTTCCCCGAGGAGTGACACCACACAGCCTCTAGGGTCCCATGCTAGCTTGAAGTCTATGCAATGCAAGACTCCACAGACAGCAATAAGGGTCTTTGTGTCTGCGTTTCCAGCTTAAAGTTGTGACTAGCATCCTGCCTTATAGCCCCAGCCCACAGAAAAAGCCATTGATGGCTAGCTCTTAGAGATCTGATGGGAGTCTTCTTTGTTTTTGTTTTTTTTGGGGAGTGGTAGAGGGGTGGGGTGGGGGGGGGGTGAAGTCTAGTTCTGTTGCCCACTGGAGTGCAGTGTCTTGATCTCGGCTCACTGCAGCTTCTGCCTTTAGGTTCCAATGATCTTCCTGCCTCAGCCTCCCCAATAGCTGGGACTACAGACATGAGCCACCATGCCTGCCTCCTTTTTTTTTTTTTTTTAAGTACAGATGGGGTTTCACCGTATTGGCCAGGCTAGTCTCAAACTCCTGACCTCAAGCAATCTACCTGCCTCAAAGTGCTGGGATTACGTGCTTGAGCCTGGCTGTGAGCCTTCTTAGGACTCTTCTTAACCCATTTTTTCCTCACTTGCCAGAGTGAGCTTCTCAAAATGTAAACTAAGTCAAGTGACTCTTCTGCTTAAAACTATCCAGTGTGAACCAAAACTCCTTATAGTAGCCTCCAAGCCTTCCGTGATGGGGCCTCTGCTAACTTCTGAGACATCATCCTCTATTGTTTTTCTCTATTGCAAATTAGCTCATTCTGGATTTCTGTTAGTTCCTAGAATATGCCAAGCTGTGTCCTGTCCCAGAATCTTCACCTGTCGATCCTTTATGAGCAAGGGATACTCTTCCATCTCCCACTTATTGCTGTGGCCATTTCCTTCTCTACTTTTGTATCTGAGCTAAAAAGTCACCTTTGCAGTGAGGTGCCATCCTGATCACTCTGTCTAATATTGAGACACCTCTTCTTTACCAGCTGAGCTCTATCATACTGCCTTGCTTCATTTTCCTTATGGCAGTTGTGACCCTGGAAAATGCTTATTTATCTGTTCACTTGTTTACTGCCTCTCTCCCTCCCTGGGGATAGGAGCCTTGCTGTCTTGTGTCTTACTTTATTCCCAGTGATTGGAAGAGAGCCTAGAATAGTAGCGGCTTGATTCATGTATGAATGATGGAATGGCAAACCAGCCATAGAGTCCTGGTCCCCAGAGCTCAGGGCTTCTGCTCCATTAGAGCAGAGCCATCTCCTCATTAGTCCCTCTCCTCAGGAGCTCAGGAGAAGCTGAGGTCCATGGGAGCCATTAAACTTGTCACCCACCAGAAACCATCTTCATATTGAGGGGAAGTGCATCAGGAGCTGTGAGCTCAAGGATGCAGCTGGAAAACTGGTCTCTTAGCCACATGCCCAATAAACGGGCCTTTTCCTTGTTAATATCTGCTGTTAAAATTGCATAATTCAGCTCAAGCATGTGATTGGGCTAGGGAAAACTGAAGTTAGCTGTGAATTATTAAATTTTTTCTTGCAGAAGTTATCCTGCCAGTGAGAAACAGAGAACAAGGAGCAGAGGGGCTTTGGTCTGGGGCAGAGATGAAAAGCATCCTGGATGCCATTCCTGGAGCTGTTGCTCAACATGGAGCAGAAGTGGGTGTTGAGATGAGGACTCAGGGATGAGAGTGAGGCCTGAAGAGTCATGCATAAGACAGAAGCAGCTTCGTGACTCTCCCCAAGATGGGAGAAGGGAGCAGTGGGGGCAGAAATAGCAGCAATGTGAGTCTAAAGCTGCTGAGAAAAGATACTTATCCTCAGACTGTAAAATATCCACCACAGAAATACCTAGGTGGCTTGGAGTTGTCAATCAAAACATTGGTTCGACAATACTGACCTCAGAATCTCTGCGTGCCTGCCCAGCAGCAGCTCTGCTCTGCAGGTCCTGTAGAAAAACCAGGCGGGGAGCCTGCCTCACCCACAGTCCAGCACAAGAGAGTGTAGTACAGAGAAGGATAAGAAAGTAATGTTAGGGACTTGGCTGTCTATTTCACTTGCATTAAGCCACTCCCACACCATTGTAAGTGCCTCATGATCCAACTCAATTTTCATGACCTTTGGATTTCACCCCTGTTGTATGGCAGAGTAGCAAGCACTGATTAAGAGAATAGGCTTTGAAGCAGAGCTGGTTTTGAAGACTGACTTTATAACTGTACTCAGGACTCTTGTGGTTTCGGATGACTGAAACTCAGCTCAAACTGGCTTTAGTACCACCCTCCCAAAAGAATTTACTCACTCCCAGAACCAAAAAATCCAAGGGGTGTTGAATTCAGGTATGGCTGAATCCAGATGCTTAAATACATCATCAGAAATCAGCCCTTTTTCACACATGCAGGCCTATTTCTAGGTCCCTAATTGTGACAATTTCACTCCAGCAATAACAGGCTCACATTCTCCTTGCCTAGTTTCCCCATTAGGAAAAGAGCACTTTTCTCCCCTACAGTACCAGCAAAAATTCCACAGCTGATGGATATTCAACTAACTCTAAGTCATGTGCATTCCCAGAACCAATCTGTATGGTCACAGAAAAAGAAATGAGCTAATTGGCCAAGCATGGAGCCAGGTGGGGGTGGAGATGGAGTTGGGAAGAGGGAGCCTTATCTGGGAGCAGCTGTTACTAAAGAAGGGGGAATGCATGTGAAGTTGGCTACTTCCTGGCTGTGTGACTTTAGGTGGAGAGCTTAACATCTCTGAGCTTTGGTTTGCTCATCTGTTAAAATGAATGGAGCAATAATGTCTAGTTCTATTAGGATTGATAAGTCATTACCTATGAAAATGGGAACTAGAATTTCCACAGGGGTTCAAAAGCAAATGTCTGTATTTTACCGAATGGTGTAATATAATTTTGAGCATGTCTTGGTCTTTGTTAGAATTGTGAGATGCCTCCTGAAGCATGCTCCAAAGGCTCTTCTTTGCTCACAGCTATATGCCAGTTATGGCTGGATCCCGTACCATTAGTCAGCTGGTATTTCTTTGCATTGCTGTGGAGCCAACTGATAGTGAGATGGGCAGCTCCTTCCCAGAGTTAGTGCACAGTAAATAGTGGAGTTGTTATTACTATTGCTCCCAAGGCAATTTTGCCAATGCTTATGCACCCTAGCATTGTTATTTAATTATATCACAAATGTGTCTTTTTTTCTGCAGAAGAGCACAAGCTCCTTGTGGCCTAATAATGCTTATTCATGCATACAGATCATCTGGAGATCTCATTAAGAGGAAGAATCTCATTCTTTTGATATGGGCTAGGGCCTGAGATTTCCCGATTCTAACAAGCTCCCATGTTATGAGTTTGCACACCACACTTGAGTTGTGATGGCATAGGACCATATATAGACCATAGTTATTTCCAAATACCAGTCCACAGACGAGTTATGGCAGACCTGGAAGGTTTTTTTCTTTTGGAAGAGAATTTACTGGTGGCTCATATAACAGAAAAGTAAGTACGAAAGACAAAGATCGCTGCCGACATAACTTGATCATTCATGCCTGGTCTCTGTCTATCTCATGCACTCAGTTCCCTTCACTCCTCACAGTCACAATACAGCTGCAGAAGCTCCAACTCTTTCATTGTCTCTGCTTCAAGTCCTCGATCTCAAAAGTCTTTGAAAAGTTCTCATGTTCATGCACCCTGGTATTGTTATTTAATTATGTCACAAATGTGTCTTTTTTTCCACAGAAGAAAAGGAATCTTTTGTGGAAGAAATTGTAAAGGAATCTTATGCCAATCTCTAAAACCATTTCTATGGAAAGGCAATGCAGGTTTGAATTGGTGGTCTAAGTCATTTCCCCCTCATCAAGTTAGAGAGTGGAGTCCACTTCATTTAAGCCTCAAGGATTGTGTGTGTGTGTGTGTGTGTGTAGAAGGAGGAGGAGGAAGATTTCCAAATGAAAATTGAAAAATAGCACAGAAAATTAAAGGACCACCCAGCCTCAATCCTAACCCTAGACTCTGATACCCAACTCTTCACTCCGCATATTCACTCACATGGCTAACATGCATCTCAGATATACCATGTTTAAAATGGAGCCCCTGGTCTTCTGTCTCCAAAGCTGCTCCTGTCGAAGTCTTTTCCTTCTCAGTTAATGGTAACCCCATGCTTCTGGTAGCCCAGACCAGACACTCTGGCATCATCCTGAACTCGTCTTACTCTTTTACACTTGATATCCAATCCATCTCCAAAGTCATATCCACTTTACCTTTAAAATAAACCCAAAAGTCAGCTGATCCAGGCCACCATC
This sequence comes from Pan paniscus, assembly GCF_029289425.2. Taxonomy (NCBI): domain Eukaryota; kingdom Metazoa; phylum Chordata; class Mammalia; order Primates; family Hominidae; genus Pan; species Pan paniscus. Next base: position 58,722,096 of record NC_073267.2, on the reverse strand, counting down.
ACCTCCCCCTTGGACAATGGCAGTCACCCCATTTGTCTTGTGGCCTGCTGTCTTGTTGTCCTACATCTATTCTCCCCACCGCAGCCACAGCATGTGAGTCAGATTATGGCACTCCTCTGCTAAACTTCCAAATGGGTTTCCTGCTCATTTACAATAAAATTTAAGCTATTTGTCATGGTCCTTTATGATCTGTCCTGCATCCCACCCTACCTCGCTAAATCTCTGGCCTCATCTACTCTTCAGCCAGTAGCTTCACCCAGTAGCTTGTGTGAAGTGCACCTGCTGGTTCCTGCTCCTAATATTCTGATCCAGTAGCTCTCGGCTGGGTCTGGACCCTCTGCAGTTTTACAAGTCCTATGTGTGAATTTTGATTTGCAGCCCAGTTTTGTAAACAATTGCTCCCAACACCTGGCATGGATGATGGCATAGAGGTAGTGAATCAACATCTGCTGAATCAGCCTCTCATCTTTCCCTCTGATTATGTGTCGTTTTCAGGGTGGAGTGGAATGTGGGAGGGAAATGGGGTTACTTATTATTTCCCATAGTGAAATCTGATTATGCAAATGATGTTACTTCTGAAATACTGAGGAGTTCATCTGAGAAGTGTAATTAGCATCAGTGTGTTTTGCAGGAGAAAGGGGTGTCCCTCCTGTATTGGCTAACACGTTCACTTCTCCATAGGATGCCTGGGAGGCAGGCCATGTGGTTACTGCATCCTTACTTTCTGCCTTAATGGTGACAGCCCATTGCTGCACACTGTGTTTCTGTCTGGCTTCTGCATGGATGATGAAGGTGGCTTCACAAAGGCCGTTATGCAAACTGTACCTGCTGGAGAGCCTGCCCACCTGACTGTTGTCATTTTCCTTCACACTGCCAAAGCCACCTTGTCTGCTGTCCCTCCCTGACCAATGCCACTCTTGGATCTGCTTGCCCCTTTGAATGTGAGCATCCACCTTCTTGCCTTTCTCATACCCATTCCTGGGCTGGGCATCCCTGATCCCCCTCCTGGTCTAGGAGGCCCCTGTCCTTTCTCCACCACCTCCTTGGGTTTCCCTGTGACAGGCACTGAGCTCCCTGCTGCCATCTTTTTTTTTTGATACACTGTTGGCTTAATTTCCAAGTGTAAGAAAACCTGCCATAGAACATCAAAGGCCATAGTCCATGACTTGAGCCTCAACTGGGAGTTCTATGAGGACTCTGGTTGCAAAGAACAGAAATTGTCTATTTTAGGCAAAAAGGAATTTCTTCCTATGCCCTCGGGCAGCACACAGCAGTGAAGTGAAAGCTAAAGAAGTGGGCTCAGGAAAAGACAGGGAGCAGGAGGACAGCTCTGAGCTGTGGGTTCTAGGGGACAGGAATGATGACAGTGCCTTTGGGATCCCACCTTCACGATGCATCAATGATAGTGATTTTTATTCTTGTGTCACTAAGCTCAACATTTAATGTCCCTAGAGAGAGGACTCTTCATTTTTCACTTGAGAAAACTGAGGCCCACACACACAAAATAAATAACTTGCTGAAAGCTACACAGCTGATCAGGGCAGAGCTGGGATACAAACCCAGACAGCTTCATCTAGGGGCAGACTGGGCATCTTGATTGCCCAAAGCTGTAGACAGCGGAGCCAAGTAAGTTTCTCTGGTTGAAGTGATGGCTGAAAATGTGGGCTCTTGAGGCATAGCCTGTCTGGGTTTGTATTCCAGCTCTGCCCTGATCAGCTGTGTAGCTTTCAGTAAGTTATTTATTCTTTTGTGTGGGCCTCAGTTTTCTCCTCTGAAAATGGAGATAATAATAATGGCCACGTCATCAGATAGTGGTGAGGCTTAATTAAAGGAATATGTGAAACACTTAAAACGGTGCAAGGCACACAGTAGGCACCCAGCAAATGTTAGTTATTATTCTTAATTTTTTTATTTCTGTAGGTTATTGGGGAACAGGTGGTGTTTGGTTGCATGAGTAAGTGCTTTAGTAGTGATTTGTATGATTTTGGTGCACCCATCACACGAGCAGTATACACTGAACCCGATTTGTAGCCTTTTATCCCTCACCCCCTTCCCACCTTTTTCTCCTGTGTCCGCAAAGTCCATTGTGTCATTCTTATGCCTTTGCATCCTTATAGCTTAGCCCCCACTTATGAGTGAGAACATACGATGTTTGGTTTTCCATTCCTGGGATACTTCACTTAGAATAATAGTTTTCAATTTCATCCAGGTTGCTGTGAATGTCATTAATTCATTCATTTTTATAGCTGAGTACTATTCCATTGTATATATATACCATAGTTTCTTTATCCACTTGCTGTGTGATGAGCATTTGGGTTGGTTCCACATTTTTGCAAATGTGAATTGTGCTGCTTTAAACATGTACGTGCAAGTACCTTTTTCATATAATGACTTCTTTTCCTCGGGTAGACACCCAACAATGGGATTGCTGGATCAAATGGTAGTTCTACGTTTAGTTATTTAAGGAATCTACACATTGTTTTCCATAGTGGTTGTACTAGTTTACATTCCCAACAGCAATGTAGAACTGTTCCCTGTTCACTGCATCCACGCCAACATCTACCATTATTTGATTTTTTGATTATGGCCATTCTTGCAGGAGTAAGTTGGTATCACATTGTGCTTTTGATTTGCATTTCCCTGATCATTAGTGATGTTGAGCATTTTTCATATGTTTTTTGGCCATTTGTAGTAAATGTTAGTTATTATTCATAAGACTAACAAAAGGTGTGCACATATAGTGATATGCTGGGTGACCAATAAGGCAAGTGCTTTCTCCATAGGATTTGTGTATGTCTTGACCCTCACGCCCTGGCTCTGTGGGGTTCGTTACCTTCTCCCCCTGCATGAGTAGTGTTTGGTCAGAAGGAAGGAAGTCTCAGGACATACCTAGCCCATAGGTCCCATGAATGAAGAGGGACAAGGCAGTATAAATACTGATCAGGAGCATGGGCTTTAGAGGCATCTAGGTCTTGTCCAAAGCTTGTCTCTGTTACAAACAGTTGTGTGACCTGGGTAAGTTGTAGAGTATTTCTGAGCCAGATATGAAGAAGGATAATAAAATCCTACTTGTCAGAGTTCTTAGGAGGACCCATGTATTTATATAAAACCAGCCATTTTTAATGATCACCATTCTAACATCAGGAAACAACAGATGCTGGAGAGGATGTGGAGAAATAGGGGCGCTTTTACACTGTTGGTGGGAGTGTAAATTAGTTCAACCATTGTGGAAGACAGTATGGTGATTCCTCAAGGATCTAGAACTAGAAATGCCATTTGACCCAGCATTCCCATTACTGGGTGTATACCAAAGGATTATAAATCATTCTGCTATAAAGACACATGCACATGTATGTTTATTGCGGCACTATTCACAATAGCAAAGACTTGGAACCAACCCAAATGTCCATCAATAATAGACCGGATAAAGAAAATGTGGCACATATATGCCATGGAATACTATGCAGCCACAAAAAAGGATGGGTTCATGTCCTTTGCAGGGACATGAATGAAGCTGGAAACAATCATTCTCAGCAAACTATCTCAAGAACAGAAAACCAAACACCGCATGTTCTCACTTATAAGTGGGAGTTGAACAATGAGAACACATAGACATAGGGAGGGAAGCATCACACACTGGGGCCTGTCAGGGGGTGGGGGGGGCTAGGGGAGGGATAACATTAGGAGAAATACCTAATTTAGGTGATGGGTTGATGGGTGCAGCAAACACCATGACACATGTATACCTACATAACGAAACTGCACATTCTGCACATGCACTCCAGAACTTAAAGTATAATTAAAAAAAAAAAGAAAAAAGGAAAAAAAAGCAGCTATTGAACCCTTACAATGAGCCAGATATTGTTCCAGGGGCCTAGACTATAGCATGAACCAGACACAGTCCCTGCTCTCAAGCTAGTAGGTACACCTTAATTCAATAATAATATTGTGTTACATAATCACAAAGAGTTATAAATACTATGGAGCAAATGCCTACATGAAGAACAATGAGCCCTCAGGGAGTGTGATGTTGAGCTGAGATTTGAAGTTAGGAATTAGCTAGGCCAAGATTGGGTGGGGGGAGAACATTCCAGGCAGAAAGAATAGCATGGGCAACACCACAAGGGTGGAAAATATCATGAATCTGTGGAAGCACTGGAAAGACTGAGGAAGAGATAGTGTTGCCCCAAAAGTAAGGGTGGGAAAGAGGTCAGGATGAGGCTGGAGAGCTGCAGGAGTCAGATCGTGGAAGTCCTGGCAGGCCAGGGTGAGGATTTAGGCCTTCATTCTGAGAGGAATGGGCCCGTGTAGGAAGATTTAAAGCAGAGGAGTGCTACGATTGTCTGTACATGTACAGAACGCCATGGGGGCTGTGGGGAAGGGGATGGCCTGGACAGGGACAGGAATGGAAGCAGGCAGATACTGGCAAGGCTATGATGGCCACCAGGCTCAGGGATAAAGGCAGGTGGACTAGGGCCATGACAGTGAGGTTAGAGAACACTAGATGGATTTGAGAGCTATCTAGGAGCTAAATCCTGAGGATTTAGTGATGGATTAGGATGCAGCGCAGGGAGAGAGGCATGGGGGGTGGTCTCTGATTTCTCTGAGATTTCTGGTTATGCTATGCACTGCTTCTCCTTGAGGGAAGAACTAAATGGTGGGGAGGGGTAGTGAGGTCAGTGAGGACGTGGAATTCGAGGTTCCTTTGAGGTATTACATGTCAATGGCAAACAGACAGCAAGATATCAGGGTCTGGAGGCTAGAGGACAGGTCTGAGCTGAAGGAATAGACTTCAGCCTCACCAGCGTTAAGATGGGTCAAGAAGCCTTGGCAGAGATGAGCTGGCTGAGGGGGACACCAAGACAATTGGGTCTTAGCCCATGTTGTCATGTTACAAAGACTTCAGTGGTTGCTCTGCATGTGTGTGTATGTGTGTGCATGTGTGTATGTGTATATATGTGTGTGCATGTGTGTATGTGTGTGTATTTTTATGTGTGTGTATGTATGTGTGTCTATGTGTATGTGTGTGCATGTGTGTATACATGTATATGTGTATTTGTGTATATATATATGTGTGTGTGTATATGTATATATGTGTGTATGTGCATGTGAGTGTGTGTGTGTGTTGTGTGAGTGTGTGTGTGTATGTATGTTCCTGTAGCCAAGTCTATCCTCTTGAGACTGCTGCTGTGATTGGCTTCTGATACAGGATTGGGACTAGTTTATTTGATTAGCCCCTCTGGTCACCTAATGAAGGTCAAGTGCCTACAATATGGTGGGGTGGGGGGGAGAGAAGACAGGGGAAGACTGAGGCACAGAGGTGAACTTATTAAGCTCCTCTCACCTGCACCTCCACACACAAACAATTCAGGCCTGACACTTTGATTGAACTTAATTTCTTTCTTTCTAATGCCTTCTCTGGAAGAATTACGAGCCCAGCTTCCCTGACAGCACCAGGGGGAGGATGATATTGGCGATGGCATAAAAGCCGAGAGAGAGAGAAGAGCAAAAGATGGAGCATTTATCCTGAGCAGAGTCCTGGAGCACCAGCCACCCTCTGAGCGAGACAGACAGAAACCAAGGGCTTTAAAAATAGAACCTCTTAACTGCTTCAGGTGGTGGGGAAAACAATCCCAACTAAAGCTTGCATTCCTGATTCTAGGCAACTGATCGCCCTTGAGGCAGAGAGGGTCCCTGAGCCCCAGAAAGGAGGTGGAGAGCAGTTGGGCAAAAGGGGAGGGAGCTTTACTGGATTCTGGTCCTGGAGCTTCATCTTGGAATAAGCCGAAGTGATCCCTGGCCTCTGAAGGGAAGGTGTCAGTCCACATGGGACACCCAAGTCCCCTAATGGAGACAGCAGTGTCCTTGGAGTTGGTGACAGGAAGTGGGATGGGCTATTTCAGGAACAGACCAGGACATCTGCATGCAAGCACAGGTCGTTGTATTTAAAGCAGTTCTCAGAAAATGCAATCCCCTTTTCTCAAACGATGGCAGGGATGGTGCTGTGGCAGAGGTTTAGGAACTGCTGGGGATAGATATGTGCAGATGTGGTCAGTGCCACAGTAGACAGAGGTGCCAAGTCCCACGGGATCTCGGGGGAGGCAGAGGACTTCAGGGAGGAAGTAATTTTGTTTTCAATACACTTTATTTTTTAGAACCATTGTAGGTTTACAGAAAAATTGAGAAGATAACACAGAAAGTTTCCATATAGAAACACAGAGTTTCCCTCTCACCCAGCTTCCCCTGTTATTAACATCTTACATTAGTATGGTACATTTGTTGCAATTAATGAGCCAATTTTAATAATCATAAATTATGATTAAAGTTCATGCTTTTTCAGGTTTCCTTAGTTTTTATCTAACGTCTTTTTCTGTTCCAGGATCCCATCCAGGACACTAGATTATATTTAGTCAGCACGTCTCCTTAGGCTCCTCTTGGCTGTAATGGTTTCTCAGAAGTGTCCTTTGGATGACCTTGACAGTTCCAAGGAGTACTGTCAAATGTTTGTAAGATACCTCTCTATGAGAATTTATCTAATATTTTCTCATGATTATAGATGAGTTATGAACTTTTGGGAGGAAGACCGCAGAAGTAAAGTGCTTTTTCAACACATCTATTAATGGTGCATGCTATCAGTGTGACTTATCACTGTTGATAGTGACGTTCGTCACCTGGCTAGGTAGTTTTTCAGGTTTCTCCACTGTAAAGTTAATCTCCACCTCCTTCCCTCCTTTCTATACTGTATTCTTTGGCAGGGAGTCACTATGTCCAGCCTATATTTAAGGAGTGAAGAATTATTCTTCCTCTTTTTGAGAGCCAAGCACATAAATTATTTTGAATTCTCTTGCAAGAAAGATTTGTCTCTTCTCTTTATTCAATCATTTATTTATATCAGTATGGATTCATGGATACTTATTTTATACATTAGATTATAAGGCATTACTTTTTTATTTCGTTGCTCAAATTCTTCCAGTTTGGGGCATTAGGAATTCTTTCAGTTAGCTGCTGTGTCCACTTAACATATCCCTTTCAATGTAGTTTTTGTTTTTGTTTTTAACTTCCTCACTTTCTGGCACTTCAAGACACTCCTGGATCATTTTAAACATTTCCTAGTCCTGTCCTAGAATCAGCCATTTCTCGGAGAAGCCCTGGTTTCTTATTTTTTTGGTATTAGAAACCAAGATCTGGGCATTGGGTATTTTCATTGTCAAGGGGTGTCATTGCTTGTAGGACCTCTTAGCTGACAGAGAAAGAAAATATATGTGTATATTAACCCTTGCATATGCATATATCAATAAGTATTTCTGGGCATAAATATTTATATTTATACTAGGCTAAAGATGAGTTCATACTGATGTCTCTTACCACATGGATCATTCTAGCCTCCTCTCCTTGCTTTTCTGTAAATTCTCACTCTAACAGCAAGGAACCTAGCTCCAACCATCTACCATTCATTTACTTAATTGTTCATTCCTGGTATGTATGTGTAGTGATTTCAGAATTGTTAACCTGTAATCATGTAGGAAATAACTTTTTCAACTACAGTACAAAGCTTATGTGAAGTTCCTTTTGCCCTTAGTCTTACAGACTCTGCTCATTTGCAAAGTTACTTAGGTCAGCACCTTTTCTCCCACTCCTTTCAGTGAGATTGCTTCATACACTTATATTACACATAAGATTCTCTTGTCACATCTGCATTCTTTCCAGGGATCCCCAAAACTCCTAGTTTTTAAAATGTGCATACATTAAGGAACAGTCCTACCAACAGTGTACAAGGGTTCTCTTTTCTCTACATCTTTACTGACACTGGTTATCCTTTGTCCTTTTGATAATAGCCATTCTAAGATATGAGGTGATATCTTGTGGTTTTGATTTGCATTTTCTCGATGATTAATGTCATTGAGCACCTTTTCAGATACCTAATGGCCATTTGTATGTCCTCATTTGAGAAATGTCCATTTAGATCTTTTGCCCATTTTTAAATTGGGTTATTTATTTTCTTGCTTTGGAATTGATTGAGTTTCTTATATATTTTGAATATTAACCTCTTATCAGATGTATGGCTTACAATTATTTTCTCTCATTCTGTAGGTTGTCTCTTAACTCTGTTGATTATTTTCTTTGCTGTGCAGAAGCATTTTAGTTTGATGCAATCCCATTTGTCTACGTTTGCTTTTGTTACTTGTGCTATTTGGGCTATACTTAAAAGAATAATTGCCCAGACCAATGTCTTGGAGCTTTGCTTATGTTTTCTTCTAGTAGTTTTATAACTTCAGGTCTTATATTTAAGTCTTTAATCCATTTTGAATTGATTTTTGTATATGCTGTGAGATAAGGGCCCAATTTCATTCTTTTGTATGTAGATATTCCGTTTTTTCAGAACCATTTATTGGAGAAATGATCGTTTTCCTATTGTGTGTTCTTGGCACCCTTTTAGAAGATCAGTTAACCATAAACGTGTAGATTTATTTCTGGGTTTTCTATTCTGTTCCATTTGTCTATGTATCTGGTTTGATTACTATAGCTTTGTACTATATTTTGAAGTTAGATAATGTGATACCTCCAATGTTGTTTTATTCTTGCCCAAGATTACTTTGGCTATTTGGAAAATTTTTTCATTTCATATGAATTTTAGGATTGTTCTTTCTACCTCTATGAAAAATGTCACTGAAATTTTGATAGGAATTGCATTAAATCTGCAGATTACCTTGGGTTGTATGGACATTTTGACAATATTAATTCTTTCAATCTATGAACACAAGGTATTGTTCTATTTGTGTGTTCTTCAGTTTCTTTCATCACTCTCTGATAGTTTTCAGTGTATAGATTTTTCACCTCCTGGGTTAAATTTATTCCTAAGTATTTTATTGCTTTGTAAGCTATTCCAAATGGGATTGTTTTCTTTATTTATTTTTCAGTTAGCTCATTATATGTGGAGAAATACAACTGAATTTTGTATGTTGATTTTGTATCTTGCTACTTTACTGAATTCATTTATTAGTTCTAACCGTATTTTAGTGGATCTTTAGGGTTTTCACTATGTAAGATCATGTTATCTGCAAACAGTAGACACTTTTACTCCTTTCTTTCTGATTTAGATGCTTTTTATTTCTTTTTCTTGTCTGATTACTCTGGGTAGGAAATCCGGCACTATATTGCACAGAAGTGGTGAGAGTGGGCATCCTTGCCTTGTTCCTCATCTTACAGGAAAAGCTTTCAGCTTTTTGCAACTGAGTATGACGTTAGCTGTGGCTTGTCATATATGGTCTTCATTGTGTTGAAGTGCATTTCTTCTATTCCTAATTTTCTCAGGGTTTTTATCATCAAAGGATGTTGGATTTTGTCAAATGTTTTTCTGCATCTGCTGAGGTGATTGTGATTTTTATCCTTCATTCTGTTAATGTGTTGTATCACATTTATTGATTTACACATTTGAACCATCCTTGCATACCAGGGATAAATCTCACTTGATCATGGTGAGTGATCCTTTTAATTGTGCTGTGGCATTCTGTTTGCTGTTATTTTGTTAAAAACTTTTGCATCTATGTTCATTAGGGACATTGGCCTGTAATTTTCTTTCCTTGTGGTGTCTTTGTCTGGCTTTGGTATCATTTGGTACCCATTTTTGTACCCATTTACTTTTTAAAAAGTGACCTGAAAGCATTATTTTATTTTTGACAAATAATAATTGTATATTTATGAAGTACAATGTTGTATTTCAATACATGCATACATTGCGGAAAGATCAAATCAGGCTGATTATCATATCAATCACCTCAAATAGTTATTTCTTTGTGTTGAGAATATTTAAAATTATCTCTTTTAGCTATTGAGATACACAATAGATTATAATTTTACTTTTAATCTATATGTGTGTTTTGGTTTGGTTTTCTTTTTTAAAAAAAGTTCAGCTTTGACATTTCTGTCTTTTAATCAGTGTGCTTAAAACAGTTATATTTGAAGTATCTATTGATATCTATCTACTTAGTAAATGTTTTTTATTCATTGTGTTTGTTCTTTTTTTCCTTCTCTGGTTTTAATTGGCATTATATATTATTTTATTTTCTCTCCCCTTTTTTCATATCAACTAAACATCTTTTCAAATTTTTTAGTTGTTGTACTAAAGTTTGCAATATATCTTCACAAATAATCTAAGTGTACTTTCAAAAAACACTTTAATACTTCACAGGTAGTACAGGTACTTCATAATAGAATTTTTCCAATTCCTCCCACCTATCTCTTATAAAATTGCTGTGATTAATTTCAATTATTTATATGTTATAATCACATAGTACATTGTTACTATTATTGCTTTGAGTAAACATTTATTTATTAGATTAAGAAAAATAAAAGATTTTATTTTATCTTTATTTATGTCTTTTCTGATACTTTTCCTTTTATCATGTAAATCTGCATTTCTGACCTATGTACTGTTCCTTCTTTCTGAAGAATCTCTCTTAGCATCTCTTATAGGGCATTTCTGCTGGTCATGAATTTCCTGTTTTTGGATGTCTGCCAAAGTCTCCATTTTTCTCTTCACTCTTGGAGGATTATTTTTCTGGATGTAGAAGTCTAGGTTGGTGGGTTTCTTTGTTTTGTTTTGTTTTGTTTTGTTTTCAACACTTTAAATATTTTACTCCACTCTCTTGTTGCTTGCATAGTTTCTGATGAGAAGTCCACTGTAATTCTCATCTTTGCTCCTTTATAGGTAGGGGCAAAGGTGTTTGTCTTTCTTTGGCTTCTTTCAAGAGTTTCTCTTTGTCTTTGTTTTTTTTCTGAAGTTTGAATATGATATTCCTAGGTGTAGAATGTTTGGCATTTATCCTGCGTGATGTTACTCTGAGCTCCCAAGATCTATAGTTTGGTGCATGTCATTAATTTTGGAAATTTCTTGGTGGTTATTACTTTAGGTATTTTTCTGCTCCATCCTCTTTGCTCCTTCTAATTTGAATTACATTCAAACTCTTGAAATTGTTCCACAGTTTTGGGGTATTCTATTCTGTTTTTTCCCCCATCATTTTAGCTCTTTGTATTCTAATCTGTAAAATTTCTATGGACACATCTTCAAACTTATGAATTCTTTCCTCTTTCATGTCCATTCTACTGTGAGCCCATTAAAGGCATTCTTTATTTCTATTACAGTGGGTTTGATTTCTAGCATCTCCTTTTGATTTCTTCGAAGAGTTATCATCTCTCTGTTTACATTCCTTATCTGTTCTTGTATGTTATCTACTTTTTTATGAGAGATCTTAATGTATTAATTGTAGTTATTTAAATTTTCTTATCTGATAATTCCAAAATCTGTGTCATATCTAAGTCTGATACTAATGCTTGATTTATCTCTTCAGAATGTGTTTTTTCTGTCTTTAACATGTCTTGTAATTTTTTGTCGAAAGCCAGATATGATATCTAGGGAAATAGGAACCGAGACGTAAGTAGGCCTTTAGTGTAAAGTTTTGTATTAATCTGGCTAAGTGTTGGTGTATGTTTATTGTTTTCTGTAGCCATAAGTGTTAGGGACTTCAAATTCCTCTTGTATCCTTTTTTTTTTTTTTTTTTTTTTTGGTCTCTCCTCATGTTTTTGAGTTTTCCTGAAATTTACTTCTTAAATAAACAGAATCTGAGCCTCTCAGCTCCTTCAGCTATATTCCACTGCTATTATACTGCCACTCTGTTATTGTGGTAGTATGCTGTGGATAAGGGAAGGGATTCTATAATCTTATGATTAAATCTTAGTGTTTTAGTGGGCCTTGGCCTCTGGGCTGTGACCTTCACAAGTATTTCTTATCACAACTCCTTCCTCCACCCTTAGGTGAGACAGGAAGACTAGAAGGGGCTGAGATTGGGTAATTGCTCTTCTATTTAAGTGAGATAAGATTCTAGTAAAGTCTTTTTCACTGAATAGTAGGACTTTTCTATGGAGGGTAGAGTGAGCATTTTTCAAAATGGTTAATTTCCCCCACTCTTTGCCAGAAACACAAGGGACTTTTTTTTTTTTTTGGCTCTTCACATGAAAATCTGTTGGGGTTCCTGGAGGTAAAACCCAAGAAAGTGTGGGAGTATTTCTGGGACTATGGCCCCCATGATTTTCTCACTCTTAAGCTAGTCCACACTCAACCTCCAGCAGTTCACCAAAACTACCATTTAAGTGTCCTACTAGTTTATACTCCAGTGGCTTCTGCTCCAAGTAAGCTAGTTTTGACTATTTCTCTGTATTTACTTGACTCTTCAGATTTCTGCCCTGCAGCCTTAGTTCTCTAATAAGTCCAAGAAAAGCCATTAATTTTCGGTTTGATAGCCTTTTTGTTGTTGTAAGGATGAGAATGATGACTTCCAAGCCCTTTACATGTAAGAACTAAAACCAAAAATCCAGGAGATGACTTTTGAGCTGGGTCCTGAAGGACAAGTATGACTTCTCCAATAGAAAAGATCACCCTCACCAGCCCTTGGGGCCTGCCATCATCATGGAGGTGTCCAAAACAATGGGGGCTGAGAACATTGGCAATGCCCTTCGGGTCTCTGGTTCCCAGGCCTGTCCTTTTCCCTTTTGGGTTTCCTCACCTCCAGACGGTGATCCAGATCTCTCATCCAGACCAGTCTTCCTTGAACAATGCCTCTATCTATTTTTCCTCTTCTGACTCTGAGGTTATCACTCAGGAATTTACCTGTGAAAGAGTCATGTCAGTGTGGACATTGGTTGTATTTTGACCATGCAGCCATACATATGTTCTACCTTTTGTAGAAGCTCCCAATTTTCCATTAGTGATGTACCCCTATTCCTAGGCAACAATCTGTATGCTTCAGATGAAACCAATTCTTTCTCTGCAGCCAGGCATGTGACTCTCACCAGGCTAATCAAAGCCTTGAGTTTATCTGAACACAGTGATTGGTTCATAAATGTTCCCATTATCCCACTGGAGCCAATGAGATGTGACAGGAGCTACTAGCAAGCATTATGAAATCAGAAGGGAGGAGCTTGATGACAATCACACTAATATGAAGGAAAATGACTTGAGTAATACAGAGGAAAACCATATCCTAGTGACATTGTTTAAGCTTCTGCTTCCAGCTGTTCCTGAAAACTCTTCTACTTGTGAACTTTTCACTTACAGGATCCTCATGTTACAGGATTCCCTTTTGTTCAAGTCATGTGGGTTAGATTTAGTTTTGCTGTCTACCAAATAAAAGTTCTGAGTGCAAGAGAAATCTGTGGTCAATAAACTCTATTATGCCAGAGAACAATGCCTAAATGCAGTAGATGACCCTTTAATGGAAGAATTTCAGATCTTATAAGGGGAGATAACAATTCACCAACTATGTGCACATGCCCTGGCGACTGTATCCCACTATGTGGCACCAGGTTGTGTGTTTATTTGCCGAGGCTCTTTCTCCTTCTTCTTACCTGCCGTTTACCCACAGTTTCCCTGGAAGTTTTCTTAGTATCTGATTCTAGGTGGGCCATTCTTGCATGGGATTTTGAGATTCTAAAATACTTTCTTGAAGCTGATTTTGCCTTTTTCTGTCATTTTTTACCCTCAGCTTCTTCAGACATAGATCCCCATTTAGTGTGGGGTTTAGCTTACCTCTGCAGCTTTTCCTCTGAGGGAGCCAACTGGAACCATTTATGCTCACAGGACTGCCAGGGGTCCTGCAGTGTGTGAAGCAGTGGGATGGTGGGGGATCCTGCCTCATTCAAGTCAGATCATGAGAGGGGGATAGAGCAAGTGTATGTACAGACTTTCAGAATTCCTGCTGGCAGCTTGGAGATCGCTTAACCCAGGGTTTGGCAAACTTTGGGCCAAATCCAGCCTACTACATATTTTTGTAAATGGTTGAAAAAAATTAAAAGAAGAATACTTTTTCATGACAGGTGACAATTATATGAAAATCAGTTTTCAGTGTTCATAAATAAAGTTTTATTGGAACACAGTTATGCTCCAATAAGTATCATTAACATATTTTCTATGCCTACTTTCATACTACAAGAGCAAAGTCTCATGAGTAGTTGCAATAGAGACCATATGGCCTGCAAAGCCAAAAATATTTACTGTCAGGTTAGTTACAGAAAAAATTTGCCAATTTTGGTTAAATAAATGAACTATAGATACAAGTGGCAACATGGATAAATCTCAAAAACATAATGTTGAATAATAAAATCAAGTTTCAAAATGATGAGTATAATGATAGTATTTACCTAAGATTAAAAATATGTAATCTGAGAATTTTTTTATTTTTTTAGTTTTTGGGGTACATGATAGGTGTATATATTTGTGGGGTACATGAGCTGTTTTGATTCAGGCATGCAATGTAAAATAATCACATCATGGAGAATGGGGCATCCATCTCTTCAACCATTTATCCTTTGTGTTACAAAAAATCCAATTACACTTTTTTAGTTATTTAAAAATGTACAACTAAGTTATTATCGACTATAATCACCCAGTTGTGCGATCGAATAGTATGTTGTATTCATTTTTTTCTATTGTTTTTGTATCCATTAACCATCCCTACCTCACCCCAAATCCTCCGCTACCCTTCCCAGCCTCTGGTAACCATCATTTTACTCTCTACCTCCATGAGTTCGATTTTTCTGATTTTTAGATTCTGCAAATAAGTGAGAACATGCAATGTTGGTCTTTCTGTGTCTAGCTTATTTCATTTAACATAATGATCTTCACTTCCATCCATGTTATTGCAAATGACAGGCTCTCATTCTTTTCTATGGCTGAATAGTACTCCATTGTGTATCTGTACCACACTTTCTTTATCCATTCAGCTGTTGATGGACACTTAGATTGCATCCAAATCTTAGCTGTTGTGAAGAGTGTTGCAACAATCATGGGAGTCCAGATTGATTTGAGATTATGTATGACAGATATATATGTTATAGACATATTAACATCATAAAAAGTATAGAAACATGAATAGGAATAATACATACCGACTTTAAGGAGTAGTTGCCTCTGGGGAGGAGAATGGGATCTGAAAGAATACAAAACCAGCCTAACATAGTTCTATGATATTTTATATCTTGAAAGAAAAAAGATTTGAGACAAATATTGCAAAGTACTAAGATTTGTTAAGCCAAACGTAGATACACAAGTGTTCATTATGTTTGAATTTTTTATTCTGCAGGTTTGAAATATATTTTAAAAATATTTTTAAGGAAAATATAGTGAACACATCAAACCTGTAGCTTCATGGATATTACAAGGCAAGTAAAAGAGGGACTGGTTTAAAGTTAATATAATAAAAATATTTGGCATATGTAGTGAGCTGAATAGTGTCCTCTGAAAAGATATGTCCAAGTCCTAACCCCTAGGAGCTGTGAATGTGGAAATGGGATTTTTACAGTTGTAATTAAGTTAAACTCAAGATGATAAACTGGATTTAGGGTGGGCCCCAACTCCAATGACTTGTGTTCTTATAAGAGGAGGAGAGGATGCAGAAACATATGGGGAGGATTATGTGCTCTGTGCCAGTTATTGTATGAGGCATTTTGAATACAGTCTCTTCTCTGGAAATCTGAATTAAATGGGTAATAACAGTAAACTATATAGTATAAGCTAAGCATAGTATATATGACATACAGAAGACTGAGCTCTTAATCCCATATGACTGACATCTTTATAAAAGAGGGCAAGAGGCAGGGGAGACAAAGCCATGAGAAGATGGGGACAGAGACTAAGCTGATGCTGCCACAAGCCAAGGAACTCCAGGAACTACCAAGAAGCTGGAGGAGGCAGAGGAGGAATCTTCCCTCGAAACTTCAGAGAGTGCCTGGCCCTGCCAACACCTTGGTTTCAGCCTTCATGACTCCCGAACTGTGAGAGAATAAATTTTTTTGTTTTAAGACACCTCAGTAATGGTAATTTGCTACAGCAATTCTAGGAAACGAATCCAGGAGATGATAGTTCAATCGGCATATGAGTGTGGCAAACATTCTGTAGCAAGTACTTTAGTGACCAACTTTTGGGAACACTGATTTATCCAGTGATTTTGTTTTAGAGATAGAAGATGAGGCACCAAGATGAGCCTGGTGCAGGGGTACACAGCTGGGTGGTGGCAGAACTAGGATTTCAGTTCATGAACAATGATCCATTGACTTGCCATTTTTTTCTCTCTGCTGGATAAATGCATACCAGGTCTCCCACTGCCACCACCTCATACAGTGGGGGAGAAATTCCTCCATCAACACCCTAATTGCCCTCTAAATAGAGAGTATAGGTGCATTCCAGTGTCTCTCAGTGGCAACCTGACACCTACCATTCCACAAGAGCAGTTTTGCTGCCTGACAACTCTTTCCATTCCTACCTAAATGTGTCCTGGGCAGTGGATCAATCAACCCCCCATCCACAGCAGGACATGGCATCAAACCTCTTCTCTCTGTCTTAGCTCAGGCTGCCACACAAAATACCACAGAATGGGTGGCTTAAACAACAGAAATGTATTTCTTACAGTCTTGGAGGCCAGAAGTCAAGATCAAGGTGTCTGTAGATTTGGTTTCTTCTGAAGCCTCTCTCCTTGGCTTGCAGGTGGTCACCTTCTTCCTGTGTCCTCACATGGCCTTTTCTCTGTGCTTGCATATGTCTTCTTCTTCTTATAAGGCCATTAGTTGTGTTAGATTAGGACTCAACCATCGTAACCTCATTTAACCTTAATTACCTCCCCTAAAGCCCCATCTCCAAATACAGTCACGTTGGGGATTATGTGTCCCCCCCACCAAATTCAATAAGAATTTTTTGAGGGGGACAAAATTCAGTCCATAACACCACCTTTCAGCCAGTCCCAGCAATTTTTCTTAATTCCAGATGGATTTTAATTGCCTTAGGGGAATGATGATTAGTTCTAGTATTGAAAATGTTGCTCAGCAGACATTGGTTAAGTACCTTCTCTGTACCACCTGCTGCACTCAGCCAGCAGGACTGCATCTATCCTGAAAAGAAATCCCAGCCTAGAGCACAAATGAAAGTAGGGCTGGGAAGTTTGTTCTCATGGACCCTCCTCTTCCCTCTCAAGCCCGTTCCTCTCCTGTTGTCCTCTCATCATCCAGTATCTCCCATCCAGGCCTCCTGTCTCCCAAAAATACCCCTCTGTACTTAACTGATGCACCCCACAACTGCCCATCCAAGGCTGCCCTTAACGACCTATCCTTGGGGAAAGTGAGCCTATAAACAAGTCCACACTGAAATATTAGTGATGGGTAACTGTTTAGGGAGCTCCCTCTCCCAGGGGCCCAGTTCAGGAGCCAAATGAACAAAACCCTCCTGGTGGAATTTGAGGCATTGAAGAGGGGTTGCTTCAAAGGTCCTTTCTGTTGTTCTTCTCATTGCACCAAGAAGGTGTTATTCTTACTTGCAGATTCTGGAAGGGGTGGCCGCTTGAGAGGCAGAAACATAGCTTAATAGAAGGTCACCAGTAAAGATCTGGGCCTTGGCCAGGCACGGTGGCTCATGTCTTGTAATCCCAGCACTTTGGGAGGCTGAGGCAGGCGGATCACGAGGTCAGGAGTTTGAGACCAGCCTGGCTAACATGGTGAAAACCTGTCTCTACTAGAAACACAAAAATTAGCTGGGCATGGTGGCATGTGCCTGTAATCCTAGCTACCTGGGAGGCTGAGGAAGGAGAATCGCTCAAACCTGTGAGGCAGATGTTGCAGTGAGCCGAGATCATGCCACTGCACTCCAGCCTGGGCAACAGAGCGAGACTCTCAAAAGAAAAAAAAAAAAGACCCAGGCTTTAATGCCGATGTTGGCCCTGATGTGTCACATAACCTTGGGCAAATCCCTTCCCTTTTCCAGGCCTCAGTTTCCCTACTGGCACAGATGAAAGGATAAGCCTCCAGGGACACTGAGAATGAATGCTGTAACAGGCAGACAAGTGTTTTAGATGGAAATGCCATAAAATAAATTCAAGGTGCTATTATTTTAAGGCACGAAATCAGAACTTATAAAACCAAGCATAAAAATGTCCTGGTGGATATATTTTCATTCTGGAGAAAACTAATGGCTACATCTTGGGCTTGAATTTCTCATAGAGTCAGTCTCAGGCTGTCAGAGTTAGAAAGTCCCTTAGAGAGATGAACTCCTACCCCTCCTGATGGGGATTCTGAGGCTCAAAGAAGGAAGGGACTTACTCAGGGTCACACAAGTTAGGGACTCGGTTGGGATTGGGACTGGGTAGTCCTGGTGCCTCCTTCTCCATTCCACTCATCCTTTTCATGGAGATGGCAGAGAGTGGATGGCTAAAACTTATGAACCACCTTTAAGTAATACTTAAGGCTTGTGAGACCACCTTAGCATTTGGGCACATCTCTCCCTGATGAAGGCTTCTGATTTGCAGGCCCAGTGGCCTCTCAGAGGAAATTTTTGCCACAGTTGCTGACCTCAGCTTCTCAGTGCTATAGACTGGCTCGACCCAGAAATTCTGCTGCTGGTCTCTTTTCCCCCACTGGGATGGCTCCTGTACAGTTTGGCTTGGTCTAGTTTGAGTGCAGAGGTAATTGCAATATATTGAGGTTTGGTATTGTAATAAAAATAGGGGCCATTACAACTACCATTTATGTCATTAGTATTTAGTGGTGGTGTGTTGCAGCTTTTTTACTGCTCATAAAACTGTCACTGCTTGCAGATATGTCACGGCATTGATATAAATTTAAAGGGTTGGAAATCCATAAGTCATAAAAACTAGATAGTAAATAGCAACAGAACAGGATGGACAAGAACAGTTGCATTAGGCATGCAAATGCTTATGGATTTGCATGTCTAGTGCTTGTATTAGCATAATGAGAAGCACATTTACATTACAGATGGACTTGATTAACTAGGCCCTTGTAAATAAAGTCCACTCAGCCTCAATAGAGGGTTTTTGGGCACCAGAGAAGAAATTGTTACAAGACCCAAAGGGCAAGTAGTCATTTCTTGATTCCTCTCTGTTGATATTGACTTAGAAGAGAAGTCTTCAGAATCACTGATGACGTTCAGATGGGAATGAATTTGGACTAATTTGACATAATCATAATGACTAACGTGTTGAGCGCTTACTACGGACTAGCCACTATTTAAACATTCCATATATATTAGCTCACTTAATAATTACAACAGCCTTATTATTATTCCACTTTTACAGACTAAGGAAGCTAAGGTGCAGAGAAAATAAGGGGATTTATCAAAGTCCAATTATCAAGGAGTGGCAGAACTAGGATACAAACCTGGACAGCCTGGCCCCAAAGCTCACCAGTACACCAGGTACCTCTTATTCACGTAGTCCATGCATGCATGTAACTAATACTTATTAAACATTGACTGCATGCAGGCTTCATGCTACTGTCAAGGATATAAAGATAAGTAAGTTAAATGCTCTCTTCTTATAAAGCTCATACAGTCAAGTGGAGAAATTGAGACGAAAGCAAAAATTCCCACCGTACACTCAGGGAGCTCAAGGAAAGACACTTAGCCTCTAGGAAAAGTGAGTCAAAGAAGACTACTCCAAAGAGATCCCCCTTAAACTGAGAATTGAAGGATATGTAGGAGCCAGCGGGTGAAAAACAAGAGAATTAGAACACTTGCTTAGGGAACAGCAAATGCAGAGTCATGGAAATGGAGCATTGAGTGTGTCCTCAGATCCCAATTCACTCCACACTGGAGCGCGGGGTCCATATAAATGGGAAGCAGGAGAAGCAGGAGCTGGTCATGAGGACCTTGTAGGATGTGGGAAGCCTTGTGGAGGCCAACTGATCCCTTGGTCCTATGGCCTTCTCCAAACAGAAACCTCTTTCCAAATTAGGCACTCGGGTTTGCAGCTCAAATACCAACTCTCTATTGCAAAATCCAGAACCAAATCCTACTCTAAAGTCCTGTGCCTTTTTCATAGTTTCACAGATTCATAAACTCCAGAATTGCTGAGGGTATTGTGGCCATTCAGACCCCCCTTGCAAGATGCATGAATCCTGACATAAGTGCCTCGTAACTGGTGGGTTGTTTAGTTTCTGCCTGAGGACTCCCATCTGAAGTTGGGCAGGAGGGGAATGTAAACTGGCTCATTCTTGGTAGTCCAGTTGAATGAGAGGTCCAAAGAATCCCCAATATTTCAGGGTGCTCTCCATCAAAATGCATCTGTCCCATGAACTCTCCTTGTACTAATAGCTCCTGACAGCAAATATACTACTTGTTCCAGGTGCATTTGAATGGAAGCCTCCCGTAAATGATTTTTTAAATAGTCCCAGACAAAATATAGCAAACAACATGGGGAATTCCTGAGAGTTGACATCCTCTCTGAATCACCCTAGGGAGTCAAGGTGGGCAGTTTCTTTGTAGGTGCTTTAGTTCTCCTTTGTCCCTCCAGATAACATGCAATGTAGATTGCTTTAGGCTGAATCTTCAGCGGGGCCAGCAACAATGGTCATCTTCTCCACCATTTAGAACTTTTCATTTGTCTTGATCATGGTTCTGGGGTCTTCAGCAGGCAGAAGTTGTCATCTTGAGGTGGGCAACAGGTGCCAGGTGAGGATGCTGGTTCTGAGATTGGAAGCCTTATTTGAGGGGCAGAAGGAAGGCATTTGGGAATAGTAAGCCATAATCAACAAGCATCAGAGAGAAATGTGACAGAAATTCCACAGTGGGGCTTTATAATAGAAAAAGCAGAAGGTATGCTGGAGGATCCATGGATTACGGATTCATGCATCATGAAAGGGCCGGTCTGAATGGCCATGACATCCTGACAAGTTCTGGGAGTTAATGACGAATCTACAAAATGATGTAAAAGGTACAGGATTTCGGAATAGGCAGAAATTTGCAATACAGAACTGTTATCTAAAATGCAAATCTTGATGCTTAATCTGGAAAGAGGCTTCTGTTTGGAGAAGACCATAGGTTGGTCTCTCCCATGTCTTCCCACATCCTACAAGTACCTCCTGACTAGGTCCTGCTTCTCCTTCTGCCTCTCACCTCCTACCCATCCCCACCCACTCACCCCTGGTGAACTCTGTCCAGAGTCCTGGTTTTCATTTTCTTCTTCAGTAAAGCCCATCAGGATAAAGCTTGCCACATTCTTGGCTGGTTCTGCCTTCAGTCAACCAGAAGCTGCTCAGAAATTCCTTTTCATAGCTGGTAGGAAAGCTGGTTTGGGGACCAAAAGCCTTAAGAAAAAATTCCTGTCCAGCCCTCTGGGCAACACAGCCCCTGGATGCTAGAGTTGACTTCCCTGGAGTCTCAGGGCTTCCAAGCCTAAGTCTCTGACAGCTGGATCTCCCCAGCAGCAGAGCACTGTCTCCTTTCACGTGCTTCCTCCCTCTGCTCCGGGCCATCAGCACGGCTACGAAGCTGGGCCCGTGTAGTGTGGACTTTGAGCTAGAACCAAGGCTGGGGGCTTCCTAGGTTCTCTGTTTCTTGAAGGTGCTGCACATGTGGTCTAGTTCATGACTGTACAGTGTGTGACAGTGTGACAGTGTGCCAGGTGACATTTTACTAGTGCACACATATATGTGCATATTTATCTTTTGTGGGTGTATGTGCATCAGGCTGTAAGTACATATGTGTCTATATGGACGTATATCTTGCTGCATGCATATGCATGCATGTTAGTCTGTGAATCTCTCTACAGATTTGTATATGTGTATATGGGTACTTATGTCTGTGAACATGTGTTCCTATGTGTATTCTTACATACCTGTGTGTGCACATGTGTCTGTGTATACGCACATCTGGAAATGCTGACAAGTGTGCGGCAGGTGCTTGTGGCAGGACTAAGAGCTGACACTGTAATCTCTTCCTGGGAATTTCAGAGCCTCTGATGACAAAATTCCCTGACAGGAGTCAGGGGCCTGAGTTGCCAGCTAGGCTATAAATCCTTTTTATGTTGCCCAAGGCCATTGTCCCAGACACTGGTCCTGGCCTGGCAGTCTGGGAGATGGCAGGATCTGCAGGAAGGTATGGTAAGAGTTAAGAGGGCTGCCACCACTGAGCAGGTGTATTAGTCCGTTTTGTGTTGCTATAAAGGAATACCTGAGACTGGGTAATTTACAAAGAAAATTTACAAAGAAAAGAGATTTATTCAGTTCTGCGGTTGTATAAGAAGTGTGGTGCTGGCATCTGCTTGGCTTCTGGTGAGGGCCTCAGGAAGCTTTTCTCATGGCCAAAGGCAAGCAAAGCTGGTGTGTCGCATGGTGAGAGAAGGAGCAAGAGAGGGAGGGGAGGGGGTGACAGACTCTTAAACAACCAACTCTCACATGAACTAACTGACGATGAACTCACTCATGTCTCTGGGGAGGGCACCAAGCCATTCATGAGGGATCCAGCCCCATGATCCAAGCACCTCCCACTAGGCCCCACCTTCAGCACTGGGATCCCATTTCAGCATGGGTGTTGGAAGAAACAAATATCCAAATATCAGCAGGGGAACCAGGATTCCTTCTCCCTATGAACTAGGAGCCCAGGGGTGGGGATGGGGGAATCCTAGTGATAGCATACCCACATTGAGCCAAGTTTTACATGTATGCACCCATTTGATTCCAACAGCTTCCGGTGGATTATTAGTCCCAATTTCCAGAAGAAGACACGAAGGCACAGTGAGTACAAGTAACTTGCCAGGATTGGATGGCAGGCAGGAGAGCTCTGGCTGTGCCCTTAGGCATGAAGCTCCTCCGGGATGAGCCACACAGCTCTGAGATTTCTTTTTCCCAGTGACCAGAGGTTGTTTCTGGTTGAAAGGTCAAACCAGCAAAGTTTTTGTTTTTTGCCTTTCTTCCCTTCCATCCTCATTCTTCTCTTTGCTCTGAAGGTGTCCACACTGCATCCATCAACACCTGGAGCTTCTTACAGGGGCCACTGCTGCATTTAGAACTTGTCTAACCAGTGCCACTGCAGACCCCAATATTTCATCTTCATCATAATTGTCTGTGGTTGCTTGCCAATTTCTTACTGACATGCTCTCTGCTTCCCAAGCTGTTTCCATATCGAGCAAATTAATCAGTGATAAGGTGAGTGTGGCTACTAATGACATTAAATATCTCACTTCCCCAGGACAGACCACAGAATTTGTAAGTGCACTTCAAGTTAATATCTCTTTAGGCTCAAAGAAGGGACATGTAATCTGCCCAGGTTACAAGGCTAGTGAGTGGTATATTGGCCTTGAACTCAAGTCTTGTGGTTTCAAACCCAGTACTTTTCTCACTTAACCAACTTCTGATTTACAGTTAATCCTAAAGAAGTGTGATGATGGTGGGAGCCTGTGGCCAAGACTGATCATTGGTGGAGATAGTTTGGTTGTACAATGGGTCTCTATCTGTGAGTAGAGCCAACTTTCTTGAGATGTGGGAACAGAAGCCCTCCTGAATGGATTCAACATGACAACTTGCCTTCACCTCTCCTAGGTACTTGTCTAAGGTAATAAAAACTCCAACCTGACATGTGACCTTTTGCCCAAATCTAAGATGACCACAAGTGTCAGCTGCCCATGTATCGATATTCTTTTAAGGATAAGATGCAGTAAATGGGGGGATAAAAGATGACTTTTTTTGTAATATCTTGGTTAAATATTTGGTGTAGATCCCCCTTTCTGGAAAACTCCAGCCAGAGAGCAAGTCTGAGATTGGGAGAAGTGAAAAGCAGGTAAGACTTAGTTATCATATACATATAGATTGACCCTCTATAGATCCTACTTACTGCCCTGGGAAGCTCTGCGGTAGCACTCCTTGTCATGTTATAAATAATCATGGGTTCTGAATCTCCTGGTTAAAAGTGTCCTTGATGCGTTTTATGGGTGGAACATCTTAAAGTGCATGACAGAGCAGCAAGAATCCACAAACCCCAAGCTTGAGGAGAGGAAGCCAGGGGCATCTTCCAGCAATGGACTCTCTGCCTCTCCTGTGGTCCCAGGATCACTACCAGGTTTTAAGGGGCTCAAGGACACCAGATGGCCTGCTGTACAGTCAGCCTTAAGGTTTTCCCATCTCCAAGAAACTCACGAGCTGCTTAAAATGAGTTTCCAAATGTGTGTTTAGGCTGGATTTACGTCTGGGTTGCTGCATATTAAATGCTGATTATTAAAAACATTTGCATGGCACTTTAACAACGATAGATTATATATCTGTTACCTAAGTCTCAGTGAAGGCTTTGTTAATTCATTATTATTTTATCAACATACAATAAACTGTTCTATTAAATCTAAATTAGACAGATATTTGGGGAGGGATCATCTAAAAGGACCTCAGCCCAGACTGTCCCCAGGGAAGGACTTAATGAAGTTTCAAACAGTTAATAACCCTCAGTTCATAAATAAACCATGGGTATTTAAAGACCTGCAAAATACTAGAATAAGATGTTGAGATTCAACAAAGGAAGTATGAAAGAACCCTCGTGGAATTCCCTTCCTTGCAACTCACAGATGGAACCTCCACCTTTAGACAATATTTATTGTGCACGTGGGAATACATGACACCCCTGGGAATGAACTCTGCCCTTGGCCCAAAATTCACTAAGGAAATTGGTAGAGTGACAACTTTGAAACAATTTTCTCCTTCTTTCAAATAATCCATTTTTGACTTAAAAAAATGTTTTGGTATAGAGATAAGGGATGAAAAAGTGAGATTATGTCCTAATAAGAGAGATAAAAATTTCTTGATAATCCTGTATGGTAAATTACTATTATTTGAAAGCCAGATCTCATTCTATGTACTCCAGAAGCAGGACATCATTTGCAGTGCCCAGTGCAAAATAAAATGCAGAACTCCCTGTTTAATAAATAGTTAAGAATTTTTAAATGGCAAAAGCAGAACATTCAACCAAGCACAGGGCCCTTCCAAAGGTGGGGCCTGATGTAACAGCATAAGTTAATGACCATGAAGTTTGGCCTTATTTGGTGGCATAAAAAGCAAAGGCCCTGAGTTGGGGAAGTGCTGGTGTCCCGCTGGAGCATGGGGAGTGGAGAAGTTAGAAGGAATCACTGTGGGAAGAACAGCGAGGCTGTAGGTTAGGCAGAGCCAGACCATAAAAGGCCTAAGAGCCAGGGTAAGGGACAAGGAAGTTATGCAAAGTTTTAGAGCAGAGTGTGATGACCTCAGAATTTCAAGCTCGCTGATGGTCTAGGGCCAAGGACTGCCTCAGGTAGAAAGGTTTCCTCTCATTGCAATGACTTGTACTTGCAAACTTACTTATTCTGGGGCACTAACCAGTGCCAATACTTGGCTTTTTTTTCTTTGCAGCCTGAGTTCCCAACAAACCCTGTACAGTTTTCTGGGTGGTGACCAACTATAGTGGGCTTCAGCCTTTCTTAATTTGCCTTCCACTGAATGAAGCTCCTGAGACACAGAATTGGGCTTGGGCGTGATATGGTTTGGCTGTGTCCCCACCCAAATCTCATCTTGAATTATAACTCCCACAATTCCCACGCATTGTGGGAAGAACCCAGTGGGCAGTGATTGAATTATGGGGGCAGGTCTTTTCTGCACTCTTTTCATGATAGTGAATGAGTCTCATGAGATCTGATGGTTTCAAAAATGGGAGTTTCCCTGCAGGAGCTCTCTCTTTGCCTGCTGCCATCCACGTAAGATGTGACTTGCTCCTCCTTGCCTTCTGCCACGATTGTGAGACTTCTCCATCCACGTGCAACTGTAAGTCCATTAAACCTCTTTCTTTTGTAAATTGCCCAGTCTTGGGTATGTCTTTATCAGCAGTGTGAAAAGGGACTAATACAGGTGTAAGTCATTTAATTGTGGGTGACCTGAATGGGCAAAGTGAGGAAGCAGGGAGAGTGAGCTAGGGAAAGAGAAAAAGCCAGTAAAAGGTGTTTCACTGAGTGGGCTGCCACAGTGGGCGGCTGGGTCTCCTCAAGAACTGTGTAGAATGCACTGCAGAATTGTCCCTCTGCAGAACAGGAAGCTAAAGCGTAGCCACTGACTTTCACTCCCATTGGTTGAGGACCTCCTTTGGGGCTACTGTCTAGCACGCACTTTCAGGCTACAACTGCTAACAGCTGAAGGACCTGCTTGGCTGTGGAAAGCATCTTGGCACAGAAAGAAATGGAGAGAAGCTGCAACATATCTGAGGTAGGATGCTGGCTGTGTGCTCAGTGGTTCCTTGATAGCGGCATAGAAACTGAGTGGGCATATGACATGGGATATATAAAGTATTTATAACAACCCCCCTAGACCACCAGAAAGGGTCTGAAAGCCTTCATAGTCTCACACACTTGGGACTCAGTCTCTGAGGACACATAGATGAGCGGAAAGGTTTTCAGGGAGTGGTTGGCTGTACTTTCCAATGCCATACACAGAGGCAGAGTATGTGTCCTAGAGGGGGCCAATTTAAAACACAGGTAGACCAGAAAGCTGCCTGGAAGGTACATTGAATCTCCCCACGTTTCCTCTTGTTGGGTTCCTGGAATTCTTCCTCTGATTCCTCGGTTAGAGGATTGCCTTTTCCACTGAAACCTTTGGGGGGAATGGCAGCATCGCAACACTAGACTCCCAGCATCACGGGGTAAAAGAGGGAGATGTAAAACTCTGCCAAGGACCAGTCTGGAGGTCAAAAACCATGATTCAACCTTAAAGACATGGGTGTTGGAGAGGAACAGCCCTGAGTTGGAATCTTTGTTCTATTACTTGTCAGCTGTGGGATCATGGGCAGGTCACTCATTCGTTTGTATGGTGACTAATTAAATAGTCACAGAGCATTGATTCTGTTTCAGGGGTGAAACAAGCTTGCTAAGAACTTTCAGGCTACAGAAGAAGATAGACAATAATAGATAAGAAAATAAAAGATAGAAACAATTTGTTACAAGTACTATAAAGATGAATCATGTAAAGTGACAGAAGATGGTGGGTAAGAAGGTGAATAGACCATACAGATGAGTGATAAGTCTAGGTTTCTGAGGCTGGAGGGAAAAAAATAAACAGTCATGGGAAATGCAGGAGTGAGAGCTTTCTAGGCAGATGGAACCACATGTACTAAGGCCATGAGGTATTAAAGAGCTCACATACTTGGGCAACCAAGAGGAGCTCAGGGTGACTAAACCAATAGTAAATGAAGGGAAGTGAGACATGAGATAAAGTTGCAGAAGGAGGCAGGGGTTAGATCCTGCTGGGCATTGAAGCCCAAGGAAAGAACTTTAGGTTTTTTCATTTGTTTGCTGGTTTGATTTTTAGAGACAAGGTCTTGCTTTGTCACCCAGGCTGGAGGGCAATGGTGCCATCATAGCTCACTGCAGCCTTGAATTCCTGGGCTCAAGCAATTCTCCCACTTCAGCCTCCTGTGTAGCTAGGACGCCAGGTGTGCACCACCATGCCTGGCTATTTATTTTTTTATTTTTTTGTAGAGGTGGGGTCTCGCTATTTTGCCCAGGATGGTTTCTAACTCCTGGCTTTAAGTGATCCTCCTGTCTAGGCCTCCCAAAGCACTAGGATTACAGTTGTGAGCCACTGCATCTGGCCTAGGTTTATATTAAGTGCAAAGGGAAGGCATGTAAGTATTTTAAAAGCAGAGTGATGTGATCCAATTTCTTCATTTAAAAAAATTACTCCTGATATTGTGAGGTGACTAATTTGGAAGAGGAGCAAGAGTAGCTATAGGGAGACCAATCAAGAGGATTTTGTGGTATTTCAGAGATGATAGTGATAGTGGGAACAGAGGGAGGTGGGCAGACTTGAGGTATACTTGGGAAGATGGGTCATCCAGATTTGCTGATGGGTTGCATGTCAGGGTGGAGAGAGAAGGCACAGGAATTCTGGAAACATGAGAGAGGAACAGCCTTGCGTTTGAATCTTTGTTCTATTTACTGAGGTGGGTAAGACTAAAATAAGAACACGTGTATATGCCCATGGGAGAGCAAACAGGTGGACATGTAGAGTTTGAGATGTCTGTAAGACATGCAGGTGGAGATAGCTATTAGGTATTGGCTATTTTAGTCTAGACTTTCGTGAAGCCATTTTAGCGAAGCCTGACTTGGCAGTCATTGGCAAAGAGGTGCTCTTTGAAAGCCTAGGGAAAGATGTTATCTGTAAAGATGGGAGAAGATCTGTCTGCAGAGTCAGATGACGCGCAGGAAGTTCAAGTTTCCTTTCCCCTTCTCCCTTCCTCCTTTCCCTTCCATCATGGGGATCAAGTGTATGGGCCCCTTGGAGGCTTGTGCAAAGGCCAGGGGGAGGGATCCAGCCTCAAAGGAGAGGAACAGCACAATTTCTGTTCAGTCTCAACACCAGGTGTCTTACCCAAGGTCCTTACTTCTGAGCAACAGGATGCATTGGGTTGTGCCGGAGGACTGTCATAAACAAGATTCACATGGGCCTTTGACACTGAACTCATTCCCAAGATAGTGGCCACATTGATTCATCTTTCAATGCAGTCAGCTGGAGAGGAGAGACAGGTTTGGTGTCAGGAACCTGAGTCCCACACACAAAGCGACCATGAGCCCATTTGAGGCTGTGACGACAAAAGGCCTTGGTTGCTAGGAAGAAGGCAGTGGAGAGGCACTGCATAGGCTGTTTGCCAGAGTGGAGTAAATATACATTGAAATATGAATCACTGGAGGCCTTTTAAACACTGTCGCCTGACATACAGAAATCACATTTCTCTTGCGGTGGAAAATGGCAGCAGGCATAAATTGTTAGGGGATGCTTTGTGAATGGCAGGCCTTGTACAGGGCTTTGTTCTACCTGTAACATTTCTGCTGCACAATGATAGTTTCTGCACAATGTCTGCAAATATACACAAGTAACCACACATACACACACCTTTATTATTCATTTATAGATATTTCAGAGCTTCCTTTGAACTCTTAATAAGCAAGAAGATTCACATGGCTTAAACTGCCTTTGTCTAATTCCCCAGAATGTTTCCACCACTGAAGAACTTTCAAGCAATCATGACACCAGCCTCAACCATAATATTTCTGCATACCCAGTTAAGAATCCCAGTTCTGGACTCAGATAGAGTTGAGTCCAAATTTTGGCTGCGTGGCTGTGATCTTGGACAAGTCATTTTGTTTTTCTAAGCCTACACTTCCTCATATATAAAATGGAAATGATGACATGCTCTCAGTCTGTACAGAGTGTTTGGGAGTGTTAAGAGGTTTGATGCCCAAAGAGCACTTAGCACAGAGCCTAGGACATGACAGGCACTCGTTAAGTACTGCCTATTACTTGTATCCCAAACCCCAACTTTCAGATGAGTTGATGGAAGTCACCAAGGTTGAGTGATTCAGCCAGGGTTACACAGCTGCTGTGGTGTTAGGACTGAATGTTTGTGTCTTTCCAAAATTAATATGATAAATCCCTAATACCGAGTGTGATGCTACTTGGAGATGAGGCCTTTGGAAGGTAATCAGGGTTAAACTAGGTCATGGGGGTGTGACCCTCATGATGGGATTAGTGGCCCTTAAGAAGGGGGGAGAGAGAGATATTGGCATACATGCACAAAGGCCACATGAGGACCAGTGAGAGGTCAGTGGTCTGTAGCCAGGAGGATAGCTCTCACCAGGAACTGAATCAGTGGGTGCCTTCATCTTGGACTTCCCAGGCTCCAGAACTATGAGAAATACATTTCTATTGTTTAAGCCACCCTGCCTATGATATTTTGTTATGGCAGCCTGAACAGACTAAGACATATGGTAAGTCCCAACTCATATTCTGGCCCCAAATCTAGGTACAAATCTCAGACAAGCCCTAGAAATGGGCTCAAAGCACCCAGAGGCATCATGGAAATTGAAAGTGGGCCTATACTTTGCCTCCCTCTCATCCTTCTTCATTTCCATGAAATTCTGCCCTGTCAAAAACGTAGTTTCCTAACCCAATGTCAAAGTGCTCACACTAATAAACTTGGATATGATAATTTTATTCATTTAACATTCATTTAATTTACATATTTTTTCATTTAGTCATTCTTTTAACATATTTTTCATTCACCTTTCAATCACTCAGCATTTATTGATCACCTATTGTGTGCAGAGTCTTGGCTAAAAAATGAAATAAAATCTCCTTCAGACCCTGGGTTCCTTCGCAGCATGCTAGGGGCATGAGGAGTGTCCCCCTGTCTGCCCTCCTCACAAATGCTTGCCCTTTGCCCTGTATCACACCGTCTCTCCATTCCCCTATCTGGTTCCAGCTCTCGGCCTCTGGAGTGTGGAGATTCCAGTGCTTGACTGTCTTTTCCAAGCACACCTGGATCTCTGAATTTGCCTTCTAGGGCTGCTGTAAGAAATTACCTCCAACCTAGTGGCTTAAAGCAACATAGATTTATTTTCTTTCAATCTGTAGGTTAGCTAAAGTTTGGCATGGTCTCACTGTGCTAAAAGCAAGGCTTTGCCAGGGCTGCATTTCTTTCTGAAGGTCTAGTGGAAAATCCGTTTCCTTGCCTTTTCAAGCTCCTAGCAGCCACCCCCCTCCTCCATCTTCACAGCCAGCAACGTTGAATCTCTGACTTTTCTGCAGTCATATCACCCTTTGAGCCAGCTGGGAAAAGCTCTCTGATTTTAAGAATCTATGTGATTAGATTGGGTCCACCTGAATGATTCTGGATACTCTCCCATTGTCAAGGTTGGTAACATGAATCACATTTGCAAAGTCCCCTTTGCCATGGGAGAAATTCTAGAATCACAGATTCAAGGCTTAGTCCACTAGTATATTCACAGGTTCTGGGGCGAGGGCATGGATATCTTGGTGGAGGTGTTATTCTGCCCACGACAGTACCTCAACACATCTCTGGGCAGGGCCAGCACCTGATGGATTCAGAGCATCTGTCACTGGGTCCTGGTAGGCCTGCAGGAGGGTTTTACGTTCCAAGCCAAAAAGAGCCATAAGTGGAAGTTCCGTTTCAATGCAATGGATGGAGTCTCTCTAGTCAGTCAAATTATAGTTCAATCAGTTCATTTTAATCATTCCTCTGGAGAGAAGTAAAACCCTGTGTTGAGGAATATGCAGCAATTTTATTGATGACAAGTTTAATTGTTTCATTTTTCCTTACTGTCTCCAACATACCCGACTTTTAATCAGTGGGAACTGAAGTTTAATGAAGTAAAGTCCACTTTTCCACAGTTCACAACTAGCTGGAAATAATTGGGCTGAGACTCCCATCCAGACACTGCAGAGCCGCTGGCATCTTCCTGAAAACTGGGCTTAATTGCTTTGCTGATGTTGTTAAGTAGTCCTGAGGGGGTGGAAATAGTAATGCTGCCCACATATGCTGGGAAACAATACCCCAAAATGTCCTAAAAGGGTTCTCAAAGTCTGTCCAATTGGTAATCAGGAAGAAAAAATAAAACTGAGTGTGTTTTCTGCAGGCAGGGATCTGGGGGAGCATGCGGGGGCTGTAACATAAACTGCCACAATTTGATAAAGAGCAACATCATTATCAACATGAACAACTTTTTTCCTTCCTTTGAAAGCTAAGCAGGATTCCAAGAGCAGGTGTGAGCCTGTGAGTGTGTATGCCCATGTCTGTGTTTCTGCGGGGCAGTTGTAAGGAAAGCATTGAGTTTTCAGGGACAGGTGGCTGGCTCTGGTCTCTGAAAAGGAGGGCTCAAGGTGGCAAATCTGCAGGATTCTAGAGGGCATTGTCTCAGCCCCAAGGAGAGGTAGAGAGATTGGCTGGTCTGGAGAAATTCTAGAATCACAGAATCAAGGCTTGGAAAAGCCAGAGAGATTATTTTCTTATTTCTCCCAACCCCTATACTTTTTACTTTACTTGAAGGAGATGTTGATGATGATAGCAGCAATAACTGCTGGTTTTTGCTCACTTATTATACAGACAGATACTTGGGCTAAGTACTTTAATTTTGTTATCTTATCCCTCATTAAACCCAATAAACTGGGTGCTATTATTATCCCATATTACAAATAAAGAAAACAGATAAGCAAATCAATAAAGAGAATTGTTGCTTGGGATAAGTCCTGCAAAAAGTAACAGAGTAGAAGGTAACTCCCAGGAGTGGTAAGAGGCTTGGGTGGTCACGAAAGTCTCCTAAAGAGAATGTATGAGACCTGAATTATTTGCAGGCATTTGGGAGAAGATTTTAGGTAAGGGTAACAGTAGTGCAAAACTCTTGGGGCAGGAATAAGCTTGGCTTGTGGAAGAGCAGGAAGAAGACCAATATGGCAGGAGCATAAAAAATGAGGAGAAAGGAGGTGGTGCTATGGTCTGAATCTTTGTGTCCCCTCAAAATTTCATAGGTTGAAACCTAATCCCCAATGCAGTAGTATTAAGAGATGGGTCCTTTAGGAGGGGATTAGGTCATGAGAGTGGAGCCATCATCCATGAGATGGATGCTGTTATATAGGAGAGAGTTTGCCTGCCCTTTTGGCCATGTGAGGACACAGCTAGAAGGCACCATCCATGAGGTATAGGCCTTCACCAAAAACGGAACCAACAAATGCCTTGATTGTGGGCTTCCCTGCCTCTAGAACTATAATAGTTTCCTTTTTTAATAAGCTACCTAATTTCTGGTATTTTTGTTACAGCAGCTGGAATGAACTAAGACAAGTGGGATATGAAATTGAAAGGAAGACAAAGAACATCTTGCAGTACCTGAAGAAACAGGCTACAGAATTTGAATTTTGTTCTAATCTCAGTAGGAATCTACTATAGGGTTCTAAACAAGAGAATGAGAACCTCTGATTTATTTGTTTTTATTTTTATGTTTAGGACAGAGTTTCACTCTGTCACCCAGGCTGGAGTACAGAGGTGCAATCACATCTCACTGGAACCTCAAACTTCCAGGCTCAAGCAATTCCCCTACCTCAGCCTGCCAAGTAGCTGGGACGCCTGCCACCATGCCCTGTTAATTTTTAATTTTTTTTGTAGAGATGGGTCTTGCTATGTTGCCCAGGCTGGTCTCAAACTCCGGGCCTCAAGTAATCCTCCTGCCTAGGCCTCCCAAAGCACTGGGATTACAGAGACGAGCCACCATGTCCAGCCTGACTATCTTTTTTTATCTTTCTTTTTTTGTTGTACTTTAAGTTCTAGGGTACACGAGTGCAACGTGCAGGTTTGTTACATATGTATACATGTGCCATGTTGGTGTGCTTCACCCATTAACTCATCATTTACATTAGGTGTATCTCCTAATGCTCTCCCTCTCCCCTCCCCACACCCCATGACAGGCCCCAGTGTGTGATGTTCCCCACCCTGTGTCCAAGTGTTCTCATTGTTCAATTCCCACCTATGAGTGAGAACATGCGGTGTTTGGTTTTCTGTCCTTGTGATAGCTAGCTCAGAATGATGGTTTCCAGCTTCATCCATGTCCCTACAAAGGACATGAGCTCATCCTTTTTCATGGCTGCATAGTATTACATGGTGTATATGTGCTACATTTTCTTAATCCAGTCTATCATTGATGGACATTTGGGTTGGTTCCAAGTCTCTGCTATTGTGAATAGTGCCACAATAAACATATGAGTGCATGTGTCTTCATAGCAGCATGATTTATAATCCTTTGGGTATATACCAGTAATGGGATAGCTGGGTGAAATGGTATTTCTAGTTCAAGATCCTTGAGGAATCACCACACTATCTTCCACAATGGTTGAACTAGTTTACAGTCCCACCAACAGTGTAGAAGTGTTCCTATTTCTCCACAACCTCTCCAGCACCCGTTGTTTCCTGACCTTTTAATGATCACCATTCTAACTGGTGTGAGATGCTATCTCATTGTGGTTTTGATTTGCATTTCTCTGATGGCCAGTGATGATGAGCATTTTTTCATGTGTCTGTTGGCTGCATAAATGTCTTCTTTTGAAAAGTGTCTGTTTACATCCTTTGCCCACTTTTTGATGAGGTTGTTTGATTTTTTCTTGTACATTTGTTTAAGTTCTTTGTAGATGCTGGATATTAGCCCTTTGTCAGATGGGTAGATGGTAAAAATTTTCTCCCATTCTGTAGGTTGCCTGTTCACTCTGATGGTAGTTTCTTTTGCTGTGCAGAAGCTCTTTAGTTTAATTAGATCCCATTTGTCAATTTTGGCTTTTGTTGCCATTGCTTTTGGTGTTTTAAACATGAAGTCCTTGCCCATGTCTATGTCCTGAACAGTATTGCCTAGGTTTTCTTCTAGGGTTTTTATGGTTTTAGGTCTAACATTTAAGTCTTTAATTCATCTTGAATTAATTTTTGTATAATGTGTAAGGAAAGGATCCAGTTTCAGCTTTCTATATATGGCTAGCCAGTTTTCTCAGCACCATTTATTAAATAGGGAATCCTTTCCCCATTTATTGTTTTTCTCAGGTTTGTCAAAGATCAGATGGTTGTGGATGTGTGTTATTATTTCTGAGGGCTCTGTTCTGTTCCATTGGTCTATATCTCTGCTTTGGTACAAGTACCATGCTGTTTTGGTTACTGTAGCCTTGTAGTGCAGTTTGAAATCAGGTAGCATGATGCCTCCAGCTTTGTTCTTTTGGCTTAGGATTGTCTTGGCAATGTAGGCTCTTTTTTGGTTCCATATGAACTTTAAAGTTGTTTTTTTCCAATTCAGTGAAGAAAGACATTGGTAGCTTGATGGGGATGGCATTGAATCTATAAATTACCTTGGGCAGTATGGCCATTTTCACGGTATTAATTCTTCCTATCCATAAGCATGGAACATTCTTCCATTTGTTTGTGTCCTCTTTTATTTTGTTGAGCAGTGGTTTGTAGTTCTTCTTGAAAAAGTCCTTCACGTCCCTTGTAAGTTGGATTCCCAGGTATTTTATTCCCTTTGAAGCAATTGTGAACGAGAGTTCACTGATGATTTGGCTCTCTGTTTGCTTATTATTGGTGTAGAGGAATGCTTGTAATTTTTACACATTGATTTTGTATCCTGAGACTTTGCCGAAGTTGCTTATCAGCTTAAGGAGATTTTGGGCTGAGATGATGGGGTTTTCTAAATATACAATCATGTCATCTGCAAACAGGGACAATTTGACTTCCTCTTTTCCTAATTGAATACCCTTTATTTCTTTCTCCTGCCTGATTGCCCTGGCCATAACTTCCAACACTATGTTGAATAGGAGTGGTGAGAGAGGGCATGCCTGTCTTGTGCCAGTTTTCAAAGGGAATGCTTCCAGTTTTTGCCCATTCAGTATGATATTGGCTGTGGGTTTGTCATAAATAGCTCTTATTATTTTGAGATACGTCCCATCAGTACCTCGTTTACTGAGAGTTTTTAGCATGAAGGGCTGTTGAATCTTGTCAAAGGCCTTTACTGCAGCTATTGAGATAAACATGTGGTTTTTGTCTTTGGTTCTGTTTATATCATGGATTACGTTTATTGATTTGTGTGTGTTGAACCAGCCTTGCATCCCAGGGATGAAGCCAATTTGATCGTGGTGGATAAGCTTTTTGATGTGCTGCTGGATTCGGTTTGCCAGTATTTTATTGAGGATTTTTGTATTGATGTTCATCAGGGATATTGGCCTAAAATTTTGTTTTTCGTGTTGTGTCTCTGCCAGGCATTGGTATCAGGATGATTTTGGCCTCATAAAATGAGTTAGGGAGGATTCCCTCTTTTTCTATTGATTGGAATAGTTTCAGAAGGAATGGTACCAGCTCTTGTTTGTACCTCTGATAGAATTCAGCTGTGAATCCATCTGGTCCTGGACTTTTTTGCTTGATAGGCTATTAATTATTGCCTCAATTTCAGAGCCTGTTATTGGTCTATTCAGGGATTCAAATTCTTCCTGGTTTAGTCTTGGGAGGGCGTATGTGTGCAGGAATTCATCCATTTCTTCTATATTTTCTAGTTTATTTGTGTAGAGGTGTTTATAATATTCTCTGATGGTAGTTTGTATTTGTGTGGGATTGGTGGTGATATCCCCTTTATCATTTTTTATTGTGTCTATTTGATTCTTCTCTCTTTTCTTCTTTATTAGCCTTGCTAGCGGTCTATTAATTTTGTTGATCTTTTCAAAAAACCAGCTCCTGGATTCATTGATTTTTTGAAGGGTTTTTTGTGTCTCTATCTCCTTCAGTTCTGCTCTGATCTTAGTAATTTCTTCCCTTCTGCTAGCTTTTGAATATGTTTGCTCCTGCTTCTCTAGTTCTTTTAATTGTGATGTCAGGGTGTCAATTTTAGATCTTTCCTGCTTTCTCTTGTGGGCATTTAGTGCTATAAATTTCCCTCTATACACTGCTTTAAATGTGTCCCAGAGATTCTGATATGTTGTGTCTTTGTTCTCATTGGTTTCAAAGAACACCTTTATTTCTGCCTTCGTTTCATTATGTACCCAGTAGTCATTCAGGAGCAGGTTGTTCAGTTTCCATGTGGCTGAGCGGTTTTGAGTGAGCTTCTTAATCCTGAGTTCTAGTTTGATTGCGCTGTGGTTTGAGAGACAGTTTGTTATAATTTCTGTTCTTTTACATTTGCTGAGGAGTGCTTTACTTCGAACTATGTGGTCAATTTTGGAGTAAGTGCAATGTGGTGCTGAAAAGAATGTACATTCTGTTGATTTGGGGTAGAGAATTCTGTAGATGTCTATTAGGTCTGCTTGATGCAGAGCTGAGTTCAATTCCTGAATATCCTTGTTAACCTTCTGTCTCGTTGATCTGTCTAATGTTGACAGTGGGGTGTTAAAGTCTCCCATTATTATTGTGTGGGAGTCTAAGTCTCTTTGTAGGTCACTCAGGACTTGCTTTATGAATCTGGGTGCTCCTGTATTGGGTGCATATATATTTAGGATAGTTAGCTCTTCATGTTGAATTGATCCCTTTACCTTTATGTAATGGCCTTCTTTGTCTCTTTTGATCTTTGTTGGTTTACACTCTGTTTTATCAGAGACTAGGATTGCAATCCCTGCTTTTTTTTGTTTTCCATTTGCTTGGTAGATCTTCCTTCATCCCTTTATTTTGAGCCTATGTGTGTCTCTGCATGTGAGATGGGTCTCCTGAATACAGCATACTGATGGGTCTTGACTCTTTATCCAATTTGCCAGTCTATGTCTTTTAATTGGGGCATTTAGCCCATTTACATTTAAGGTTAATATTGTTATGTGTGAATTTGATCCTGTCATTATGATGTTAGCTGGTTATTTTGCTTGTTAGTTGATGCAGTTTCTTCCTAGCATTGATGGTCTTTATAATTTGTCATGTTTTTGCAGTGGCTGGTACCGGTTTTTCCTTTCCATGTTTAGTGCTTCCTTCAGGAGCTCTTGTAAGGCAGGCCTAGTGGTGACAAAAATCTCTCAGCATTTGCTTGTCTATAAAAGATTTTATTTCTCCTTCACTTATGAAGCTTAGCTTGACTGGATGTGAAATTCTGGGTTGAAAATTCTTTTCTTTAAGAATGCTGAATATAGGCCCCCACTCTATTCTGGCTTGTAGAGTTTCTGCTGAGGGATCTGCTCTTAGTCTGATGGGCTTCCCTTTGTGGGTAACCAGACCTTTCTTTCTGGCTGCCCTTAACATTTTTTCCTTCATTTCAACTGTGGTGAATTTGACAATTATGTGTCTTGGAGTTGCTCATCTCAAGGAGTATCTTTGTGGCATTCTCTGTATTTCATGAATTTGAATATTGGCCTGCCTTCCTAGGTTGGGGAAGTTCTCCTGGATAATATCCTGAAGAATGTTTTCCAACTTGGTTCCATTCTCCTTGTCATTTTCAGGTACACCATTCAGATATAGATTTGGTCTTTTCACACAGTCCCTTATTTCTTGGAGGCTTTGTTCTTTTCTTTTTACTCTTTTTTTTTTTCTAAACTTCTCTTCTGGCTTCATTTCATTCATTTGATCTTCAATCACTGATACCTTTTCTTCCACTTGATCGAATCAGCTACTGAAGCTTGTGCATGCATCACGTAGTTCTCGTGCCATGGTTTTCAGCTCCATCAGTTCATTGAAGGTCTTTTCTATGCTGTTTATTCTAATTAGCCATTCATCTTTTTCTTAATCTTAATCTTAATCTTTTTTTCAAGGCTTTTAGCTTCTTTGTGATGGGTTCGAACATCCTCCTTTAGCTCGGAGAAGTTTGTTATTACTGATCATCTGAAGCCTTCTTCTCTCAACTCATCAAAGTCAATCTCTGTCCGGCTTTGTTCCGTTGCTGGCAAGGAGCTGCATTCCTTTAGAGGAGAAGAGGCGCTCTGATTTTTAGAATTTTCAGCTTTTCTGCTCTTGTTTCTCCCCATCTTTGTGGTTTTATCTACCTTTGGTCTTTGATGATGGTGACGGGCAGGTGGGACTTTGGTGTGGATGTCCTTTCTGTTTGTTAGTTTTCCTTCTAACAGTCAAGACTCTCAGCTGCAGGTCTGTTGGAGTTTGCTGGAGGTCCACTCCAGACTCTGTTTGCCTGGGTATCACCAGTGGAGGCTGCAGAATGGCAAATATTGCAGAATGGGAAATGTTGCTGCCTGATCCTCCCTCTGGTAGCTTCATCTCAGAGGGACACCAGGCTGTATGAGGTGTCAATTGGCCCCTTCTGGGAGGTACCTCCTAGTTAGGCTACTTGGGGATCAGGGACCCTCTTGGGGAGGCAGTCTATCCATTCTCAGATCTCAAACTCTGTGCTGGGAGAGCCACTACTCTTTTCAAAGCTGTCAGACAGGGACATTTAAGTCTGCAGAAGTTTCTGCTGCCTTTTGTTCAGCTATGCCCCCAGAGATGGAGTCTACAGAGCAGGCAGGCCTCCTTGAGCTGC
Organism: Pan paniscus; assembly: GCF_029289425.2. Classification (NCBI taxonomy): domain Eukaryota; kingdom Metazoa; phylum Chordata; class Mammalia; order Primates; family Hominidae; genus Pan; species Pan paniscus. Next base: position 58,683,513 of record NC_073267.2, on the reverse strand, counting down.
TGTGGGCTCCACACAGTTTGAGCTTCCTGGCAACTTTGTTTACCTACTCAAGCCTCCACAATGGCAGATGCCCCTCCCCCAGCCTCACTGCCACCTTGCAGTTTGATCTCAGACTGCTGTACTAGTAGTGAGCGAGGCTCTGTGGGCATGGGACCCTCTGAGCCAGGCACGGGATATATCTCCTGGTGTGCTGTTTGCTAAGACCATTTGAAAAGCGCAATATTAGGGTGGGAGTGCCCCAATTTTCCAGGTACTGTCTGTCACGGCTTCCCTTGGCTAGGAAAGGGAAATCCCCGACCCCTTCCGCTTCCTGGGTGAAGCAATGCCCCACCCTGCTTCTGCTCATGCTCCATGGGCTGCACCCACTGTCCGACAAGCCCCAGTGAGATGAACCTGGTACCTCAGATGGAAATGCAGAAATCATCTGTCTTCTGTGTCGCTCATGCTGGGAGTTGTAGACTGGAGTTTTTCCTATTTGGCCATCTTGGAACCTCCCTCCATTTATCTTTTTAAAAAGGCATTTTTAGTTGACCTAAGGAGGTAAGTTTAGAAACAGAAAGATTAGTTAGGAGGCTCCCATTATAGGACATACTGAGGTCTCAACAAGCACTGGATTATTACACTAATTATTATCATCTCAGAGAGGAGTTAGCCCCTGAGGAGATATATTTATAGATAGCAGGAGAAAAATGTTCTGGTCAGTCATGTAAAATGCCAGATGAGAATTTTTAGAGACAAATCTTCTCAAGTCATTGTGTTCCTCAATGAATCAAAAGGTAGTGAGTGTGGAAAACAGAGAAGGAGGAGCCTGGATGATGATGATGGGACAGGAGTGGCCAGTCAGCTGGCCTGTTTGCAGTGATTATGAATGTATGATTGCCAAGCCTTTTAAGCAATATATAACCCAAAATTTTCTTGCATAAATGAAGCTGGGAACAGCAATATTGTCAGAACCTCGTTCTTGAATTTGCCACTACCTAGGCAGGATCTCAGCATTTGTTGACACACTTCCCAGGCCAGACTGTTGATGTCTCCAAGTCAGAAAGAAGAGAGAAATAAACTTGTAAATAGGATCATGTCAGAAATGTGTGTGTGTGTGTGTGTGTGTGTGTGTGACAGAGAGAGAGAGAGAGACTGACTTTTCAGTTTATCCCAAGCCATGGTAGTACTTTTGTTCGATTTTTTTTCTGCTTCTCTTAGGTAACAAAAGGGTAAATTAAAATACAATAAAAATATTACAGAGGGAATAAAGTCAAAAGAACGACATTCTCCTGGCATTTGTTTCAAGGCTGCAAAGTGTAGAGTGTCTTGATAGCATCAAGAGAGATTTTTCTCTTTTAAACTTGGTGTCAGAGAATGTGCTTCATTTAAGCAAATCAATATCTTTAATTCCAGCCTGTTGCTCTGGATTTAGTGCCTGATTTCCAGGGAAATGAAGAAAAAGTCAAGCCTCATAAGTTTTGCATACTTTCCATGAAAAGGCAGCAGAAGACTAAGGGAGATTCAGTGTCTATTTTTAGGAACAATTTAATTCTTTTCTACTTCTTGGCAGAATATGGACTGCCTGGGAAGCTGTAAGGCATTTCAGAAAAATAAAGCCAAGAAGAGGATATGAAGCTTTGAGTGTGGGGACTACAGTTGTAAATACGGCCTGCGAAAGCCTCACTGAGAAGGTGACATTGAATAAAGACATGCAGGAGACAAGAAGGTGAGCCAGGTAGAAACAGAGGAAAGAGGATCCTGGGCAGAGACAGCAGAAAAGCCAAAGGCTCTGAGCTTGGAGCAGGCTTGCTATGCCCAAAGAATGAGGAGTTGAGTATGGCTGGAATGGCAGGAGAGAGTAGAGGATGAGGTCAGAGATAACGGTGTTCAGATCATGTAGGGCTTTCTGGCTCATTTTAATGAACTGAGCTTTCATTCTGAGTGACAGGGGAACTTCTCAGGGGGTGTTGAGCAGAAGGGTGACATGATCTACCTTACACATTAAGAGGATTCATCTGATCTGTGTTAAGAATATCTCAAAGGGGAACAAGATAGAATCAGGGAGCAGAATTAAGAGGTGATTGCAAGATTCCAGTGGAGAGATTATGGTAGCTTGAACCAGTATTGGAATCAGTGTCAGTGGCAACAATTGTAAGATCTGATTGTTTTGTTGAAGTAGAAACAACAAAGATTTGCTGATGGGCTGGATGAGGAATGTAAGAGAAAAATGTAATTTTTGATGATGACTCCAAGGATTTGGGTAGAAACTCTCAGAAGAGCATAGTTGTTATTAACTGATATGGGGGAGGTTGTGGGAGGACCCAGTGTGGGGGACCGGAGATCGGAAGTTTAGGACATGCTAAGTTTAAGACATCCATTATATATTCAAAGGGAGATGTTGCAATTGATGTATGTCTGAAGATAGGGGTAGAGGTCCAGGCTGGAGATACAGATAGGGGAATTGTCAATTTAAATAATAATGTAAAGTCATGAGATGAAATGAGCTCAGTGAAGGAGTGAGGATATACAGTTAGCCCTTCAACAACACAGGTTTGAACTGCGCTAGTTCACTTATACATGGATTTTCTTCCACCTCTGCCACCCCTGAGACAGCAAGACCATCCTGTCCTCTTCCTCTTCCTCAGCCTACTCAATGTGAAGACAATATGAGGATGAAGACGTTTATGATGATCCACTTCCAGTTGATGAATAGCATATATGTTTCACTTCCTTATGATTTTCTTAACATTTTATTTTCTCTAACTTGCTTTATTATAATAATATAGAAGTATATAACATAAATAAGATATAAAATATGTGCTAATTGATGGTTTATGTTACTGGCAAATCTTCTGGTCAACAGTAGGCTATCAGCAGTTAAGTTTTTGAGAGTCCAAAGTTATACATGGGTTTTTGACTGTGTGGGGAGTCAGCACACCTAACCCTGTGTCCTTCAAGGGTCAACTGTATATTCGAGAGAATAACTTTAAAACTTGGCCCACGAGACTCCAATTTTTGAATTTAATAACCTTAATTATGGGGGAATGAGGCAGTTGAAGGAGATGAGGGAATGAATGAAAGAAGAAACTGCTTATCTAAGATCTCATGTTAGATTTTACATTTCTGCATTGTCTCATTTTTTTCTATGCACTAAGGCCAAAGGATCACCCACCCATTTATCTATCTATCCATCCATCCATCCATCCATCTACTCACCCACCCATCATGCCTTTCTGTTTCATGGCATATGTGAAAGAGCATTGAGCATTTTAGAAAAATAGGATTCTCAGATTCGCTTTGTCTCTAATTCCTCACCTAGCCCCCAGGCAAACTTGACCTCAGTTTCTCCGTTAGTCAGTTGAGAAGATTGCCTTGTGAAATGTCTAAAAGCAAGCCCATCTCTGACATTCTGTGATTTTTAGGAATCTTAGAAAAATTTGGGTGTCCTTATTTGAGTTCTCTAACATGGGTCTGATATGGTTTGGCTGTGTCCCCACCCAAATCTCATCTTGAATTGTAGTTCCTATAATCCCCAGGTGTCATGGGAGGGACCCGGAGGGAGGTAATTGAGTCATGGGGGCGGTTACCTCCATACTGTTCTTGTGATAGTGAGTGAGTTCTCATGAGATCTGATTATTTTTTAAGGGACATACCCCTTCACTTGGCTCTCATTCTTCTCCTTCCCACTGCCATGTGAAGAATGACATGTTTGCTTCTCCTTCGCCACAATTGTAAGTTTCCTGAGGCCTCCCCGGCCCTGCAAAACTGTGAGTCAACTAAACCTTTTTCCTTTATAAATTACCCAGTCTTGGGCAGTTCTTTATAGTAGCGTGAGAATGGACTAATACAGGGTCCAACTAGATAAATAGAGAATTGCTCATTGTTTCTTACCACTTCTTGTATTCCTGATTATGTGTAAAAGAGGACACATACTAAAGAATGAATCTTCTGAGTCTCCTGTCTCTAGGTTCCCAAGTCCATTTTCATCCAAATTCCTTGAGCTTTTCTTTGCTCTGAGGATGACTTTGCTGTATTGATGTGCTAACACGCAGATGTGGGAAGGTTTGCTGAACAGGCAGTTTGGGGAGCAGAGTGTCACATTGTTCAGGGGGGCAGAGCATGAGCAGTTTTCATTGGGGCCACTTGCTCATGGGTGCTTGCCAGTTGGCTCATCTCTTCTTGTGGTATTATTATTTTAGAGTCAGGAAAAGGCCAGCAGGTTGAAAAAAAATGCGTCTTAGAAGTCTTCTTTGTCATCTGTCGAGATACAACAGTGCTTATCCATATGCATGATGTACCATCAACTTGTCTCATAGTTTGACCTCTATGGTGTCTCTTTAGGCAACAGGAGCTGGTTCTTCCACAACTGTAGACCAAAGAGCCTTTTAGCTACCTTGTCTCAAATATCTTACCAAGTTCAAGACTTAGACCTTAGAGGTGGGGGTACTTCTTGGGACCTTTATACCATTCTACATTTACCCCATGATGACAACCCTGTATCTTTATATTAATTGCCTCTGCCCTTCAAGCCCTCTGCTTATTGCTAGTAAATATTATTAAAATAACTGACCACATGCAATATCTGGATAGATCAGTCTTAGCCCTGGGTCACCTTGGTGGCTCCAGTTATTGGTGATCTGTTTGAAGCTTTGGCATGGGCCAAGGAAGGTGTGCCTGGGTTTGGCCGTTGCCTTCCAGGCAGATACTGGGCCTCTGGCCATGAACATCTTTATTTATCATCTTCCTTTCAACTTCTTTCAGGCAAAGCCATTGTCATAATCGAGTAGGTGCAATTTATTTTGGTCTTGGCAAAGGAATGTCCCCATTCTCCAGGCTTTCATCTTCTTTCTCCCTCTTTCTCTGACATTATTTGTCAAATGATCCAAAAGTAATTTTTAATACCCTTACATCACGCTGAAGCTAAGTTCTGTGGGATTATAAATGATTAAATATCTTCTAGTCATCCACCTGCACAGTCTGTAACAAATTATCTCAAAAAGGAGATTAATTCCTTTATGATTTTTGAATAAGAAAATGATAAGACAATGTCCTGCAGCTGTTAGAACCAAAATCATCTCACATTTCTGAAAAAATTGTTGTTTTATGGTAAGGGCTTGAATCTCTCCTTCAAAGGTCATTTAGAAGGTATTTACTGAGACCTCCTGGCATATTAGCTCTGTGTAGTGCTGCAAAACTTGCCTAATCCTCATAGTCACATGGAGAGCTTTGCAGAAATACAGATTATTAGTTCCACCTCAGACCTCCTGAACCAGAATTTCTGTGAGTGGAGCCCAGGAATAGGAATTTTTGGAAAGTTCCTCAATCAATTTTCTAATGTAGCCAGTCCATAAAACTGTTTTGGATTCTCTGCTGTAGAGAATGTGAGAGGAATAGAGGCAGGTTCCTTGCCTGAAGAGAGTTATCATTTCACAGGATTTACCTGGGATGCACGATTGTGCCATTGCACTCCAGCCTGGGTAAGAGAGCAAGACCTTTAAAAAAAAAAGGAATAAAGGAAGGAGGGAAGGAAGGGAGGGAGGGAGGAAGGGAGGAAGAAAAAGAAGTAGACTGTTCCAAAGGGAAAGACTTAGGGGTGGCTTCATGAAGGCATAGGTGAAGAAGGAAACTGTCCATTATATAGAAGTGGGGGTAATAAGTGGTTAAACTTTATCTAAGTGCATGAGGAATGGAGATTCCTCTCTATCATGTATCTATCATCTATCTTTCTATTTATCATCTAACTATTCTGTCGTCTATCTATCCATGTATCATCTGTCTATATCATCTCTCTCCTATTATCTATCAATCATCTATCTATCACCTCTATGTATCTATGTGTCTATGTATCTATCTATCTCTATCATCCCTATCAATCAATCATCGATAGATGAATCTACCTAATCTGTGAATCTATCTAATATAGTTTCTATGAATCTATCTAATATAATGTATCTAACTGTATTGGGTTGACTTTATCGCTAAGCATCTTTCCAGCACACATGAGTTGAGCAAGGGTCAGTCATCCTGGATTTGAGCCCTAGCTCTGCTTTGTTAACTGTTTGATTTAAAATACATCTTTTCTTGATAGGTCTCGGTTTTCCCATCTGTGGGTGAGAACACCGGATTTGGTGACCTCTAGGGTCACCTCTAGCTCCTACACTCTATGAAAATATATGAGTCCACTTTCCTGCCCTAGCAAAAACAGACTAGTGGCCATAGTGAAATCTTTCTTCCCTGTTAAAGGGTCTGGCAAACCTTAAGTCTTCATCCTGAATGCGAGTTGTTGTTTATCAGAGATTGAGGTGGGAAAAGTCTATGCATTTTGGCTGAAATTTCATTGAACACAGAACAAACTGTGGAAGGTGATTAGTTCTAAAAAGACTACATGTCAGCTCTGAGCTCTTTTTGGTATCATTTGTGTATTCCTGTCAAAAGTAGATGCAGGGAACAGCAACAGTACTATATTGGGTAATTATAGTGAATGGATGTGATACTTTATTTGCAAGGAATCCTACTCATCATTGTCCATAGTAATTGACAGAGCAGTGCCATTTACCAACAAGGGTTTACTGAGCAGCTATTTGGCAAGCCTTGTGCTAATTTGAATCAACATGCATACCTCAAGTTGAAATACTCTGAAAATTTTGTTTGTTGCAATCTTGCCTTTCTCATTATGTCAAATAGACAAAAGGTAAGAACCATCTTGTACTTCCTGAACCATCCAGACTAAGGGAGTTGGGTTTTTGGTGACAGGGAGGCTTCAGGGTGGGTGTCAGGCCATTCTCTTTAGTGTGTCCTCTATGAGTCATGCCCAGCATCCCATTTATGCCTTTGGTTCAGCTATTCATACATTAAAAGGGTTTTTTTTTTTTTTTGCCTGGTCAAACCCAGCTACTCATTGTCACTTAAAACCTGCCTTCTCCAAGAAGCTTCTGAGGCTAATCTCAATGGGCACAGTGTTTCCCTTGTCTCTGACCCAGTTGTACTTTGTGTTATTTACTGAGCATCTAATGGGTGCCAGGCAGTGTGTGCTAAACACCCATCTCTATTGCATTGCCTTACCTCTGTTAGAAGCACTAGGATATTAGTCACATTTTTCAGAAAAGGATATTTAGCATGTGAATTCATTTGTCTGAGATCTCAGAGCTATTATGAAGTGGTGTCAAGATTGAAAACCAGATCAGCCTGGATTTGGACTTCTTTACTGTCTTGACACATTCTTTGTTGGCCCTCCTGATATACCCACTAACCACATGGCACCCCAAGTTTGTCTTGGGCCTGACCCACAACAGCTTTGCACACATGGGAGAGTCACTACTCATGTTTCTTTGTCTGTCCTACAGCTCTGAGATTGGTGTTGTCCAGTCTCTTTTTTAGTAGACAGTTGTGGAGCTGAGTGGAAGTGGTATGTCTGGTTGCCACTGAGCTGGGTGTGTGGACTTGAGGAATGGGAAGAGAATGATTGCAAGTCCACCCAGGCACATGCCGCCCCTCTCCCGCCAGCATCATCAATGTTTTGTCTCTAAGCACTCATTGAAAAGAAGCTTTGAGAACCAAAGCATTGGCTTCTGAATATAGAAAAATTAAATACCTGCCCCTTAATAGAAAGCAAATTCTCGCTGTCTGTGTTTGTGTACAATAAGGAGGGTGGGGTGGCAAAAGGGGTAACCATTTCTTTGAGTAAGAAATAAGACATAAGAGCTTACTGGAAAAATTCTCTTTTTTCCCCTAGAATTAATTTAATCATCTAAAGAAAATTTTACTTATTGGGGACCAATTATTCTAATGATTCAATAATGTCTCTCTCTCTCTTTCTCTCTCTTGTTCTCTCAATGAAAAAAGACAACCCTGTTATGAAAAGGAAATTAGCTGCAGATAGTAGAAGCCTGGAACAGGTCCTTTGAGCCATGAGTTTTCTAGCAGATACTTATGATTTGATCCTATGCAAATGCAAAGCTTCAGTGGACAGGCTGCTCTAAGATCACTACTGTCTCAGCCATTACAAAAATGGTGAAGAACAATACTTTAGAGAGATGCATCTGACGTTAAGTTACTTCCAATTTTTTTTTAATCTGGGGAGAGTTCAGTTTCCAGACGTCAGATGCAAGATTATAAAGACACAAGAGTTTCATTTCCAGCACTATTTATATAAATTTAAGGATCCAATGCAAAAGTAAATTAGAAAATGCCTCCTTAGAGTTTGTTTGATTATATTAACAGGGAAACAAATACCTCAAACCTGCTAGGTTTTCGCTTGTTTCTGTATTTGCCACAGAAATGAATACTAGACCAATTGTGCCTTAGCAGCTTGAAAAATGCACTGGGACTTCATTTTACATTCAAGACAAATAATGTCTCTTTTGTTTTGCATTTAAAATAGGAATGTTGCATCAATAACCCTTGTCTAACCTCACCCAGCACCTGCAAAGGGAGACAGAGAAGCCAGCATAATTGAGTATGTGACTTTACCTCGAAACAAGGGACAAGGGCAAATGTAGTTTTATCCTTGCAAGAGGTTTTTGGAAGGAGAGAGTTCTTTTTTCTTTAAGGATGACTGCATTCCTCAGTTGAATTCTGTAGCTTCATGACTAAGGCCAACAATTTAAAGAGTGGACCTGAAGCCATGGTGACAGCAGAGAGGCTGTCAGTCATCACAAAGCACCCTGACTGTGTAAGGCTGAGGATGTTACACCTGCATGGCATTGGGTCACATGTCATCTTCTATGCCCTTGTGCCAGCTCTGTGTTGTAAGAAGAAAAATGGCTTGATGTCCCCTTCCAGCAAATGTGGAACTTGAGACCCAGAGAGGTAAAGGAACTTGCTTGCAGCCACACATGTTGTGGGGAGGGGTGGTTCAGTGGGAGACTTTGAGTTAGAGCAGAGGTCATGCTGCTGCAGCCTCCACACCTCCACTCCACTTTGCCTGGAGATGTTGGCTTTGCTCAGGGTTTGGCTTTCACTCTTTCCCTGTCAAAGCTCAACTGCTCTGCATCTCTAGAATGTCCTGGGTGAAACCTGATGAAGTGTTATTGAGCATTAAGAGGTGATGATTGGGGTATCTGGTGGATAGATTCTGGCTTTAGGATCAAATAGAACTAGGTTTGCCTCCTATGTTACCTTAGGCAAGATACTTAAACCTCTCTGATCTTGGCATTTTCATCATTGAAATGGAAATAACGATATGTATCTCAGATGAAATGGAATGATACACATTAAGGATACAGTAGTCAACCATTGTGACCCCCCAGTTTCATATTGCCATGATTGTCTTCAATGGTTAAATCCAAAAGGATTCAATGGAAGATGAAGTTATGATCCCAGTGAAGGCAATTTTGGGGGTGCTGTTGGGAGGCTAACATCATATCTCATGGGAGGCTACTTCTTACCACCTCAGCTGAAGCATAGTAATAGAATTTCAAAATAGAAAAGATTACTGGGGACCTGTGTTTAACCCAGCTTCATTTTGTGTGGGGCTCCTTGAGGCTCAGAGACAGGAAAGGAAACACAGAATGTAAGTGAAAGGAGAAAGAGGGAAGGAAGGAGAGTGGTCCAGAATTTCAAGGCACAGCGTACAGGCTGGCTCTGCACAACAGCCCTAGGATAAGAAGTGGGCAATGCCTTTCCAGGAATTAGAGAAAAACAGCAGCCAGCCCATCTGCCCAGGAGGCTGTGAGTGCCTGGACAGTGCATGTTTTGTTAATTAGTACAAAGGTTCTACCTGAGCTGGCGGAGGTCCTGCCAAGTACTCTTCCTGGAGCTAGAAAACTTGGGCTGGGATCTGGGCACTGCTAGAGTGAGTCCTCTCTCTCCTTTGAGACTGCTTTATTTGCATAAAACAGAGTGTGGCTTCCTCACTGTTCACAGGGTTGCTGTAGAATCCAATGAGACCATGGACGTAAAAGATGCACAGCACATTGTGAAATGCTGACACTGCCCGTGGCTAGTCTTGGAGCTTCCTCTTTCTCTGGACTTCATTCATTGCTCCTCTAGCTACCTTTAAGCCTAGCTCAGGTGAATCTCCTTTTGTCCTGGCCTTCCTGGTGATCCTGAGATTGCCTTGCTTACCTCTGCTGTCTTAGTATTTAAGTCTGTGCTATGTGCATTGGGTGGTTCCAGGAGGACTCTCGTTGTAAGTGACAGGAAAGCAACTCAGGTTTACTTGAGTTGGGGGAAAGGAGAAAACACTTTTGTATTCATGAAAATTAGAAGTTCAAAATTCGTTCTGGCTTCATCTCCCTCTCTCAGCTCTGCTTTTGTCTTTTCAGCTCCATTCTCAAGCAGGCTGTGATGGTTAATAGTGTCAACTTGATTGGATTAAAGGATGCAAAGCATTGTTCCTGGGTGTGTCTGTGAGGGTGTTGCCAAGGAAGATCGACATTTTAGTCAGTGGACTGGAAGAGGCAGACTCACTCTCAATCTGGCACCATCTAATCAGCTGCCAGTGAGGCTAGAATAAAGCAGGCAGAAGAACATTGAAGGACTAGACTTTCTGGTCTTCGAGCCTTCATCTTTCTCCTATGCTGGATGCTTCCTGCCCTCGAATATAGAACACCAAGTTCTTCAGCTTTTGGACTCTTGGATTTACACCAGTGGTTTGCCAGGGGGCTTTTGGGCCTTTAGCCATGGGCTGAAGGCTGCACTTTCAGCTTCCCTATTTTTGAGGTTTTGGGACTCGAACTGGCTTCCTTGCTCCTCAGCTTGCAGACAGCCTATTGTGGGACTTCACCTTGTGATCGTGTGAGTCAACACACCTTAATAACCTCGCCTTCATATACACATCTATCCTACTAATTCTGTCCCTCTAGAGAACCCTCACTAATACACAGACTCTACTTATGCAGTGGCCAAGACATGTATCTGACAGCCTTGGGCTTGTGTTCTACCAGCTTGACAACTGTTTGCAAAGAGAAGGGTCTCTTTTTCCAATAATTCAAGCAAAAGTCCCAGGATTGACTCTTAACTGGTCAGGTGTCTTGTCTGAGCCAATCCCTGTCACCCAGATAATGGAATATGATATCTGACTGGAGATGTGTGATGTTTAACCCTCTGGAGCAGATTTTAAGATCATCTGCCCCTATACAACATTACCACATGTACTGAGTGGAGGTGGTGTGTGTGTGCCTGTACGTGCATGTGTGTGTGTATGTGTGTAAGAGAGATTCATTTAAGGCTAGAAATTTCTTTAAAAAACCCAAAGGTAAAATAAATGGAAAGTCTCCAAAGTAAACTAAACTTATTGACTAGATAAACCAACTAGAAGATAGAAAACCAGTGTCTAATAAGATTCTTTCCTTGCAGGCTGACTTCTATCCTGACAGAATCAGAACTCATGCTGGCTCTTGCCTTTCTTCTTCCTCCTTTTAAATGGCTCTCTTCCTGGTTCTTTGATCTCTGCTTCTCTCAGTCTTTCCCCCTCCTTCTCTTCAGGCTCCTGGGTAAGGACAGGAGAGAGACTGCTAAGGCAGGTGCCTGGCTGCACCTGGTGCCCTGCAGAGCTCCTCCCTCTCCACAGGGGCGTGTAGGACTTCCATGGAAATCTCTGGTATCAGTACCAGGAACTGTTTTCTAACGCTCACTCACCCTGCGCCTAAATCCCAGCCACTCTGTTCTGTTCTTTCTGTTTCTATCTGAGTATCTGATCCTAACTTTAAAAATCCTTTCTTCATTCCCCACTTTCTCCCAGGTACTATCTGAATGCTCTGTTCCTATTGCAGCAAGGTTTTTCAAATAAGTTATTCATAACCACATCACTACTTTCTCACCTTTATTCTCTCTTCATCCCAGTGATGTTCAAAATTCCATCCACACTACTTGACTGAAACTACTTTTGTCAAAGTCACCAATATGTACATGTTTCCGAAGCCAGCAGCCACCTCTTTATTCTCATCTAACCCAGCCACTCAGCCTCACTTGGTGTAATTGATCCCTCCATCCTCCTTAAAACACTTGACTCTCTGCCTGTCCACCAACCTCACTTGCTGCTATTCCTTAATTTCCTTGCTTGGTACTTTCTCCTCTTCATGACCCTTAAGGATTAGGAGGCTCCAGGGGCTAGTCTTTGGCCATCTCTTTACCTAAGAGCATCTCCCTGGATGCCCTTATTACTAAATATTTGGTAATATTGCCTATGACTCCCAAATATCTACCTTGAACCTAGACTTCTCCCATGAATTCAAGTTTGTATTTCTAAATGCTTTATTTACATTTTCACATGGATGTCTAACAGCCATTCCCTGAACTTACATCTGAGTCTTCTCATGTTAATAAATGGCACTGGCCAGGTATGGTGGCTCACGCCTGTAATACCAGCACTTTGGGAGGCTGAGGTGGGTGGATCACGAAGTCAAGAGATCGAGACCATCCTGGCCAACATGGTGAAACCCCGTCTCTACCAAAAATACAAAAATTAGCTGTGTGTGGTGGCACATGCTTGTAGTCCCAGTTACTCAAGAGGCTGAGGCAGGAGAATCACTTGAACCTGGGAGGCAGAGGTTTCAGTGTGCCAAGATTGCACCACCGCACTCCAGGCTGGCAACAGAGCAAGGCTCCATCTCAAAAATAAATAAATAAATAAATAAAAATAAAAAATAAAAATAAGTGGCACTAATATTCACCCAGTTATTCCAGCTTAAACAATCTGGATATTATTTGAGATTCCTTTTATTTCCCCTATCTTCTTCTTGCTAACCCCATGTACCAGCATGCTGTAAAAAATACCTAAAACGTGGAAGTAACTTTGGAATTGGGTAATACATACAGACTGGAAGAGTTTTGAGGAGGTACATAATAGAAAAAGCCTAAATTGCCTTGAAGAGCCTGTTGCTAGAAATGTGAACGTTAAAGTTGCTTCTGGTGAGGTCTCAGATGGTAATAAAGAACATGATATTGAAAACTGGAGAAAAAGTGAACCTTGTTAAAGTGGCAGAAAACTTGGATGAACTGCACACTATTTGTGAAAAGTAGAACTTGTGAGTGATGAACTTCGATATTTAACTGAGGAAATTTTCAAGAAAAGTGTTGAAGACCATGTGCGGTGGCTCAAACCTGTAATCCTGGGACTTTGGGAGGCTGAGGCAGGCAGAGCACTAGGTCAGTAGTTGGAGACCAGCCTGCCCAACGTGGTGAAACCCTATCTCTACTAAAAACACAAAAAATTAGCTAGGCATGGTGGTGCAGCCTGTAATCCCAGCTACTTGGGAGGCTGAGGCAGGAGAATTGCTTGAACCCAGGAGGCAGAAGTTGCAATGAGCTGAGATCACGCCACTGCACTCCAGCCTGGGCAACAGAGCAAGACTCCATCTCAGGAAAAAAAAAAAAAGAGAGAGAGAGAAAAGAGTTGAAGGTATGGCCTGGTTTCTCCTTTTTACTTATAGTAAAATGCAAGAGGAAAGGAAGAAATTGAAGAAGAAATCGTTTAGCAAAATGGAACCAGAACTGGAAGATTTGGAAAATTCTCAGCCTACCCATATTGCAAAAAATGAGAAGGTATGTTATGAAGAGAACACTCAAGGGTGTGGCTGAATGACAATTCACTAAAGAGATTAGATGTGTGACTTGAGGATCTAATCAACTTTCTTAGTAGAAATGCTGCCAGCTTGAACTGAAGAGGACAGAGATAGGATGAAATGAAGGAAGGCTGTTGGACTTCTAGGATTCTATGCATGAACTATGTCTTACTGATTTTAATCCTATATCCTCAATCTGTCTACCTCTCCATCTCTACCTTATTATTCTGGTCCAAGCTACCATCGATTCTTTGTGTTGCCACCATCTCATCAGTGGCCTCATAAATGTTCTTCATATTTACATCTTGTCTCTCACCTACCCCAACATATATTCTACAGAGCAGCCAGAATAAGTTTTTTACAAATGTAAACCACATCTTTTCACGCACCTGCCCAAAATACTTTGACATGTTCTCATCAGGCATGATATAAACCATGATCTTTAAGGCCGTACTTATGGGTTCCTCGCTACTTCTTGACATAATCTTCTCCCCAACTCTGATCCATCCACACCAGTTTTCATTTCTGTTGTTGCTATTCCTCAAATAATCCAGGCTTTCTTCTGCCTTAGGGCATTTACACTTTCTATTTTCTCTGCCTAGAAAGTATTTCCACTAGAAATTTACTTCTGTTTTTTTTTCTACAAATTAGGTATCAGCTCAAATATTGCCTCCTTCAAGAGGGCTACCCAGGCCACTATGTGCTATAGATTTTATTTTACAAATGGGAACAGAACGATCCAGGAAGGGTAACAATTTGTCTGAGGCCCCAAAGCTAGAGAGTGTAGTGGGACCCAGGATGAGAGGGCATGGTTGTGACCTCCTAGCTCAGGGCTTTTGCTGCCTGAATCCATTGAGTACACATACAAATGCTAATTCCACTCATCCTGGGGAAGACAGTGGGATTACCGAAGCCTCTTCTCTTGTCTGTCTGTCGCATTAGGGAAGGCCCCCTGACTTGGAGCCAAGCCAGTAGGATGCTCTTTGTATTCCTCCTCCATCCATCTTGGTTTGATTATTATGCGGTGAATGGCTGGCTCTTGAAAGATTACAACTCAGCTTGGGCCAGTGAGATGCAGAGTGCAGTGAGGCATTCTGAGTGTCAGCCAGACATCAAAAGCAGCCTCTGAAATGGAGACAGCCAGAGCCATTCTCGCTTTGTCATGAAGGCAGACACAGCCACAAACCCTGAAGGTGGCTTAGATGCTGCACAACCTGCTGGTCTACCTGAAAATTTCCCTTCTCCACAGGGCACTAGCTGGCTTCCTTGTGGTTCTAACAGCAAAACAGGGGACAGTCACAACTCCCCTAGTCACTCTAGCTAGCCTGACACATCACTACACCTGCACAGACATGAGACCTCCCCTTCCTCCCCTCTCCCCTTCACCCACCTTCTGACTCCTACCTTCTCCTGCAGGAAGGCCGCATCCCATTTCCTCCAGAAAGATTCCCAGTGTGTTGGGCTTGATTTGAATTCTGACTTGATCTTTCTTCTCATCCTGTTTCCCAATCCCAGTGGCTTTACTCTGTGCTTGGAGGGCTTCTCTACTCCCCAGTGCTACAGACTATCAGAGAATAGCAGGACTTAGACACCCACAGGGCCAGAAAATAAATAGGCAAAGCCACTGGTATTTTGTTTGCTAGGATAACAGTGCACAAGAGACCAGAAACCTTCACTGGAAGGAACATCCCTGGCCTGGATGAAGAGCTCAAATTGAGGATCCTACCTGCTTTGATATCCTAAATACCATTTCAGCTGGTCAGGAGCAGGAGAACTGCAGGGAGGTTTATCCATCACTTTTCTTTACTCTTTCATTGAGTCACTGGTCTAGAACCACTTAGTCAGAAATGATGGAATTGTTCAATATCATGGATTCAGAAGGCAGTGGCCACAGCAATCATTCTCTGGCCCAGTGGCTGGCTCATTTATGGCCTCAATGAACTGAAGGACAAAGGACCCTGCCAAGCACTGGAGAGGCAAAGTTGGCTCCTCTGATTGCTCTGGCCGGGGCTGGTTCTGCCTAACTGCCCTGGGTGGCCTCTAAGAGGCATAACCCCAGCGCCAAGAACACTAAGCATATCCAAGACACTTGCTGCTATGAAGGAATTCACTCATTCATCCATTCACCTATTCATTCACTCATGACCCTTTTTTTTTTCATTCTTTAAGGGCTTGATATAGGTTAGGCACCAGGGATGAGCAAAAAACAGACTTTATGCTTTTACGGGACATACTGAGGAGTAGAAGAGACAGACATTACTCAAATAATGACATGAGTGGATGTTTTATTAGGAACTGGGGAATCCCCATTAAGGAGAGGACAGAGTCTTCTAAGTGCGCCTTAACAAAGGAATCTGGCTAGGAAGAAGGAGGGAGTTGGAGGAGACCTGCCCTAGGCTGTGAGGCTTCTGCTGATTGCTGAACAAGTATGAGGAGCTGAGTGAGATAAAGGTGGGGAAAGTGTGTAAGAGGAGAAGGGTTACGCATGTGCAAAGTCCCTGAGATAGGAAAGAACTTGGCACTTTCCAGGAGCTAAAGGAAGGCTGATGGAGCTGAGAGAGAGAGTAAGAGTGAGAGAGAGAGAGAGAGAGAGGATGAAATATAGGAGTTGGCTTTGCAGGGCCTTGTGGATAGTGATTTCCTGGGGCCTAGAGTCACACATTTAGTGGGCAGACCAGAGGCCTCCCATGTAACCACAGTCTCTATCATAGAACCTTAATACCCACTAGTGGTCATTCTTGGCTTACAACATTAAACCCTAGCCCTGCTAAAGTGCAGAGATTATTGATGCATGATTTCAAGGCAGAAATACCTTAGCATGCACCTTACCCACCTGGACCTGAAAGAATGGAGAACAGCACAGATTATTTTGAGTGAGATGGATCTGGATGGGGCACCTTGTTTCATGTGTTTTGCTTCCTCAACAAGAATATATGTTGAAGTCTGGAATTTTCGCATCCTCTGCCAAAGGCCTAAGAGCATGCTGGGCATACAGAAAATACTCAGCTTCTACCCAGATGGGTTGAGAGTCCTGCCCTGGTTCTCGCTGCTCCCCACCTAGACTTCAAGTAATAAGCCCAGGCTGTGTGCATGTGTGACAAGGGCCCAGATGGGTCAGAGGGATCCAGAAGACCTGGATCTAGAAGGTCACCAACCCACTCAGCATTTGTTAGCTGCCTCCATGAACTTCTGGCTGTTGCCCTACTTTAACTATCCACAGCATGTGTAAGGGATTTTTTGTGTGTGTTTATGTCGGGGGGAAGTGTAATTTCTCAGCCACAGCCAGTCTGTACATCATCTCAGCTGCTTTAGGGTTCCTGATCAGAGTGTAGATTATAGTTAATGGTGACAGCCTAGAATGAAGTTAGGAGGTTATGTGTAGATTCGGAGGCAGCCTCGTGCTATATGTAAGCTTTTAGACAACTCCATGTCCCTGAGCTTTCACTCCATTGAAATAGAGGACTGGGAAAAATCAAACCCTCTTCACAGAATCTAATGAGGGATACATGAGATAATGTATGTAAAACCAGCTAGGGCAGGGCTTTTTCTATTTGTCTTCAATAAATTTGGGCTCCAATAAGTTGAGGCCCAAATAACAGCTATACGGTTGGAGAGAAGTGGACAGATTCACCATATATTTAGCAGGCAAAACTGGAAGAGCTTGTTGCTAGAGTAGATAAAGAGTTGAAGGAGGCCAGGCATGGTGGCTCAAGCCTGTAATCCCAGCACTTTGGGAGGCCGAGCTTGGTGGATCACTTGAGGTTAGCAGTTCAAGACCAGCCTGGCCAACATGGTGAAAACCCATCTCTACTAAAAACACAAAAATTAGCTGGGCCTGGTGGCAGGTGCCTGTAACCCCAGCTACTCAGGAGGCTGAGGCACAAGAATCGCTTGAACCCAGGAGGCGGAGGTTGCAGTTAGCTGAGATTGCGCCACTGCACTCCAGCCTGGGTGACAGAGTGAGACTCCATCTCAAAACAAAACAAAACAAAACAAAACAAAACAAAACAAAAAGTTGAAGGAGAAAAAAGACAAAAAGAAGAGTCCTCGTTGACTTCCAGGTTGCTGGCATGAGAACTGTCACAGAGAAGCAAGAAAGAGAAACTCATGTTGCCACCAGATTCACACAGTAGCCACAGAGTTCTTTTACACATTGAAGGCAGATAATGTCACTCCCCTGATTAAAATTGTGACAGCTTCCTATGGCATTTAGGATAATCTCAATATTATCCAGCTCCACAGCCCTATCTCACCCAGCCCTATGCCTGATGGATCCCATCCTTCCACCTCCAAGTTCACTACCCTTCAACCACCCTGGCCAGAAAGCAAAGAAAGCTCTCTGTTGTCGCAGGGTCTTCTCATATGTAATTCCTCCTTCTAGAAGGATCTTCCCTCCACTTGTAAGCTGGCTGATCCTTGCACATCCTTGAGGTGTCAGTTTTAGTTACGTCTTCAGAGAGCCTCTCTGGGATGGCCACCAACCAGGTCACCTGGCTTGCCCATCACGGCCTTGCCCTCATAAGTGAGATGCATTCATTTTTTACAGGTGTGTGCCACCACACCCAGCTAATTTTTGCATGTTTTCTTTTCTTTTTTTTTTTTTTTTTTTTTTTTTTAGGTGGAGTCTCACTCTGTTACCCAGGCTGGAGAGCAGTGGTGCGATCTTGGCTCACTGCAACCTCCACCTCCCAGGTTCAAGTGATTCTCCTGCCTCAGCCTCCTGAGTAGCTGGGATTACAGGCACGTGCCACTACATCCGGCTGATTTTTTTGTAATTTTAGTAGAAATGGGGTTTCACTATGTTGGTCAGGCTGGTCTCGATCTCCTGGCCTCATGATCTGCCCGCCTCGGCCTCCCAAAGTGCTGGGATTACAGGCGTGAGCCACTGTGCCCGGCCAATTTTCGCATTTTTTAGTAGAGACAGGGTTTCACCATGTCAGCCAGGCTGTTCTTGGACTCCTTGCTGCTGTCCCCACCAGCCTCTAAACTCCCTAAAAGCCTGTGCTGTTCACCTCTGTGTCCTCAGCACAGTGCCTGGCACATGGCAAGTTCTCAGGACATATTTGCTGAATGAACCAATGAATGCATCGATCGTTAGGGGTGCACTGCACCCTCTGCCTCCAGTGTCATTTCTCTACAGTTCTCTGAGTATGGGCAGCTACCTCCATCTATTCCCACACTCGCCCTGCAGGTGCAGCCAAACCCCAGGACACAGGGGCTCCCTGTTCCCCTTTATTATTTGTGCCTTGCCTCTTAAGAACCATATATCTCCAAAAGCAAGAACAACTTCTTTTTCTAACACCCTTTTTCTCAAGAGGGTCATATGAAGAGAAGTCATGCTGAGGGAACACAGGCTGTGATGAGGGAGGCCTCACTTACCACCTTGACAATCATTTTTTCTCTCAGAGCCTCGTTTCCCCCATTTATAAATAAACTTTTTTTTTCATTTTAAAACTAATTAATTCCTTCACCCATTTTTGCAAAAGCTAATGCATGTGAATGGTTGAAAGAAAGGTACAAAAGCATACAGTGTGAGAAGTAAATCCACATCTCCTGTCTTTAGCCTCTCACGAACAGTGTGGTAAGCTGGCAGAAAATTAAGGTCTCTCCAGTATTTAAAAACTTTTTATAATATTATTGTAGAAAATTAGAAAACATAGATAATAATAGAACATCAAAAACACAAAGAGAATACTGAAAATTTTTAGTGTATATTTTTCAAGACTTTTTACTATATTCTTAGTTTTTGGAGTGTGTTTCTAAAATATTTATTGAGCACCTAGAACAGACCAAGCCCTGCTGTAACTGATTTTATGTACATTATCTCATTTAATCCTCATTAGATTCTGTAGACAGGGTTGATTCTTCTCAATCCTATTTAACCAGTGGAGCAAAAGCTCAGGGACGCAGAGTCATCTAAAAGCTTACAGATAGCAAGGTGCTGCCTTAGACTCTACACTGAGCCATGCTCCATTTCAGGCTCGCAGGCTTCTCAAGATCTCCAGGGTCTCTCTGGCTCCAGCTGGATCCTAAAGCTTCCCTTCTGTAAAATTGTGAGTAGCCAAGTGGGGTGGAGGGACTATCCTCCCTTCCATGGTGGTCTGTGTTCTGTGAGTGTGTGTAGGAGTGATGTGCAGAAATGCTACCTCATTTTTTTCAGGAGCATCTCCTATTCCAG
Source organism: Pan paniscus (assembly GCF_029289425.2). Lineage (NCBI taxonomy): Eukaryota > Metazoa > Chordata > Mammalia > Primates > Hominidae > Pan > Pan paniscus. The sequence goes on along the minus strand of NC_073267.2, from coordinate 58,663,848 downwards.
TAGGGGCTAGGAAGTGCTTTGGTGGGAGTTCTATTTTTAATCATTTTCCTGGGGTCAGGGCCTGGGCGCTTAGTACTGGAGCCAAACTCACACCCCATGCTGTACATTAAGATTTAATGGGCCTTCCTTATTTACACCTAAATGAGGTTTTTAATGGTTTAATTAGCAAAATATATCAGTTTGCTTTTTTAAATCTTGAGTCTCAGAGGTAGCACTTTTAGCGATTTCTAGTGTTTAATAAAAGATGAAAACCTTCATTCTCTCTACTAAGGAAGCCTGTGACCGCCTTCATCTGATTAGCACAAACTTGGGGTGCCTTGGAGAAGTCGAAATCAGAAAGTCAATCAATGGCGATGTTTCCCACCTTGCCAATGTGATCTTTGCTACCCAGGAATTTTTGTCATCACTTTCTCTCGCTCATTTAATTCAAGTTAAATGTCTAAAATGAAAGTTTTACACAAGAAACCATAGTTCATAAGGGGTACTTTTTTTAGTTTGGAAAATCCCGTTGAAATTTAGACTGAGGATAACTGTAAAGAGGGTATTAACCTCACCATTAAAAGCCACCTTGCTAGCTTTGCAACACCTCTGTGCAGTGTAAGTGAAATATCTTTTTTCTTTTCTGGGCATATCCAGAAAATTTTTTTTAATTCAAAATATATTTTTAATGACTTTAAGCATGGCAAAACATTATTTTTGTGTTACAAAATTGCAAACAAAAATTAAAATAGCAGAAAATCTAAGATAAAAATCACCTACAATTTTATTACCTAATCAAAGCAATGTTTTTTATTTGAGTCTGCTCCATTAGAACCCTTGTCTACATGGTTACTTAATTTGTAAATACTTGCAGCAGCAATGTAGATAGTATTTCATATTTTGTATTTTTACTTACCATGCTGTTTTCTCTTCCATTTCGTAGCAATCCTTTTAAATTTTCTATCTTACACCCCCTCTGTTTTTCTCCTTTTCCCCACTCTCTGTTCCCTGTCATGCAGAGAAAATCAGTGCTAACCTCCTGGTGTCAATGATTCCAGGTCCTTCTCCAAGCCTGGATAGACAATTACAGACATACATATGTTTTCTATGGGCTTTTACTTTGTTTTTTTCCCCCAGTGGGATTTTATGATACACATTTCTTTGTAGCTTGCTCGTTTATCCCACTTAATACATTGTGGACAATAGGTATAGATGTTAACTAAGTTTTTAATTTGTTGTCTTTTTTACATTTAAGCTGTCAATCTACCTGGAGTTTCTTGTTGTAACTAGTGTCAGACAGAGGTCTTACTCTGTTTTCTTCTAGGCATATAGTCAATTATATCAGCACCCTGCATGAATCAGAATATTCCAGTAATCTCCTCAGCTGCCCCAGCCTGCTTGGGTCTCTTCAAATGAGTGCATCATTTGGCCCAGACTCGGTGGAGCCTGAAGTGGGAATGCTTCTGGGTTTGTGGTCCTGTCTTCAGCCACTGGAGACCAAAGCTCTGAGAGGATGTCTGGTCTGGTATCCCCATCTTACATTGACCACATGGAAGCCCAGAGAGGCCAGCAGTTTGAAGAGGTTGGACTAGTATTGTAAGAGAGACCCAGCACCTGAGCTCAGCCAGGCCTGGAAGAAAATCCCACTTTGGACACTTTTTTTTTTTTTTTTTTTTAGACAGAGTCTCATTCTGTCACTCAGGCTGGAGTGCAGTGGCGCAATCTCGCCTCAGTGCAACCTCTGCCTCCCAGCTTCAAGCAGTTCTCCTGCCTCAGCCTCCTTAGTAGCTGGGATTACAAGGTGCATGCCACCACGCCCAGCTAGTTTTTATATTTTTAGTAGAGACGGGGTTTCACCATGTTGGTCAGGCTGGTCTCGAACTCCTGACCTCGTGATCTGCCCACCTCAGCCTCCCAAAGTGCTGGGATTACAGGCGTGAGCCACCACACCTGGCCTTTGGATGCTTTCTAACTGTGTGACTTCAGGCAAATTACTTAGCTTCTTAACACTCAGTTTTCTCATCTGAGCAATAGAGATTCTACTACCTGCCTGACATGGGTGTTATAAGGACTGGAGAATAAATCTGCACAGTGCCTGACACACAGTCAGCACTCAAAAAAAAAAAAAAATGACCTTAAGTGTTAAAGCAGCACTAGGACTGGTTCCCACTGCCCTGGTTGTTAATCTAGTGCTCTTTCCATGGGACCTGCATTCCCCAAATGTCATACAAATGATTTCAGGAGATACAGGTATAGATATTCCTGTTTTAATAATTATGTAATTGTTTGACAGTAATCTTCTATTGGTGGCAAATTATACTGCTTTTTATGCATAGGAATGTTATAAAGTTTATTTTTAAAGATAAATTTATTTAGGGTCCAAAGTTAGTTGATTTGCAAAAGCGATTTAAGTACATGATAATAAGGGTGGTAGAGCATTATGGCAAAAATTGTGGCTTGTCAATGGCCCAGGCTTTTGGATACTGCGCCTCTTCACACCATCTCTCCTTTGATCAGGCAGTGCCTTCCGCAGAGTGGGGGAGCCAGGGCTCAGCTGCATATTGGTAAGCACCTCCGCACCTCCTGTCTGGCTGCTACTCCTCCCTGTTCATCCTCACCCCAAACAACACGCCTCCAGTGACTTTTATTCTCATAACTGAAAAGGAACAATGAGCTCCCATCTACCTTGGCTGTCATTGCCTGTGTGTGTGTGTGTGTGTGTGTGTGTGTGTGTGTGTGTGTGTGTGTCTGTCTATGTGTGTGTGTGTGTCCTGAGAAAGATACAAGCTTCTCAAGGTCAAAGGCCCCTTGTCTGTCCTTGCAGAGAGCTGGGCACAGAGTTGATACTCAATCTATACTTATTGACCAATTGGGGACTTTTTAATCTTCAAATAATCTTTGATTTTTTGGGGGGAAAATCCAATGTTGGTGTTTTATGGATTTCTGTCAACATTTATTGGGTATTTACAATGGGAATGATAGAAATGAGGCGTGCATGCCTTCCCCCTGTCTCCATCACTACCCCATAGCCAAGGCAGACATCACACATTGATGCCAGAACTTTTTAAAACTGGGTCAACTCAACTTCATGGAGTTGACATGCAACATGAAGCGTTTTGACCACCCCTGACCTATTGCTAGGCCAAGGATGTAAGCATATTTTTGATCTTGCCAAAATGTCCAGGATGGTGTCCACCCTACTTTGCCCCCTCTTGCTCATGTGGAAGCTATGTCCAAGAGACTGTATTCAGTTCAGGACAGGGGCTTCTTGGAGAGGCAGCAGGGATGCAGACCCACTTGCCAGGCTTCTGGCTTTCATCTTACTTCACCACTCAGCAGGAGTTCAAAAATGCCTCTGCTGAGTGTGATCCCCTCCCAGGGAAGGGGCTTGTCTATCTTGTTTGCTGGGACATCGTCCTAACTCAGCACAGTGTAAGCGCAGCTTCAGCAAAACCTGCCAGACTTAATCTTGAGACAACAAATGGAGAGGTGCAAAACCCAAGAGCACGTGACACACCATAGTGATGGTTTGAGGCAGGGTGACAACTTGCCTCCTCTGGGGAGGAGGGACAGTTGGGGTCTGGCAGTGGGGCAGGGAGGAATGAGTGTTCATGGGGGAGGAGGCCCAACCTCATTCTATTCTGTTGGGCTCAGGAAACACTGAGCATGCACTGTGCCAACCTTTGTCCTGGGCATGGAGGGAACCCAGACCCATTCATTCTGCAAAACTCTCCCAAGTGCCCTATGATGTGCCAGTTAGTGTCTTAGGCACTGGTGATGCAGAGATGGACAAAAGAGCCAAGTCCCTCCCATTAAGGGACTTATATTCTATTGATAAAGACAAACAATCAGTAAAGAGGTACAAATATATATCACAGCAGGACAGACAGGCTAGGTTATGTTCCAAATACAAACCAAACATTGTGTTGTGACTTTTCACAACAGAAGTTTATTTCTTGCCCACTCAAGTTCGACTGCAGGTCCAGGTGGCTCTCCAGAGCAGCTGTTCTCCATGTGGTGGCTCAGCCTTCTGGGTTGCTCTGTCTTTGTAGCACCTCTGTGCTGACATGTGCTCCATGATTGTCACTGTGGTGGAGACAGCACAGAGAACTGGGTGTGCCTCTTAGATGCTGTCACCTGGAAGTGACACGTCTCACGTCCACTCACGTTTGTTTGCAAAAGCCAGTCATATAGACTCTCCTAGCCTCTAGGGGCTGGGAAGTCCAATCCTCCCATGTCCTCAGAGGAAGGAGGACTAGAAATCTTGGTCAGCAGCAGTAGTGTCCACTGTGAATGTGTATTTACAATGGGGATAAGTGTATAAAGGAAAAGAACAGAATTCTGTGACAGAGTGTGCCTTGGTGTTTGAGCTGCCATAACAAAATGCCACAGACTGGGTGGCTTAGACAAAAGAAATGTATTTTCTTGCAGTTCCAGAGGCTGGAAGTCCAAGGTCCAGGTGGCAGCAGCTTTGGTTTCTTCTGAGGCCTCTCTCTTATGCTTGTACATGGCTGCCCTTTTGCTGGGTCCTCACATGTGCAAGCGCATCCCTGGGGTCTCTCTGTATGTTTAAATTTCCTCATTTTATAAGGACACCAGTGAGACTGAATTAGGGCCTACTCTAATGACCCCATTTTAACTCCTTCACCACTTTAAAGGCCCTATCTCCAAATACAGCCATATTCTGAAGTACTGAGGGTTAGGGCTTCAACAGAGGAATTTTGTAGGGACATGATTCAGTCAATAACAGAGTGTAACTCAGGAACTGCACCTTAATGGGAGGCTTGGGATAGTAAGCTATGAATGGGACGTTGCAGGATGAGTAGGAGTTGGCTAAACAAAGAGTGGAAAAAGGGGAACCAGGGAACAGGAACAGCAGGGGCGAAGGCCCCAGGGCACAGCGTCCATACTAGGGGACCTCACAGTCTGATAGGGAAGATGAGCTTAGGGTTGGATCATGCCACGGTCTTGGGGAACATGGGGCAGAGGGGGTGCAGGGACAGGAGGTCAGCTAGCCTGGCCTTCAGGTGGGCAGGTGGTAGGAGGGTTGATAGAGAGCTGCATCCTGAAGGAGGAGTAGGCATTTGGGGCAGAACCTTGCCAGCAGAGAGACAGTCAAAGAGGTGGGGGCAGACTGACAAGTGTGAGGCTTGGGTTCCCTGGAGGGGGAGTTAAAAAGTGAGGACGTTGCAGAGAAGGCTGGAAATGGGGCAGCTCCTGGAGGCCCGACCTGATGATGGGGATGACAGGATGTCCCCAGCAGGATCATACACTTCCTGACCACTGACTCCCTCCAGGAGCGTGGTCACTAACCAGTGCACAGGCAGGATGGAGTGAGAGCTTCACAGGGAGGGGAAATTGAGGAGAGATTAATTTTAGCGGGCAATGGGTGAGAGTCAGGGGAGCCTTCTCGGACCAGGTGGTCTAAGCTGGGCAGTGTGTATGAAGAATGTCAACCAGCAGGGATGGGAGTGTGAGCCTCTGGAATTCTTGGGATGTGGCCCATTTTATAGCAACTGGAAGAGAGATTCCCTGCAATGAGATTACAATATTTGTCTGAGAGACAGACTGAGCCAGAAGTAAAACTGGACTTGAGTATGAGGTTCCAGACCCCAAAAGGGGGGTCAAGAGGGGCCATTCTTAGACATTTCTTGCTTCTCAATTCTGTTCAGGGACAGCACTAACTTCACACTAACTCTAGGGTGTTTGCAAAGTTTCCTTTTTCAAGGTCCCTCTCATGCAGTTGATATGACTCCTGTCTTAGGGCCAGGCCCAGGGCTAACATATATTGAGGGCCTACTATGTGCTAGATGTTATTTGAAATGTTTCATACATATTAAGTCAGGTGCGCCTGGTAGAAATCCTAAGGAGGTAGTTATTCTCTTTATGTGCATGTTACATATCATGAGCCTGAGATGCAGAGAGGTTAAGTAACTTGTCTAAGACCAGCCAGCTAAGTAAGTGGTAGGGCTGAGGCTTGAACCCACAAAGTCCTAGCTTTCTGTGGTCAGAGGAAGCTTCTCTGGGGAGGGATGCTGAAGTGTTCCAGGCGGGGACTGAGCCAAGTGCATGGAGTGAGGAGGATGGTGGGAGAAGAGGAGGGAGGGACACATGTAGGAGGAGATATTGGATGGGAGATGAAAGGATGTAATAAGCTCTACCTGGTGCTTTTAAGAGATGACAGAGGCTGCAGCTATGAGAAGAATGGACTGTAGGCAGGCAAGAGTGGAAGTAGAAAGATGGCAGGGAACAGGGGTTGGCGGTGTGCTGCTGCAGTCGCCCAGGGAGGTCACTCAGGTGAATGTACATTGGGCACTGGAAATTCACTTTGGTCCCTTCTACTCTCCAGGGCTGTGCTGAGTCCATGCAGGGCGCCCTCCTTGTGGTCATGAACTAGGGCACTAGTCAGTGGCAGGTGGTCAGTGGCATGGCAGGGGTGTAGCAAGGGGCTGGGGGATAGGGAAGGCCTGGCACGGTGGAGAGGACCCTCCGAGGGAGGCTACTGGTACTAGATGTTCCTTAGGAGGTTAGTGAAAGGCCAGCTGGAGTCTCTCTAGCTGCAGCTGATGGGCTGGGTTAGAAAGAAAATGCTTCCTTCAGACAGAGGGAGAAAGGCTTTCGTGGTCACCACAGACTCCACCATGAACATGGGTTCTCACCGCCAAGAGAGGTGTTGTCATCGGCATGCTGAGCCAGCTGGCAAAGCACTCCCTTTAGTCTCCCTGCAATAGCTTGGTCATTTCCCAGCTATGAGAAATGAAAGAAGAGTTGAGTTGGGCAGTAGGTGATGGAGAGATGTCTGCTACCTGCTCTTCTGTAATATGGCTTCAACCCACCAGTAAGTCCAGGCAGTGGTGGAGGAAAAGTATCAGAATATAAATGTTTCTAGTATCATTATCATCATCATTATTATTACTACTACTATTGCAACGAGTATTCAGTACTTACTATGTGCTAGAAACCATCCTAAGCACTTCACACACCTCATTTCATTTTCACAACAGCCTATAAGATACATACTGTTGTTATTCCCATTTTACAGATGTGGGAAAAGAGAGTCCAGGGGCACACATCTAGTCAGTTGCAAGCCAGTGTCAGAACTTGGGCGGTCTGGGCGGGGCACGGTGGCTCACACCTGTAATCCCACCGCTTTGGGAGGCTGAGGCAGGCAGATAACTTGAGGTCAGGAGTTCAAGACCTGGCCAACAGGGAGAAACTCTATCTCTACTAAAATTACAAAATTTATCTGGGTGTGCGGGTGCACGCTTGTAGTTCCAGCTATTTAGGAAGCTGAGGCATGAGAATTGCTTGAATCCAGGAGGTGGAGGTTGCAGTAAGCTGAGATAGATCACACCACTGCATTCCATCCTGGACGACAGAGTGAGACTCTGTCTCAAAAAAAGAAGAAAAAGAAAAGAAAAGAAAAAAGAACTTGGGTGGTCTGGCTGGCTGCAGGGCTCACAGGTTTCATCACAAGCATATGCTGGCCTTAGCATAGGCAGGGGAGGGGTTGCACTGGGCCCTTTGGGGTGCTATGTGGGGACATTGTGCAGCTGAATTGGTATAGATTAGTAGGGGAGGATTGAAGTAGAGATGACCTAGGAATGCCAGAGCCAGGAGGCAGGGGGAGGAGGATTCTATCAGAGAACAACACAAAGCAGACAGACAGGAGCCACAGCTCCATCCAACTGAGACAGGTGTCTCCACTTCTCCTCACCTCCCGTCAGGTCAGGGCAAGGCTCCCTTCCGGGGTGGGGTGCTGCTTGGGGCATCAATTGTTTCTGCCTGCCCAGGCTCCTTCGTTTTCCTTGTAGGGACCTGACTCCTTCCCACTCCTGTCCATTAGGTTTGAATGAGGCTGACTCTGCCCCTAGCTCAAGGGTGGGCACATAGCCCAGGTGCGGCCACTGAGGGTTATGGATAGGAGACTTTTGTGGAACCAGGGAGAAAGAAGTATTCTTTTTCTGCTGGGGGCCCTAAGCTGGTAGGATGTGAGCTTGAAAGAGCTGGTGGCCACACTAGCTGAGAATCAAGCCAACAGAGAAGAAAGACATGGGGAGGGACAGATTCCTGACAAGATTGCTGGATTCAGCCATTTCTGTTCTAGGCATTGCTATTTTAGTAAAATTATCCCCTGTACTGCATAAGCCTGTTTGGGTTGAATGGCTATTGCTTACGGATGAAAGATACAGGTACCCCTCTCCAAAGCCAATGATTTCATTTCAGTGGGAACCCAGGATAGTGACTTCTCCATCCTGCCCACACCTTTCCTGGGCTCTCTAGGCAAGGGGTGTGTGTGTGTGCATGTGTGTGTGTGTGCATGTGTGCATCTATGAGAAGGGTGCAGAAGACCATGGTGTTCAGATGGGCCTGTGCTGCACTGGGGGCTCTGACCTCTACGTTGTGGACTTGTGGCAAGGCTGGAGTTAAGGCAAAGGTGGTGGTGTTATGTACACTTTACAAGATTTTGACTCTTTGTATTTTTCTTTTTGATGGTGGCTGTGCTGGGTCTGAGGCTCAGGGCCAGATCTGCTCCACGCTCTTGGTAAGCAGTAAAGGGAGGCTGGTATAATTTAGCCCTGGGTCAACATTTCCACATGCCACCAGGGCTTTTACATTACAGCTATTGTGTCTTTTCAAGAAGGAGCACTTCACAGGCTCTTTTAATTATATAGACCAGTGAGAGTCCTAAGGGAGGGTCCACTAGTGAAACTGAGCTTATAGGCATGTCTCATGTGTCCCAAAGAATGTTTAAAAATTAAAGATAAGCTGCCAATTTTGAAGGATCAGGAAATTCCATCTTCAAAAAACAACTCCTATTTCTAGATTCTCTTGAAAAAAAAAATGACAAAGTCTGGGAACTCTGGGCTTGCATCACCAAACGGCAGTAGGCAACAGAAATGGGATTAGGGTCTTGGTCTTTTCGATTCCATTTCCATCAGATGGCAAGGTTGGGCTAGCTAACCTTGGGAGCCCTTCCACTTCCACACTCCTGTAGGTCTTCATGCTTGATCTTTCTGGGCCATTTCTTAATCGTCCCTCTTTCTCCATCTTGGACTTTGGCAGGAACACACTCTCTTGCTGTGAAAACTGCCTCTGAGATCAGCCTAAGTGCCATTTCCACCTCCTGGCAAGTTTCAAGACTGTCCAGTCCAACTCCAAATGGAGAGTGGTCAGAGGAAAGTAGCTATAGCAACCGCTGCCAGCCAGGACAGGTGCAATGTCACCTCAATTAATGGTCCCTATGTGCACAATAATAATTTAGTGTGAGAAGTCAAAATCGCAACAAAGCTGTATTGAGATCCCTGATGGGTTGACAGTAATTACCAAATAACTATTATGGGAAATGAATGGGACTGGTCATTAGGGAAGGATTTTATTATTATTTTTATATCTTTGAGAATGAAGATCAAGGTCTCATGTCCATCAGTAAAATCCCTGAGAACCACAGATTTACAGTCTTGGAGCAGAAAGGGACTCTGAAGCTTTGCTAAGTCCAACTCCTGCCCAAAGGATAGATCAATAAACCACTCTACACAAGACTTAAATACAGTTACCTGGCCTCAGCTTGCCCACCTTCACCCCAGATAGGTTCATGCCCTACTGGTGGACTAATCCAGTATATCTAGATCACTGTTTGGTGTTGAAAGTGCGGGCTCTGGAATCAGACTTTCTGAATCCAACTCCTGGATCTACCACTAGCTTGGGCTTCTTCCTGAATCTCTCTGTGCTTTTGTTTTCTCATCTGCTACAAGGGAGTAGTTGTGGTATTTACTTCTCCAGTTGTTGTGAGTACTCAATAAGGTAATATATGTAAAGAACTCAGCCATGGGAAGCACCCAGGGAATGTTATATGCAGTTGTTATAACTATTATCCTTAAGGTGAGCTCTATCTCACTGTATGATGCTTGATACCACAGAACATCAGCTGTGAATGTTATCAGTGACTAATGGAAGCCTCACCCCATCTTCCATCAGAGTGGCCTCAGTTTTATCTGTGTTATACCTTTGGCTTCTATTGATAGTTTAATTTTGAAGGAAGGTTCTGTAGCTAAAGCCCTTTGACAGCCGTTGATCTTATTCAACTCCATTTGACAGATGAGGAAACTGAGGAGCAGAGAGGGAAAGGGAGTTATGTGCCCTAGGTAAGACTGCCAGATTTAGCCACAAGCGTACAGGATGCCTATTCAATTCAAACGTCAGATGAACAAATCATCCCTTAGTATATATATCCCCAATGTTGCATGGGACATGCTTGTTTACCTGCAATTCAGATTCTGTATTGTCTCGGGTAACCCTGTATTAGTCCATTTTCATGCTGCTGATAAACACATACCCGAGACTAGGTAATTTACAAAAGAAAGAAGTTTAATGGACTTATAGTTCCACACCGCTGGGGAGGCCTCACAATCATGCTGGAAGGCGAGGAGGGGCAAGTCACATCTTACTTGGATGGCAGCAGGCAAAAAAAGAGAGTTTGTGCACAGGAACTCCTCTTTTTAAAACCATCAGATCTCATGAGACTTTTTCACTACTGCAAGAACAGCACGAGAAAGACCCGCCCCTGTGATCCAATTACCTCCCACCAGGCCCCTCCCACAACACATAGGAATTCAAGATGAGATTTGGGTGGGGACACAGTCAAACCCTATCAAACCCTATCCCCGGGTCACATGCCAAAGAAGTTCCAGAGATTGGACTATGACCCAGGTCTCCTGAGCCTCACTTTGCTGTTCTTTCACTGGACCAGGATTTCCAGACACATAAGCTATGTGCTTCCAAGCCCTTCTTCCTTTGCCCAAGGGCAACTGCATTAATTAATCATGGAGTTCTTTCCTCCTAAGCCCTGTCTCAGCCACAAGACTCTTTGCAGGAAGCCACAGCTACCTCATCAGGGCTGGCTTTCCATTTGCAGTCCATTTGCCATCCTGTCACTAGACGATGCTGTTGCATCCTTGGGAGGTCCATAGAATAAGTCAGTCCCTGCTCCCCATCCTTGTCCAGTGGTTTTCCATGTGTCTGACCCTGTCACCTTATATCTGACCCCTTCTACTCTGAGCCCTTGTATCTGGACAGACATCAGAACAGGTTTGCCAAATGAACATGCACAGGCTCCAGTGGATTTCTGGAGGAGAAATCATTTCTATGTTCTTTTCCCAAGCAAGATCCAAGCAAATAAAACCAATAAAAGCCAGGTTCAGCCTAGGGATGGGGCAAGGGGAGGCCTTCCCATGTTTGAGGTTGAAATGGGACTCTTTATTCTAGGTGGTTACAAACATGTCTGCCTGTATGTCCAGGCAGGAAGGCAGGTGAAATGGGCTGGGTGGAGAACAGGGCAAACAGCAAGCACACACCCCACAGTGCTTAAGCTCCAGCTGAAACTTGCCCTGTGGGAATTTGAGTCCCCTATTGCCAGATACTCCTATTTTCCTAAAGAAGCCAGCAATCTGGATGTTTATAAGAAATCTCCTGCTTTGGAGATGTTAATAATGATTTCAAATTTTCCCAAGATCATCATGTAGGCCGAACAAAACATGACCACCGGGTACACTCAGCTGCAGGGGAGGGGCAGGTCAGGACCCCACTTCATCATTCCCAGGGCAAACTCAGAGGCCACCCCTCCTTGCTGGAAGGTCTCTCAGGCTGGGCTACCTGGAGGTCTCACTCACGGTTGCCCCTGCAGGGAGCCTGGGATCAGATGGCTCTCACCTCACTCAGAGCGACAACACAGAGAGATGAATAAAGATTCCAGTCCTGTCGATCTATCATCTTCTGGCACCAAATTACGCACGTATCCCATTATCATTACAGAGCTTTTGGGTTAATTGCAAATCAGGGAGTTAAGATTATTAATGTGAGTGGAGGCTTCTGGGGGTAAGAGAAGGGCTCAGGCCCGGCTGGCTTGTGTCCCGCCTACCCCTGGCTGGACGGCCCTCTCGCCATGGGCTGACCTCCTGCTCACTCCCACATGGGCGATGCCTCTGAACTCCCTGCTGTCTGCTGTCGGCTAGGGCACGTGCCTGCAAACCATTTCCCAGGAACTCTTTGTAGCAGGAGCATTAAAAGCAAATGTGCTCATTATACCTGATGGCGCACAATCCATGCAGAGGAAATTAGTAACGATTAGGGCGTCATTAGAGGGAGATGTCTCTCTTCACCCAAAATATTGATGGCAAAAAACCCAGCAGTGCAGATAACAAATGAATAAGACTTAGAAACACAAAGCACTGTGGTGATGATCAATGTTGTCCCGAGTATACCCCAGACGTCTGCAAAGCAGAACAGTTAGCGGCTGTTCCAGTTCTCTTTAGCTGTTGCAAAACAGTATTTGGATGTCCTCATACATTTTTTTTCATCCAGTGTTTTTACCAAACTTCCTAAGACAGGACAGTGGAGTAGAATATCTCAGTGACGTGGATTTTTATTTTTCAGAGGTCACAAGCTGCTGGCCTAATCTGCCTTCAGATACAATTTGTTTAGACTGCATGATGCTTCACAATAGATTGCATGGACGTTAACATCCAGATCTCTAGCTTTTCTAGAAAATTGGACTGTGGAATAACACTGGGCCCATGTCTCTGTATGACAATTGTCAGTTGGAGGTGCATATCTACTGCCTCACTGGGTGCACCAGCAGTTTATAGCAGTCTCCACCACTCCCTCTTCTTCCCCAACAGTAATGATAGAATAGCAGTTCCCATTTATTATGGCACTTATAATATTGCCTAGCCTCTTCCTGTACTGGATGCCTAATTCTTTGGGCATCTGAGTCTGTAACCCCTATTCAGGTTCACCCTTCTTCATAAGATCACCAGACTGATGTTAGTTAAAATACAGGTTGAAGTGTATTCTACATTTCCTCAAAATCCTGAGAGTCTTCCCCCATCGAACACCACTGCCACCAGCACCATCACCAATCACCTGCAGGAAAAAAGCCAAGCACTCATTCAAAGCCATTTGTGACCTGGACAATCTTGCATGTCCCTTATCCCTTCCAGTGTCCCATGCACTTGGATCTCTAGCTACCCTGGACTGCATCCCCCTTGGAGACACACCAGGCACCCTCACTCCTCAGGGCTTTGCTGCTACAATCCCTCCAGCTGGAGAATGTTTACCCTTTGTCACTTCCCAATGAACTCCGATTCCATCCTGCAGGGCCATCTCCCAGTTTCCATTCTGGTCCTGAAATTAGAATGGCTCTCAGGAGCAACCTGCTCATCCCTCTTCTTGACATCTCAGTTATCCCCAGCCTCCATCTGCATGCTTCCTACCATATCCTGAACATCTAAAGGACAGGCTGTCCTCTTCCCATTGCTGCTTCCCTTGTAGGATCCGGCCAGCTCTGCTCATAGCAAGTGCTCAATAGAACTTTATTGAATGGATTCACTTGGCATCAGACTAATTTCTTTTTCCTCATGCAGTGCGAGTTCTCAGACTTTGCTAATGTTCTGGAAGAGCATTAATTCTCACCAAGTGATTTAATTAGGACTGGTGGTCCTGGCCAGGGCCTGCCAACCATCCGAGGCTTGAGGTCTCTCTCACTCACTTCTTGCTGTAACCTGGCCCCTTGCTTCCAGACTGGCTAATCCCAAAGTCTCCACACTGCTGAGTTGTCTTCTATCTTCCCAAATTAATCAGTCTGATAAAAGATGCACTTACTAGGTTATTAGGATAGTTTATGAGAGGAGAACAGATTTGGCTTGAATCGATCACTCAGAATGTATTGAGCAATTGCTATGCTGGATGTTGCGAGATTTCAGAAAGGGACTCGTATGTTTGTTTTGTATACAGAAAAGTGTGCCTATTTGAGGGTATAGCCTCCAAATTTTCACGAACGAAATACACCTGTTTATCAGCAAGCAGATCAAGAATCAGGCAAGACAGTAGCCCAGAATCCCCACAGGCTCCTTTCCAGTCACTAAGCCCTCCTCTGAGACTAACCATATTATTAACTTGTAATGGGATAGAATAATTGCCCTTGTTTTTATACTTTATAGACATGGAATCATAGAGTATGTACTCTTTTGTTTCTTTCACTCAATATTATGTTTGTAAGATTCATCCAGGCCAGGCACGGTGGCTCATGCCTGTAATCCCAGCACTTTGGGAGGCCGAGGCAGGCAGATCACGAGGTCAGGAGATCGAGACAATCCTGGCTAACATAGTGAAACCCCATCTCTACTAAAAATACAAAAAATTAGCCAGGCGTGGTGGCAGGCGCCTGTAATCCCAGCTACTTGGGAGGCTGAGGCAGGAGAATGGCGTGAACTGGGGAGGCGGAGCTTGCAGTGAGCGGAGATAGCACCACTGCACTCCAGCCTGGGTGACAGAGCAAGACTCTGTCTCAAAAAAAAAAAAAAAAAAAAAAAAGATTCAAGATTCATCCATATTTTTGTTTCTGGCTGTAGATCATCATTCTCATTGCCATTTAGTGGCATTCTGCTGTGTAAATACACCACCATTTATTTATCTATTCTGTTGATGAACATTTATGTGTTTTTCGCCAAGCAGTTTTTGCCTGCTATGAACATTCTCATTCATGTGTTATAGTAAACACACATGCATTTCTGTTGAAGATATTACTAGGAGTGGAATTGCTGGGTCGTGGGTTAGTGTGTATTTATCTTTGGTACATACTTCCAAAAAACTTTCTGAAGTGGTTGTTACTCATTAATTTTTAAGATTTATTCCTTCTTTAATTAATTTATTCAATAATGACTTAACACCTGCTTTGTGTGAGCCATTGTGCTAATTGTTGGAGAAAATATAAAGATGAATAAAAACAAGTCATGACATTCACTTATTTTAAAACTGTCAGTGATACTCATTGCCTGAGGATAAAATCTGAATATCTTCACTTGGCAAACAAAACATTCACCATTCTAGATTCAGGTTCTTTCATCAGGCCAGAGATCTGAAACTCAAATGACTTCCAAGGCCAGGAAGGCAATAGGGATGCATGCAGAGAGCTTGGTGGGGTCTGTGAGGAAATGAAACTCACTTATCCCATCTATGTGGGATAGGGATAATGCATTTCCAGTTAATTATGGACATGAGGGAATATGGACCTATGATGTCCCATCTAATATTTTCAGAGAAACTGAATATCTGAATTTGATGTAAAATCCGCTAATTTTTAAATTTGAAAGCTATTTTAAAAATTAAAACACTACACTGGTCAAACAAAACATAGGTGTAAGCTGGATTTGGGGGCAGGTTGCCAGTTTGTAAACTTTGCACCAAACGTTTGTTCTAGAACTTCCCCTCTATCTCTTATGTTCCCATGCTCATGCTTCCTCCAATCCCAGCACAAGCACCAGGACCTTCTTTTTCACATCTCTGGGACTTGCATTCCATTCCCCTGAGAAGTCCTTTCTCCTATTTTTCAGGTGCAATTGCCCCCTTTCCCTGGAGACCCAGTTCAAATGCCACTGTTTTCCTGAAACCCTCCTCCTCCCTCATGTAAGCTTCCAGACCACCCTGGGATTGGTCTTGTGTGACACAGTCTTTGATCACATATCTCTTTTCTTCCTTTGTTCCTCCAGGGCTGAGACCTGACAGCTTACTTATCTCTGTGTCTCCAGCATCTGGTTCACAGGAGGGTCTCATAAATGTTTACTGAGTGAACCAATGGTCTCCTGAGCATTCATTCTCCTTTTTTCTAGTTCAGTCCTTGGCTTTGACTTGGGGACCCACCCATACCCTATACTGTGGAAACAGAAACCAGGTCAAAAATAACCTGGGAATTCTCTTCCTCTGGCCTCAGTGATAGCTTAAAAGAGAGCAGATGATTAGATTCCACCCCACTGGAATAAACTTCAGAGCTTCTCTGAGAATGTCCAGAAATGAGGATAGATGGATAGAGCCTCTGACTGCCATCCTGTTCCCCGGTAAAGCCTGAGAGGGGAGCCAACTTACAGAAGAGGAGAGGCAGGAAATGGAAGAGACTGGGTCCTCATAATATCACGAGAGCACCTGAATCCATTTGTATCTGAAGGCAGCACTGCCCTGGGCTTTTTATTGCATTAATCAGTTAAAATAAATTATTTCCTTCTGCTTAAAACTTGAGGTGAACTTCTATCTCCGACAAGCAAGAAACATAAAAAATATAGAAATCACTAAAACACAGAGTAGAATGTACAAATTTCTTCAAATATTTATATGAAAAAAGCATTTACATGCAAAGTAGTTAGAAATCCCCTTCATAAGGGAAATTACAATCACATTGGCTAGATGAGAGGCACCCAGAAAAGAAGTAGAGATTGTGAAGTATACAGTTACGGGAACCTCTGTTGGACCCAGTGAGGACAAATAAGAGGGAGGAGGGATAAGTGTGGGTGAGCAGGCTGGGGGAACTTCATGGAGGAAGTACGATTTTATTCCAATATGTGTGTGTATGTATATGTGCACCCACAGGTATATGTGCCAGCATATACAAAATACAAAGCTCTGACTTGGAAGACCTAATAGCTTAATGAGGGGAGACATATCAAAAGCAAATAACTGGACAGATACAATAATCGCCTGGTGGTAATAAGTGCTCGGAGAGAAATGAATCATGGGAAGGTCCTATTTTGCATAAGGAGCTTAGGTAGACTTCTTGGAGGAAGTGGTATTTAAGCCAACATGTAAATTACCACAAGGGTTTGGCTGTGCGAAGAGCCAACTTAAGAGTGATCCAGGCCTAGGAAATAGCATACGCTAAAATCCTAGAGCAGGGATGAACTTACTGTGTTCAAGGAAACAAAAGGCTGGGACTGCTATGTGGTCATTGAGGGAGAGTCCTACATGCTGTGGATGAAGAGTTAGGCAGGAGCAAGATACGCAGTCTTGTTGACTGTGGTAAACAGTTTGGATTCTGTGCCATGAGAAATGGGAAGGCACTGAAAGGTGCTGAGCAGAGAAGGGACATGTTCTCTTTGTGGGTTTTGATCATTGTGGCTGTTGTGGGGAGAACAGGCTACAGGGAGCAAGAGCAGGTGAATAGAGAGAAATGCACAGATTTGAGATCTCTTTGGAAGTAGAATAAATATAATTTACTTATGAATTAGGGATTGAGGAAAAGGGCAAAGTTCTATCCCAGGTTCTGGCTCCAGTATCTTGGCAGATGGTGGTTCCATTTACTGAGATGGGGAAGAGGTGAAGAGGACTCAGGACAAGTGTGATTGACAGCAGAGGGATCATGAGTGCAGCTTTCAGACTGCCATGGGCCTTGATAAGAATAAAGGATTGGAACAAGGGAAAAATGGAGATGCCTGTGTTCAGAAGGGAAGCTAAGAAGGGGGTTGGCTCAGTTGGTGTGTATCTGGAGATGGTTGTGCCAGAGCCTGAAGTGGTTTTCATTATCCATGGCATTTAGCCATGTGACCTTTGCTCAAACAAACAGGGCTTGATTTGTGCTAGGGAAGAAAGTATTTGGGGAGATTTGATCAGTAATTCTTTCCATGCAGTTAAACACAGCAGCCCAAGAGTGAGTGATGGCATAATTTAATAATGCACAACATGCCACTGAGATGCAGTCTGGCTAACAGGAGTGATTAATAGCTGCATACTGCAGCTGTGACTCACTTTCAGTGATGGCACGGGGACAGGAAAGACAGAAATTCCCATTATGCTATGACAACAAGGTCTAGACTTTTGTACTTGGTGCTATATGAGGAAAGATCCATGGTGCACACAAAGGATCCCAAAATTATAACACACACACATAGGCACACACACACATATAGGCACACATACATAAACTCACACACAGAGAGCCTATGCAAGGTCAGAAAACTGTTCCAACTCTTAGTTGGATGTGGTGGTTGACTGAATATAGGCCAATAGAGTCAAGTGACCCAAATTCTAGTCCCATCAGACAGTAAATCTCCTCCATGTGACCTTGGACAAATTGATACCTTCTCTATGCCTCATACATTTATCCATCCTTTCAGAAAGTATTTATTGTGTACTAACTGCATATCAAAAGATATGAAGGCACAGGTGTTATTGTGATGACCAAAACACACTTGGTTTCTGCTCTCAAGAAGCTTATGGTCTAATTGACTAGTCAAGTGTCCATATCCCCAACTTTCAATGATCTCATTGGACTAGATGATCTTCCAAAGCCCCCTTTATTTGTAAACTCTCTAGAGTTAAAAGTGGGCATAAACTATTCCTGAAGGCTTTTAATTAATTTTCTTAAGTATCTATTAAATTTTTTTCCTAGGAGCTACTCTTAGCAATTTTCAGGAATACAGTACATTCTTATTAGCTATAGTCACCATGCTGTATAGTAGAGCACTTAAACTCATTCCTCCTACCTAACGGAAATTGTGTGTTCTTTGACCAATATCTCAACTCCAAAATAATAAGTATGTGAGGTATTCATATGTTAATCAGCTCAATTTAGCTATCATAAATGTATACATAGTTCAAAACATCATGTTGTATATAATAAATATATGCAATTTTTATTTGAAAAAAAATCATGTTCTTTATTTTTAAAAAATAAAATAACTTTTTTTGTCTGAGTATTTTCTCCTTGTAAAATTTCAAACTTGACCAAACATCCATCATGTGGTAAATAAAATTTCCCATTACAAATCTGTCTAGTAATACAAGAAAAATTAAAGTTATTACTATATTTGGCAGTGGTATAATGTACATTTTGTTTACATTTGAACCTACAATTGTGTTAGAAAGATGAGAGTTATTACGTGGTTGTCAGTGTTCGTGCATGACATCAGAGCTTATAGCAGTGGTGACAGTAGCCTGGAAGAAAATCCTGAAGATAAAAATGGAATATAATTTTAGTAAATTCTACATTACAATCCTTTTGATTTGCAAAGAATACAACACTGTATAGAAAAACAGCAGCACTGATGATTCAGAGATAAAAGTAATCAACAAGATTTGGACTCTAAATGTAAAGAAATTTTGTGAATACTTGTATAATAGATCACTTAAACTTATTCTGAAAGTTCACTTATTCTTAAAGATCACTTAAAAGATAAGCTACCTATTTGTGTAGCTTATATTTTTGTTTTTATGTATGTACAAGAGTGATATTTTATTTTCATGTCTAAATATGTATAAAATGATACTTTTAACAATTATGAAATAAAAATTATAGGTGACAACATAATATTGCAGTGTTTATCCCAGGAATGCAAGGATGGTTTAACAGAAAACAAAACAAAACAGAAACATATGGTCATTTCAATGGATGCTGAATAAGCAT
The DNA here is from genome assembly GCF_029289425.2 of Pan paniscus. Classification (NCBI taxonomy): domain Eukaryota; kingdom Metazoa; phylum Chordata; class Mammalia; order Primates; family Hominidae; genus Pan; species Pan paniscus. Next base: position 58,644,644 of record NC_073267.2, on the reverse strand, counting down.
TTGAGAATTCAAAATCAGTTTCTGATAAAAAATTTTCATCCAACTACAAATAGAAAATAACTTTCTCAATCTGATAAAGGATACCTACAAAAATACCTACAGCTATGAGTTTGACTTTTTTAGCTTCCATATATAAGAGACCTCATATAGCATTTGTTTAGAGAGTAGGATGGTGGTTACCAGAAGCTGGAAGGTTGGGAAAAAGGGAGATGTTGGCCACAGGGTGCAAGCCTACAGTTATGAGAGGAATAAGTACTGGAGACCTGATGTGCAGCACAGCGACTATAGTTAATAACCCTGTGTCATTTACTTGAAATTTGCTAAGAGAGTAAATCTCAAGTGTTCCTTCCACACACACAAAAATGGTAATTATGTGAGGTGATAGATGTGTTCAGTAGCTTGATTATGATAGTCATTTCACAATGTATACATATATCTAAACATTATAATGCACACCCTAAATATATGCATTTTTATTTGTCAATCATACCTCAATAAAGCTGGAAAAATAAAACTCACTTTGATAGATTATATAAATTAAAAATATAGTACCAAACAACAATAAAAATACACATGCATAGTTTATTTTGGGGTTCTACTGTAAACTGGACTACATAGGCTAGATTTTTCTTGGTCAAATCTTAATATTGTTATTTTTTTCTGATTGTGATCTGGCTTTTTATATAGAATTCTTTATGGGAGAAAATCAGAGTACATGACAGTTCAGTCTGTGCCACATTTATAATTATTTTTCTAAGTAAATAAAATGCTATTCTGGCTTAAATTTAAAAAGAAACACACACACACAAAACCCTACAGCTAATATCCTACTTAATAATGAAAGAATGCATGTTTCCTGAGATTAGTAACAAGGCAAGATTTGCCTACTCTTATTGCTGCTATTTAATATAGTACTGGGGGGCCCTAGCTATTGCAACAAGGCAAGAAAAACAAATAAAAATCATAAAGATAAAAAAGAAGCAAAATTTAATTATTATAAACTGACATAATTATTTATGTAGAAAATCTTAAGGAATCTATACATACACTGTTAAAACTAACAAATGCATTTAATCAGGTTGCAGGGCATTAACTTAATACACAAAAATAAAAGGTATATTTACAAACTATTGACAGTTAGAAAATAAAATTTAAAAAGCAAAATTCATTTAAAATAGTATCAAAAACCTAAGATACTTAGGAATAAATTTAAGGAAGCTATGTAAAATCTCCACACTAGAAACTAGAAAACATTGCTGAAAGAAATTAAAGGAGACCTAAAGAAATAATGAGATATACCATGCTCAGGAATAGGAAGACTCAACACTGTTCAGATGTCAATTATCCTCAAGTTGTCTTAAAGATTCAATGCAATCCCAAACAAAATTCCAACAGGATTTTTAATTTTTTCATAGCAACTGACAAGCTGATTATAAAACTTACATGAAAATCCAAAGATCTAAAATATACCAACTATCTAATCTTGAAAAATAAGAACAAAGCTGGAGGGTTTCTTTAGCCTGATTTCAAGGCTTAATATAAAGCTACAGTAATGAAGATAGTATGGTATTGGCATAGGGACTGACAAATAAGTCCATAAAATGAAATAGAGAATGCCCACTTATGCATTTATGATTTGATTTTCAACAAATGCAACAAAGCAATCAAATGGCAAAATGAAAATCTTTTCCATTAATTGTACTGAAAGAACTGTAAACCCATACTATTCAAAAAGTAATCACAGCACAGTTCCTACCTCATACAATACATAAAAATCAATTCAAGATATATTTAGATGTAAATGCAAGAGCTAAAATCATACAGCTTTTAGAGAAGTAGGCACAGCCCACAGACAGCAATGTCAATAAAAAATCATTAGAGTTCATCAAAATTAAAACTATTCACCAAAAGGTAAATGTAAGATAATAAATAGGCAAGTCACAGATAAGAAAATATTGTCAAAACATGTGTGTGGAAAAGGACTGGTATTTAGGATATATCAATAACTCCTATTACTCAACAATAAAAAGACAAACAACCTAATCAAAAGTGGACAAAAGATTTAAATAGATACTTCACAAAAGGAGATATATGCCTGTCTAATAAACACATAAAAATGGACAACATCATTAGTCATTAGGGAAATGCAAATCAGAACCATACTGAGATATTATTCCACATCTATTGGAATAGCTAAACTGAAAAAACTGACAACCCCAAATATTGTAAGATTGTGAAGCAACTTGAACCCTCATATATTGTTGATGGGAATGTAAAATGCTATAATCATTTTTGAAGAAGATTTGGTGATTTCTTACTTTACTGAACATGCTATCCTATGACCCAGTGATTTCACTTCTAAGTATTGACCCACAGAAAAAGAAAATATATGTCTACAAAAAGGTTTGTACAGGAATGTTCACAGAAGCTTTATTTGTAATAGTTATAACCCATGTCCATTGACAAGAGAATGAATAAAGTAGTATATTTGTTTAATGCTGTATTACTCAGTAATAGGAATAAACTACCAACATATGCAATAACATGGATGAATCTCAAAATCATTATTTTAAATGCAATAAGTCTTAAATAAGTGTATCTACTATGTAATCATTTATATGAAATTCTACATGACAAAACTAGTCTACAGTGGGAAGAAATCAGAATAGCAGTCGCCTCTGGGGAATGGAGGTAAGAATTTATAGTCAAGATGCAAGAGGGTATTCCCTGGCAGTGATAGTAATGTTCTAGAACTTGGTAGGAGTTTGAGTCACACAGGTGTGAACACTCATTAAAACTCATGGAATGCATTTAGGACTTTTACATTTTATTATATGTAAATTTTATATCAGCACAAAGAAACTGCAAACAAAATTTGAACTCTTTTAATAAAATCCATGCTGGGCTACTTAGGGGAAAATATATAAAGTCTTCAATTTACTTTGACTTATCCCCCAAATAAAATGGATTAATGGATGGCTAAAAGAATGGATAGATGGGTAAATAACGTGATAAAGCATGGATAGTAAACTGTTCGTAGTGGAATCTAGATACTGTGATTCACTGTAATATTCCTTTAACTTTACTATATGCTTCAATATTTTCATAATAAAACACTGGTAATAAAAGAACTCTAAAATATTTTTTGAGAAAGAAAAAATTTCAGAGCTGTCATTTACGTCTGGGTGACCTTGTCATTTCTGAGTCTCCCAGGAGTGCTGAAAGGATACGTAACCTTCTGTATACGCATGAGTGTTTTGCAGGTCCTCAGGGTTTTTACCCATGTTGGTAATTGAACCCTGCAGATCAGGCAGCAAACAACCTGTATCAATGTCTACCCCGTCCCCACCCTGCCTGTATCATTCCTCCCCTTCGTCCCTAGAATAGCTTTGATGATCGCATAAAACAACCAAATAGCAGACGCAGACGGCACTTTACAGAAGATGTCTTAAAAACTCCCCGATTACATATTTACTCCAAACCCATCAGAAAGGAGATGGCTGTGTATCGTTAATGAGGGCTGTTTGAGAGTCAAGTGTTCAGCAAATTTGGCCAGTGGCCGCTTAGGGAGTTCCAACCTCAGAATCACCAGGTGTAGTAAATGTATACACCAAAAGGGGCCGCTGCTGCTCACTCTCGCTACCCCCAGCAGCAACCACCTGGGCACACCCAAGGCCTGGGTAGATACTGTCTGCTTCCTCCTCTGGAGCATGCAGATCCTGGAGATGGTTACCAGGACCACAGGGCTTCTTGGGTTAAGCCCACCAAAAAGGAATGCGTGGGACCAGGGTGGAATACAGGGATAAGCAAACGTAAGGAAAAGCTGAGCTAGCAATTCCAAGGGGCTGCTTCAGTATGTTTTCATTAAATAGCAGTGGCCCCAGCCTCAACAATGAAGGCCCACATCTGCCCCTGGCTGGGGTCAGGGGTGAGAGAGAAGTAGGGGCCCCGGTTTACACCTTTCTTCCTGTGTGATTGGGGCAAGTCCCTTTCTCTCTCTGGACCCCAGACCCTCCTTCTGCAAAATGAGGGTGTCCAGATTCATTCAGAAGTTTCCCTTCTAAGACTCTGTAGTCTATTTGCAGTATTCCCTAAAACCTAAGACACAGCATGCATTTAGGCACCATAGCAGCACAGGTTCATACAGACGTGACAGTCATTGCTTGTGCCTGGAATTGTCTACTCAGTGTGCTAGTGTTGCTGACCCAAAGTTCTGATTGGCAGTTATAGATACCCTATAACAAAGAAGTAAATATGTATTTCTTTCACCCCAAACATACTGTTAACACCTTATAAAAATGCGACACAGCACTGATCGTCTTCAAAGTGCCAGACACTTTGCCAAGCACCTTGAATACATTATTTCATTTAATTAGGTAAACTTTGTTCATAGGCATTATTCCCATTTCACAGGGGAGCAAACAGAGGGTGAATGGATTGATACCTTATCCAAAGCCATGCAAGGTGGTTAGGAGCTGAGCCCACGTCTGCATTCTTTCTGCTCCGCTCCAGTCTCTCCAACACTGCAGAATCCACTCCACCACCCTAACACAACTGTCGTTAGCATCTTGATAAATATGTATCACCCCTTTTTAGTTAAAGACATACATACTGTGTACATCTTTCATACATTAAAATGTGAAAATGAGTTGTTAAAAGATGCTGTTTGGTAAAAATGTCAGGTTAATGGGAGAGAATAATAAAAGGTGTGCTACATTCTTTTGGTCAGAGAAACATCTGGACGAATCAGTTGAACCCCACAATCTTGGTTGGCCCAGACTGGCTGCAGCTTAGATCTGTGAGCACAGGCAGGTGAGATCTATTTTCAAATAATAGTTGACCTTAATACTTCTCCAAGGACCACTGTTTTATTCCCAGATTATGTTCAGTGGCTCTTTAAATTGTGAAATTGCTTCTTTCCACATTGCACCAAGACAAGTAAAAGAAAGAAAGAAAAAAACCCTAAAGCACCATTTCTCTCAGTGTGTCCTTAAATGCCAAGTTTAGCTCTATGCAGGTTTTCATGGTCATTATAAACTGTCCACCGCAGCATACAACAGTGGCAGATCTTTAGTGCGGTTACACAAACACGGCTGCCATAATAAAACACATCTTATTTGATATTATATTGTATCAGAAGCATTAAATACACATTAAAGGGGTGTTTTAAGGCTCTTTGCAGTAAGTGGCAGATGTTATGAATAATAACCTGTGAAATCCTTCTGAATTCTAAAAAGGTGTGCTCCATAAAGCTGTCATATAAATCTTTGATAGAGCAGAAACACATTGAGCAGTGATTAGAGGAAATCTCTAATCGTATTAAGCTATTAGAGATAACTGGAAAAGGATTGGTAGTCTCAAAAATAAAATAAAATAAAGCAAGGAAATGAACACATCATGAATATGAAAGGTTTCCTATTTAGGCCTTTGACAGTTCTTTCCTGGAGGGAGCCCGGCAAGTCTGTGTAACACACAAGCACACACGCAGTATAAAACCCAAACTGCCATCATTCACTGAAATTTATGTAAATGAATATGCATTCCTTTATACGAAAAATCAGCAACATCTGTGCTCCATTTAAACAATCTGATTTAATGGAATCACCAACAGATAAAAAGCAGGGCAGGGGGAAATGACCTCACCCACCCTCCCCTTAGAGTATCTCGAAAAACAAATAAAATAAAATATAGGTTACAGGCAAAATAAACAGAGTTAAAAATATTGTCCCAGAGGACTCCAGCTTCCCAGGAAGCAGAGGTGTTTAAGGGGAGAGACAAGAGACAGCTGCAATAAACTCTGGCTCAATAAAACTTAATTAACCCCTTGGGGCCTTTGCAAGGAAGCTTGTCAGCAGAGAGACAGCATGCGATCCCAGTGCCTGGCACTAAGGGGTTAAACTTGCCTTGCCAGATGAGATGAGGAAATGCTGGACCTAAGGGAACAAGTGACCCTGTGCACATTCGCAACCACATACATGCACACACCTGTGCTCACACATACACCAAACCTGGCCATGCACTGCTCTTACTAACTTTGGGAAGTTTAGTTAAACTTGAGCCCAGAGTCTTGGAGTCTCGGCTTTTGAGGGTTAGAATGCACTTCTGAGTAATCTCACCCAAATCCCTATCCACTGCAAGGGGCCTCCCAGCCTCTACTTGAATGCTTTCAATGCCAGGGAGCTCAGTCTCCTTTATGGTGGCAGAATTCCAGGCCTGGATCAATCAAACGGATGTTAGCAGTTCTTCCTGACACCGTGTGTATGTGAACACCAGCCGAGAGATTGGTTTCTACTGCAAGTTCCTGTGCTTTCTTTTTTGGTGGGTGGGAGGATGACAGAAATTTGAGATGAACCAAACCAAATCCAAGAGAAATGCCAAATGCTTATTTTTTGTCTACTTTGTGGCAGGCCTTGTTTAGAAGTTTTGATACAAACTCCTAGTCTTAAATAGATATCAAAGGGTGACTAGAAGTTAAGATGTTTTCAATCTCATGAGAAAGAGCACATATGTCTACAAACACATGTAATGTTAGGTAAAAAGTGCTGATAGATCCAGGAGCTAGTGGGTGGGGGAAACCAAAAGGATACAGTATTTCCTGAGGGGTGGTCTATGTAACTCAGGAGACACAGTGGTTGGTTTTAGGTGGTGTATGGCCTCATTGTCTCTACAGTTCTTTTAAAAATTCTCATTATGCCAAGAAGAAAGTATGAGTTTGGCACTAGCCTGTCTTAACATTCCAGACTTCAAACTCAGAGTCCAAGGCAAGAAACAGTGTCTAGCTGAAATTTAGGAAGTACTTTTGTTTTTCTTACATTGGTTTTTTTGTTTGTTTTTGAGACAAGATCTCACTCTGTTGCCCAGGCTGGAGTACAGTGGTGGGATCATAGCTCACTGCAGACTCAAACTCATGATTAGCCACCGTGCCTGGCCAATATTTTATTTTTTATTTGTAAAGATGAGGTCTTGCTATGTTGCCCAGGTTAGTCTTGAACTCCTGTACTCAAACAATCCTCCCATCTTTGCTTCCCAAAGCACTGAGATTGTAGGTGTGATCTTACATTGATTTTTTTTTCCATAATAAAGCAACAGATTTTTATTTTTATTTTTATTTTTTTATTTTATTATTATTATACTTTAAGTTTTAGGGTACATGTGCACAATGTGCAGGTTAGTTACATATGTATACATGTGCCATGCTGGTGTGCCGCACCCATTAACTCGTCATTTAGCATTAGGTATATCTCCTAAAGCTATCCCTCCCCCCTGTCCCCACCCCACAACAGTCCCCAGAGTGTGATGTTCCCCTTCCTGTGTCCATGTGTTCTCATTGTTCAATTCCCACAAAAAAGCAAGTGGTATTAGTTCTCTATTTGTGGAAGTATTCTGAAACTTCTTTCAAAATAAATTTGAGTTTTACCATCCATGGTGAATTAATTTAAATAAAAATACAAAATAAATAATGCAGTTATTATGGGGCAAATCATGAGCGTGGTATACAAGCATCTGGGTCTGGGGAACACTCACTGGTGGGTCTTGGAGAACACGAAGGTGAAACAGTGTCCCTCTCCCCTTCTAACCTGACTGCCTCAGAGTGCTGCTGTTTTTTGAGGTGGCTGCAGAGGAGTTGAATTTCTGCCTGTGGGCCCCTCCTTTCTCTGCCTGCCCCATGCAGTGTCTGGGGAGTCTAGGGCTCAGCACACAGTCAAAATCTGCAGCTCCTGGAGCCCAGTGGATCAAAGGTTTACAGCCAAGCTGCCGGAGGGCGACCAGTCCATGGCAATAAAAGTGAGCTAATATTATCCTGCAGCAAGCAGATTCTCCCAGCACAGCAGATCTGCAGGCCACAGCTCACCTGGGAAGCTAGGGAGCAGAGGGTGGAGCAGGGCTCAACTATGTCATCCCAGCCCATCTCAGTGCACCAGGGAAGGGCAGCTGCTCTGGCAGGGCTTGCTTCTTGGCCAGGGTAACAAAAGGAAGGGCCACTGGTTACTCAACCTTACTCCCATCCCTGCCACTGACTCAGCCTGTGGTTTTGGACCAGCCACTTGTCTTATCTGTGCCCAATTTGCCATCTGCAGGAGGTAGGGTATTAAGGCGGTAATTAGCTTGGGCACAATGATCAATCCATTGGAGAAAGAGCCCATTCAGCTTCTCATGCAGCTTGGAAATGGTGAACTTCCAGGGCAGCCAGAAAGAAACATTTCCAGATTGTGATTCCACGGGCAAAATCCCTGGCCAAATCTCTGTTTTCTCTGTGACTGCCCAATCTCTCATCTTATTGAGTGACAGCTTGACTATTTCAGAACCTGGGGGAAACTTCCTTCCTTTTGTTCTGCTTCTCAGCTTCTCAGCACAGAAGTCTGAGCCCATATTTCTTCCTCTGCATCATGCTTGGTCCACTAAGTCTCTTTAAATGTCCTCATTGTCCAAGGTGGTGGGGCAGAGCTCTTACCTTCAGGCTGTTCCTGAGCCCAGGTACCACTGAATTGAAGGTCTCAGTTCTCATCGAGAGAGTGGGATGTGGGGGAATGGCCACAAGTGGACTGTCAGATACAAACTGTCTTACCATGGAGCTTTATTTTGTCCAGTAAATAGATGTGCTCTTGAACTCCTGTTCCATCTTGGATAACTTGTATCTGAGACTTCTTATGACCAAGGTATCCCTGGGACTTCTGCAGATTCATCTCTGTAGTAAAGAAAACTTTGGTTTTGTAAATGATTCTGTTTTTACCAAGCACAAAGACCCCCAAGCAAACAGAGTAGTTCTGTTCCTCCTGTAAGATGACATCATTCCACTGGCATTTCTTACAATAAGGGGGGAATATAAGTTGTCTGAGAGTGATCTAATCCTTCTACTTTCTCACCCTTGCACCATCCATCTCCCAGTGTAAGGACCTGCTTACTCCTTCTGATTGTGTTCCCTTTCTAGATAACCATCTCTAACTAGGTGGGTGATCTTGGACAAGTCACTTGCCCCATCAGAGCAGATGTTTCCTCTGTAAAGTAAGTTGATTAAATTAGTGAAGTCCATAGATTAGATGTTAAAGGGACCTTAGAAGTTTCTCACGGTCCTTCAACTCATTGTTGAATTTTCTCATTGATCTGGAAATGGAGTCATCATCACACATTCCCAAAGAAGTAAGTTCTTATTTCCTGGAGTTTTTAATGGTGGGAGGCTGACTCTTTAGGAAAGGGGGTGTTAGTCACCCCCTTTACCCCATTCATTGGTCCCCAGAAGAGTTTCTGAGTCATGCCAGGGGAGTTTTCAGATAACCCTCATGAAGTCATTCTCCAGAGGAAAGTCATCTTCAGAACTTCCTATAATTGACCCATCAAAGATAGAGCTGTCATTTTTGGGTTTATCCAAGGGCTAACTTCTCCATGGAGCACAAATGGAGTGAGGACACCCACTCAGAGTACGGCTCTTCTCTGATCCTGGTGAGGTGTCCTTAGTGGTCTGTGCCTGCCTGGCTGAAATGCCATGACTGTGTGTACACATGCAGTGCCCAGAGAAGCACCATGGGCTCAAATGAAAAGAACTGCAGTAGGCACAGTGGTGCAGAATGAAGAGTCAAGAGCGTAGGCAGGTGAGTGGAGTCTCAGTTCTGTTATCTCCATGCTGTTTAGCCTGTGTTGGTTATTAACTGCTCTGGCTTCCAGGCTCATGGTTTGTGAAGTGGAGGGGCTAATCATGCCTACCTTGGTGGTTGCTCAGGAGGATCAATCAAGATAATGTGTGTATGAGTGCCCGGTGAATTGCTAGGTGGCATGCACATGGAAGGGATTTTGTTCTTTGTAGGAGTGGGAGGGATGGTGCCAGCTGAATCCCCCCAGCCCCAGAGTCTCCAGAATGGATCAGTGTCAGTCAGTAACATTCTGACACATGGAAAACAATGTGAGCTTGAAAGCTAATAACCAGATCAAAAACAACAGGCTTGAGGAGGGAGACCAGCCTGGGAAATGTGTTATGAGCTGATCAGAAAGGAGAAAAGAAATAAAGTCATTAGCTTAATTAAGGGGCAGGAGGGAATGATGAAACACATCTCCAGCAAAACCAAATTAAGCATTTAGAAGATATTAAAAATGCATTTGAACTCCACTGGTGCTGCATTTCTAATAACATTTTCTGGGGCCATAGTCAGCTATCAGGTCAGTCTGATATCAAGAAAAGATACGATTTTTTACTGTCTCACATCTCCGTAACCCCCAAACCTTCTCCCAGCTAAATCTTCCGACTGTGTGTCCCCTATCTACAGCCTTCTAACCACTTCTTCTTCAAAGATCCGCCTGGGTCAGCACGTGACTTGCACAGACTTTCAAATTTTGGCAAATTTGGCTGCTATTTCTGTAGTCTCGGGATCTTGATTTCTTTTAAGTTTTGTGGTCCCATTTTGAAGAGAATCTAAACAAAATTAACATGATCATATTCTGGATCATGAAGATAAGCTGTTTATGTGGATTCCTGCCATATGGTGCCTGTGTTTGGATTTATGTTTATGACCACATCAGTATGAAGAAGTAGTAGTAGCAGTACTGCTAATAGTAACATGAATGGTAATAATAGATAGGTAGCATTTATTAGACACTTACTGTGTGCTAGGCACTGTTCTAAGCATATATCTTAACTCAATAGTCACTTTTAATGAACAATTTTAGTATTTTCATTATTTCAGAAGGGAAGCTAAGGCATTAGTATTTGCATTATTATCATGGTATTATATCCATGAGAAAACCCAGTGTGTGAAATTTTCATAGGCTAATGAGAAGAGAATTGAGGTTTCCTTAATACATATCATGTGTCTGATTTTGTAGTAATTTGAACAGAGGAAAGTGGTGGGAGAAGATAGTAAACTGAACATGACCAGCTCAAAACACGCTGGTCACCAAGGACAGTCTCCTATGTGTATAATCCATCATCAAAACCATCTGCAAGTCCCGTTTGCACAATTTCCCAAAGATTCCCTGAGTCCACCAACCTATGTTCATCTCCATGTGATCACCCATCCTAGTCATAATTGAAAATTCAGAGAGAGACAGATCCTTTTTTGGATCCATGGTGTGAGAGTGGTTCCTGGGATCTGACCTGAGTCTTGAAGTCTAGACTGAATTTGGAAGTACTCTTAGGGAGAATCCAAGGCATAGAAGTCCCATGAACAGGGAGTGGGAAAAGATGGCAACAGCCTTAGGAGAAAATAAGGGGTATGAGGCTTTCAAATCTCACACAGACTGAACAAAGAACCCAGAGGAGATTTGTTAGCTCAAGAATCTGAGAGTTTGGCTTCAGGCACAAATGGGTCCTGAAGCTCAAGTGATGTGTTCGACTTCTCTGCTCCCCGTGCCACAGATCTGCTCTCTTCTGTGTTAGACTTACTCTCCTGCAGGCCTTTTCTCCAGGTGACACCGGCCTTATGCCCTCCTAGCTAAGCAGCCATAGTACAAATGGGTTCTCCTTGTCAATAGTTCCCACAAAACCAAGGGACTCTTATCTCATTTACCTGATTGAGTCACATCTCCATTCCTGAACTAATTTCCAGGCCTAGGGAGATGAAATATTCTGATTGATCGGGACTGAGCTATGCCTCTCTTTTGAAACTGAAAGATGAGACCTCACATGAACCAATAGACTAAGCCTGAAGAAGGGGTTGTTTCTTCAGAAGAAATCTGAGGTGGTGTCATCAGAAAAGGGAAGATCAATGATGGGAAAGGAAAAACAACATATTTCTGTCATGGCAGTGATAGTGCAATCACAATGCAGTGGATGATTTGATAATTTTTTAAAACTCTGTGCTGATACAGAAAGTATGTGCAACTGTGTTCTGAAGACCAAGGGAAATGCCAAACACAACCCTAGGGTGGAGAAGAATTTATGTATGATAAAATATCACCCTGGCAGAGCAGGCTGTCTGCCCCAGACTCAGCAAACAAAGCCCAACTTAATTGCTTGCAGTCTTGGAAGAACTTCTAACTCTTTAGCCCTAGGAGAGGAAAAATTGCATAGACAACCTGCTTTCTCTCCTTGGCATGCTGAGCCTCTGAGAAAGTTATTTAACCTCTCTCAGCAGTGATTCCTCAGCTGTAAAAATAGGATGACAATCTTTGCCCATTCAGGGCTGCGGGGAGAGCTGGAGGGAACAGATCTATAACAAAGGCTTTCCAGGTTGTGGGCTAGACAGCATTTTAGAAATGTGGCATCATGACTTTGGGGTCTTCATAGGTTTAGTCATCTGAAGGGTTCAGAGCAAACTTCCCCCCAACTCTCAAAACAGTTGGCAATGTTTTCTTCTACTTCTAGTGTTAATGAGAAAATGAAATTTCATAAAAAACATGTTTTCTCTATTAGAATTTGTGCTTCCCATGAATCCACTCAAGACATAAAGGCAATGGCAAGATCCGAACACTAGCCTGAAGTTGGTAGCAGTATCCTAAAGCAGAGAGATAATTATGTGAATTATTCTGGAGAAAGCATTTCTTGTGCTGAGCCTGGGTGGTGGAGAAGTGAAAATGTGCCTGTCCTTGAGGAGCTCAAAACCTAGTAGAAGAGGGAGAGGGAGGGAAAGAGAGAAAGTTGGGATGGGGAGATGGAGGTAGGGGAGAGAGCAAGGCAGAGTACATGAGAGAAGAAAAAAGGAGAGAAAGAGGAAGGAAGAGAGGGAGGGAAAGAGAAAGTTGGGATGGGGAGATGGAGGTAGGGGAGAGAGCAAGGCAGAGTACATGAGAGAAGAAAAAAGGAGAGAAAGAGGAAGGAAGAGAGAGAGGGATGGATGGGGAGCAGGGAGAAGAGAAGGAACAATTACAAGCAATTACTCTCTGGGACAGGGGTTGGCTAATTAAGGCCCATGAACCAAATCTGGCCTACTGCCTTCCTGTTTTTGTATAGCCTATGAACTAAGAATGGTTTTCATATTTTTAAATGGTTGAAAAATAATAAAAAGAGAATGTTATCTTGTGATAAGTGAAAATGATATGAAATTCAAATTTCAGTGTCCATAAAGTTTTATTGGCACACAGCCCCTGTGATTTGTTTACATACTGTCTATGGCTGCTTTTGTGTTTCAACAGTAAAACTGAGCAGCTGGGATGGAGACCAAATGGCTCACAACTCCTAAAATACTTTACAGAAAGAGTTTGATGACCTCTGCTCTAAAGAGACATATTTTGTTACAACAAAAGACTGGATATGAAGAATAAGCCCCAAAGGGAAAACCTTTCAACACAATATGGGCTCTGATCTGGGTTTTGAAGATGGGTAGGATTCTAAGAGGAAGAGATAAAGTGAAGGTCCATAGACTTAGAGATTTGTACTTCCATTTTATAGATCGGGACTGAGAAGTTGACGGGGGGGAGCTGGAATTTAAAACCTAGTTTGGTTCCATAGATTGTATTATTTCTGATTGCCACTTGCAGCCATCAGCCACCAGGGAGAGAAGGTCTGCTTGACTGTGCCCAGCCCAGAACTTGGATGCTTTGACCTTGGATAGCAGTGAGATAGGCAGGAAGAGATCTCAGAAAGGACCAAGGGGAAAAATGTAGAGGTATGGAGTGAAGAGGAGACAGAAGCTATGGAAGAAAAATCAAAACAACAACAACCCCTTCCTGTGTCCATGTGATCTCATTGTTCAATTCCCACGTATGAGTGAGAATATGCGGTGTTTGGTTTTTTGTTCTTGCGATAGTTTACTGAGAATGATGGTTTCCAATTTCATCCATGTCCCTACAAAGGATATGAACTCATCATTTTTTATGGCTGCATAGTATTCCATGGTGTATATGTGCCACATTTTCTTAATCCAGTCTATCATTGTTGGACATTTGGGTTGGTTCCAAGTCTTTGCTATTGTGAATAATGCCGCAATAAACATACGTGTGCATGTGTCTTTATAGCAGCATGATTTATAGTCATTTGGGTATATACCCAGTAATGGGATGGCTGGGTCAAATGGTATTTCTAGTTCTAGATCCCTGAGGAATCGCCACACTGACTTCCACAATGGTTGAACTAGTTTACAGTCCCACCAACAGTGTAAAAGTGTTCCTATTTCTCCACATCCTCTCCAGCACCTGTTGTTTCCTGACTTTTGAATGATTGCCATTCTAACTGGTGTGAGATGATATCTCATAGTGGTTTTGATTTGCATTTCTCTGATGGCCAGTGATGATGAGCATTTTTTCATGTGTTTTTTGGCTGCATAAATGTCTTCTTTTGAGAAATGTCTGTTCATGTCCTTCGCCCACTTTTTGATGGGGTTGTTTGTTTTTTTCTTGTAAATTTGTTTGAGTTCACTGTAGATTCTGGATATTAGCCCTTTGTCAGATGAGTAGGTGGCGAAAATTTTCTCCCATGTTGTAGGTTGCCTATTCACTCTGATGGTAGTTTCTTTTGCTGTGCAGAAGCTCTTTAGTTTAATTAGATCCCATTTGTCAATTTTGGCTTTTGTTGCCATTGCTTTTGTTGTTTTGGACATGAAGTCCTTGCCCACGCCTATCATACTCTGGGGACTGTGGTGGGGAGGGGGGAGGGATAGCATTGGGAGATATACCTAATGCTAGATGACGAGTTAGTGGGTGCAGCGCACCAGCATGGCACATGTGTACATATGTAAGTAACCTGCACAATGTGCACATGTACCCTAAAACTTAAAGTATAATTAAAAAAAAAAACAACAACAACAACAACAAAGACAAAACAAAACAAAAAAACTGACTTTAAGGCCCAGTGTGAGGGTGGCAAACATAAGACACAGCACTTACAAATGGTTAAGGTGGGCCTGATGGGGCATGGTGAAGCCAAGAGCTCTTGCTCTGTATAAAGCAGGCAGCAGTTTCCTAGTTTTAACCATTGTTGCTGTAAGAGAATATACCTGCAGCATTACCAGATATGACTTTTCAAGAGAAAGAGGAAATTGGATATTTATAGGCAATCCTTTGATTTTTAAAATTTGGCAAGAATTTCAATCAAAAGAGAAACATGGGATGAATTGACTGAATGTATGTAAGGGCTGGATCTAGCCTATAGGCCACTGGTTTGCAGTCTCTCACCTATGAAGTCCTGCAAATTTGAAACCCTGGTGTCCTCTCTCCAATCCCTCCTGAATGACTCCCTTGCAGCCCTGCCATGTGGGACCCAAGCCCCTCCTCTGGATACTCTCTCCATGTCTTCAGCATGGCTGTGCTTGTGCCAGTAACTGCTTGTGACTGGGATGACAAGTTTCCTGGGTGCTCCACGTTCAAGTCATTTTCAGGTCATAATGAACAAGGGTGAAAAGAAGAAACATAAATTCACCACCATCTGCACCAACCCACAAAAGATAAGAATGGTTCTATTTTATGGTACTCATAGAATAAAGGAAAAAAGCCTTTGGGGTCTCCGGCTATTCTCCTGGTCCTCAGGAAGAACTCAGCCAATACCCAGAGGCAGAGAAGTCTGGCTGTGCTGCAGGGGAAGATGGCAGTGAGCAATCCTAGATGTTCTCATGTCTCAGCACGGGGGTCACTGTCTGGCTGTTGTTGAGTGTCGAGCCAGGTTTGAGGATGAGTGAAAGTGGACTTTCTCCCAGGAGCCTACATTATTTCTGATCACAAGGGTCCTGCATCTGGGAGGAAGAGCTCCACTCCAGGACACATTCCCAGCCTTGTGGTGAGGGCTGCTGGACATGTGAAGTGAGGAGGAAGTACAGCCGTCCTTCCTTCTCAAAGGGTAGAAGAGACATGTAGGCAGCGACATGCCTCTTCTGGTCTGTGCCCAGGGTCTTGAGGAAGGTGAGACCAACCTGACCTGGGAAGTGTGGAGGGATTTCCCATCAGAGGGTATTAAAATAAATCAGGGGAGAGAGAGTGAAAGGAATGTCTTCGTAGCACATCTCAGCCTTTTGGAAATGACTTCACGGAAGACATCCATACTGCTCCTTTCCAAAGCTCCTCAAACATGCCCCAGCAGAGAGGGCTGAATCAGGCCTTCTCCTGGTATTTTTCAGTGGTCCTTTAAATGAATAAATGAAGGACCAAGTCACCAGCTGGTTCTAAGAATGGCAGGGTGTAGAACCACGAAAGACCTGAAAGACCCAGGAGAAAATAATGTGATTGAGAATCTAGCAGATAGTCAAGTATGATCATTAATGCAAAGACATGCTAAAAGAGATATGAGAAAATAGGATGGAAATGAGGGAGATAAGAGGTTAGAAGTCTGGGTGCAGTGGCTCACGTATGCAATCCCAGCACTTTGGGATGCCGAGGTGGGCGGATCGCCTGAGGTCAGGAGTTCGAGACCAGCCTGGCCAACATGGTGAAACCCCGTCACTACTAAAAAAAAAAAAAAAAAAAAAAAAAAAAAGAGAGATTAAAAAAAGAACTCAAGTTCAGGAAGGAGAGTGGGAGGCAGCGAGCTGACAGAGTCATAAGAGCTTTCTATAAGCCTATGTGACTTCACCCAAGGATGGGGCTGAAGCCCTAGACAAAATAAATTAGCTTCGACAGGCATTTTCAGGAAGTTAACCTGCATATATACCTATCACTGTAATACTTGAAGATTTGGCTAGGGCTGGGTGAAGTTAGCTCTCAGTTTTATCTTCACCCAATGCAAATCTTTTCTAATGCTTTTCTCAGCCATAGATTTGGGCAAATTTCAAAAATCATACCACAGCATTTTAACCATTTTTTCTGGGAAACCTTATCTTGGAGTTAATCCAATCCAAGCCTAGACCTGCAAGAAATGATTGTGTGCACATTTTTCCAACTCTGTATTCAGTAATGACACTTTGGTAGCTTGAAATTGGCCACAGTGGGAGTATTTACACCACAGAAATAGGTGAATGCTACAAATAATGCCCTCCCCTGGCCAGAGCCTGCTGTGGAACATTTACTTGCATGTCACACCACTCGGTCTCAGAGGACAGTGTGGGTTCTCTGGCTGGGCAGGGCCTCTAGTAGTGATCAAGATGTCTGTACCAAAGCCTCTCAATATCTAAAAAGTTGCTCTCATGGTTATGTCTTGCTAGTTAAATGGGAGGTGGGGTTGCTAGGGAGGCTGGGAGAGCCGTTAGCACGAAGTTAAGCCATATAGAAAGGATTTATTGTTAATGGAAATAACTTCTAGGGAAAGTGATCAAATCCAAATTTCTATTTATTTTCTTATTTTTCCCACTTTGATCTGAGCAACTGATCATGCAACCAGACTCCACTTATATCTGGTACTAAGATTTGGCATGAGCAGTTCAGAGATAGAGAATGCCAAATAATTCTCATTAAGTCTCAAAAACAAGTGGGCATCTCAAAATATGTTAGGTTAGATGGAACAGGTAATGGCTACTGGATGCTCCATCCACATACACTCCTCAAGAGCAACATATCCATTCCCCACTGCTGGGAATGTCAGGTGCATGGGCTCACAGCTGCATCCCTCCCTGGAAGTTGCCCTTGGGAGTGGGGAACTGCCTTACCCACCCATAGGAGAGCTCACAGCCAATTACTGGCTGATGCAAAATACCAGCACCTTGTCTCAATTTGTAACAACTCTGAAGAGCCATCCTGGTTCCAGAACTGCCTTTAGGATTGGCTGCATCCTCAGCTGAAGCTTCCTTATGGGTCAGCTTTTCCTTCTGTTTAACCTAATCTTCCTTATGTCTCTACAGGTGTATCTCCCAAGAGCACTCTCCAAATCTGCCTCTGTTTCAGTAGGACAAGGTTTAAGACAAAACTTTAAATTCATCTGGCTCAGGTACTCTCCTGATGGAGCATAAGTCTCCTCTGGTGCCTCCCTAATCAGAGAGGTCCAGTCCTTGTCTCACATTTGCTGGGAAGCTCTGCATATTGGAAAGCCTGTCCTCAGTTTGAGTTGAAATTCACCTCCCTGTTTAGAAAGAGGCTTGTTTTCCAGGTGCACATTATGTGTTCTGATTTGTTCCAGCTGACATTGCTTTGGACAGACAGTATAAGAGGAGGGTGATATATGGTCCTCATCTCTGAAGACCTCTCTGGGAGAGAGAAGACAGGCTGCCAAATTGTGTGCCATTGGAATTCAGAGCAAGGAGAAAGCTGAAGGGTGATGATAGGGGTGCTTTTTGGGGGAGGGCCTCTTGAGCGAGGCTTACAGAGATGCATAGGAGTTGTACAGGTACTTGGCAAAATGCTTTTCAGAGATGCTGGGCATGTTCATCAACTGAAATGTACCTTTGCTATTTTAGCTGACCTACTTTCATTTTTCTCTTCTTCTGCTAATAGTTCTTTAAGTTTTCTTTGGGGATCTCCCCATCAGTCCATATGATTCAAATGGGGGTGGCCACACTCCCTCAGCTTCAAGAATGAGCTTGTGGCTCCAGTTTGGCCAGCTGGGTTTTTTCTTCCTGCTAACCACAGTGAGGGACATGTGACCTAGTTGATCCCATGATACTCAATCCCAGGACTTGCATGAGAGTTCCTGGAAAGCAGTTCTAATTTCCTTGGAGTTGTTAGGCAACACAGGAGTAATCCGTGAGCTTCTGTGGGCTAAACAAAGAAGGAATCAGAGTTGATCTTAGGGTGGAAGTTAGAGACAGACAGTCACAGAGAGAGAAAGAATAAAGAGATATTTTGATTTGATATTTGTTAGAGTCCTGTTTCATCTTTACAATTGCATGAACTTGAATCAAAAATTCTTTTTATGCTTAAGCCAATTTGAATTAGATTATCTATCACTTGTGACACAATGACTCCTAACTATTGCAGAAACCAGTATTTAAACTCTAATCTGATGTTGAATCTCTGTTCTTAGTACAATAGTATGATTCAGAGAGACAGGTGTCAGCAAGCTTGATGGTAGCAGAAGATACTCTAAAGAAATTGAGCCTACAATTCAGCCAGGAGGAATCTGTAAGGATTTCTTTAATTGCTCTTTCCTTTAAAAGATCAGACATACCGGTTCCCTTACTACCCACTGTTTTAGGATGCTATCCATTTTTCCTCAGTGATTGGCCCTCTTCATCAGATCTTCTACAGAATCTCCAACTTTTTAGATGAATTTCTATTAGAACAAGCCCCTCTTTAGTCTGGTCTTCAGTGAATTCCCGACGTCCAAGTTGCTTCAATGGCTTCATTCCTAAGGTGAATTTGAAAATGGCTCATTCAAAAATGGCTCTCAATTTGCATGAGAAAGTCATGAGAAAGACCCCATTGAGTTAATCCCCAAATTCTGCCTGTGATGTGAGCATTAAGGGACACTGGGTGGAGGGAGAGGCAGAGGAAATCTCCACCCCATCTATCCCCTCCAGGAGCTCAGAGACTTTGATCATTTCTTTCTTAGCCTTTATATTTCCAGAACAAAGTGGCTCATTTTGATCTATCCTTGAATGGCATCTCTGTCCCCACCTCCTTGATCATTTTCGATGTCCTCCCCCTCACTTCCCCTAGCTTCTTTATGTCTTTTAAAGGTATGCCCAGAACTACACATAATATTTCCAGAGATCAGAGAATTAGGCTTTTATCTTTGCTCATTGATGTTAAAAATGTGATCATGATAAAATAAATCATTTGAGAAATTTGTATTGGCATCTAAGCCCAAAGTCATTCCCTCTTTCCTTCACTAACTCACTGATTTACTCACTTCATAAGCAATTAGGAAGAACTTACTGTGTGAATACAAAGAACCTACAAAGGCTTGTGATAGGCTTTTTGGGATACCAAACAGGGTGAGAAATCATTCTCCTCCCTTAAGGAGTATGCAGTAAAGCTGAGAATGCAAGACTAACTTATGAGAAGCCAACAATAATAATGTCTTCCTCTAGAATCTGACATGAAACACAGGGCTCATTTGATTCCCACACCAATTGCATTGTCATGATGAGGGGCTGAGAGCCAGGAAAGTAGGGATATTTAGGATTCATGTGCAATCACCTGTCTCCAAGTTCATGAGTCTTTCATCTGGACAATGACTTCCTTTATCCATCACCCAGGAAGGGTCTTAACCCTGAAGTTCTGAGACACAACAGAAAAGATCCCAACTCCTAAGTGAAATAAGCGTCAGAAGAAGGAACAGATTTCATAACGTGAGTACCTGTGGAGGGCAGACTTTTGAATTAGAGCTCTCCCATCTTAGAGTTTTTCTGGAATCTTATTAATGGATCTAGAGTGGGCTGAGCTTACTTCCCATATTAATCCCATTCAGGAAAACTCTATTTTCATTGCTTTTCCTGCCATCCGCTATTCCCTCTCCATCCAAATACAGTAGCTACATTTAGGTTGAACAATCTCCCACTCCCAACTGTCAGTTCAAATTTGAATGACCCTAGATTCTGGCTCCATTGTTGAATATATGGCCTGGCTTTGGCCACTCAACCCATCATCATTTCTGTGTTTCTGAAATTGATCCAGAGATGGTTACATGATTTATGGGCCAATCTGAGACAATAAAGATGTGCCCTGTGATTTCTGGAAAAGGTGAAAAAGGTAAGCTCTCTTTCTTCTGGGATTATGGGGTAAGTATAAGACTGCTAGTGGCCATCCTGACACTGTGTGGAATAAGGCAGTCTGAGAATAGTCACTTGGAGAAAGCAAAGTGCACAGGTGGAGCTGGATTGCTGATAAGACATACTTAGCCCTGCTTAGCAGCCCTGGATTTTCAGTCGCATGACCCAATGATAGCCCTCTCATGCATAAGCCAATTTGAGTTCTGTTTCTATAATTTGCAGCCAAAAAGAGTCTTGACCAATTTTTCCATCCACATACAAATTACCTCCTGGCAGCATGGGTTTCTATCTTTCCTTCAGTTCTCCTCTAACCGTGTCTTTCCTTAACCATGTTTCATTCATATATCTTTTTCATGTTCACTAGACACAGAGCTCCATAAGGATTAGTATCTTGTCTACTTTATTCACCACTTAATACCAACAGAGTTGAGTGATGAAATAAGCTCCACAGTAACACAGGAGATGATGCCACGTTTCTTCAGGGCCTACTGAAATGACAGTAAAAATTCATTCTAAGGTTTCAATAACCTAATATAGTGTTGCAAGTAATTTATTAAGAAAAAATAGTCAAATTAACTAAAGCGCTAAAGTTTGCAATTTTTGGTAAATTATTAATTTTTAATAACCTATGATAGACTGAAGGTTATCCTTATAGCATCACTGTCACTAAAATTCCAAGATGCTTTTCTGAATGAGACTAAAAGTGTGTGGGGGGCATTATGAACAGCACAAGAGCCTTTAAACCACGTGACAGCCTGCAGTGAGTCTCCCTTACTGAGTTACATTTTATGTTTGTGGAAATTATAATTATTTTAGTGATTTGAGCAGGGAGGGTGGCGGCACATTCAATCCAATATGGTGATGTAAACTGGAGAAGGTCATGTATTTTTATCCATTTGGGGGGCTATGGGGGAAACATTCTTGGGAACCAGGACCTACTGTGGTACCTTCTGTTCTGTGCTTTAATCTGGCTTCTAACTTACTTCAAAATTATGATCCACTACTTTTTTTTCCTTGCTACTATTTCCTATGATAATGGAAGCAATTTTATTTCCCCTTATCCAAATATATTATGACTTGTCTTAACACCTTTTGTGTTAGTCAGTCAACAAGAAACTCTTTGTTCTCCTCAAACACTCCAATCCTAGGCATCCTTGTTTAATTTCTAGGCAAACGTCATCTCTGACATAAAGCCAATCACTAGTCCCCCAACCTAAATGATATTAACCTCTACTTTAAACAATTGTTTACATTTTTAAACATATACAAATAACAAAATTAATTCTTTTTGGTATATGGCTCTAGGAGTTTTAACATATGTGCAGATTCATGTAACTCCCACTACAATCATGACACAGAACAGTACTAACGAGCCCCTAAATTCTCTTGTACTGCGGCTTTGTAGCCAAAGCCCCTCTCACCCCAAATCCCTGGAAACCACTGGGATTCTCTGTCCCTATAATTTTTCTTTCATAGAATGTCATATGAACGGAATCACACAACATGTCATCTTTGAGACTGGGCTTTTTTCATTCAGCAAACTGCCTTTGAGATTCATTCATGTTGTGTTGCATATCAGTAGTTTATTCCTTTTTATTGCAAGGAGTAATTCATTGTATGAATGTACCATAATGTATCTATTCACCTGCGAATGGACATTTGGGATATATCTAGTTTTTAGCTATTATAAATAAGCCTGCCATAAACAATTGTGTGTGTGCAAGTCTTTTGCATACATATGTTTTCATTTCTCTTGAGTAATTACCTAAAAGTGGAATGTTTGTGTATTTATTTATTTATTTTTGAGACGGAGTCTTGCTCTGTCCCCTAGGCTGGAGTGCAGTGGTGCGATCTCGGCTCACTGCAAACTCCTCCTCCCAGGTTCAAGCGATTCTCCTACCTCAGCCTCCTGAGCAGCTGGAATTAGGAGCACACGCCACGACGCCTGGCTAATTTTTGCGTTTTTAGTAGAGATAGGGTTTCACCATGTTGGCCAGGCTTGTCTCAAACTCCTGGACTCAAGATCCACTTGCCTCGGCCTCCCAAAGTGCTGGGATTACAGGTGTGAGCTAGTGTGCCTGGCCAAAGTGGAATGTTTGGTTCAAGGTAAGCGTATGTCAAACTTCATAAGAAATTGTCTATTTACAGAGTGACTGAACCTGTACCATTCTGCATTCCCACCAACAATGTGCAAGAATTCCAATTGCTCTGTATTGTAGGTAGCACTTGATAGTCAGCTTACTTCATGATGTAAGCTTGATGATGTATATCTTTTCATGTGCTTTTTTGTCCTCAATGTCTTCTTCCGTGAGGCTTTTTTTTCAAATTTCTTGCCCACTTATATTTTTAATTGAGTTATTTTTCTTAATGTTGAGTTTTAAGAATTCTTTATATATTCTGGATATAAGTCCTTTGTTGAATATATTACTTGCAAATATTTTCTCTCAATCTGTAGCTTGAGTTTTTATTCTCTTAACAGTGTCTTTTGGAAAGTAATCTTTTAAAAGATTTTTGACGAGGTCCAATTTATCAGTATTTTCTTCTAAGAATCATGTACTTGGAATCATTAAGAATATTTTTACCTAACATAATATTATATACATTTCCTCTATTTTTCTAGAAGTTTTATAGTTTTGCATTTAGATATGACTTAATTTTTGTATAAGGCATGAGGTATGGATTGAGGCTCACTTTTGGGGACATAGAAATATGCAAGTATTTCATCACTATTTGTTGAAAAACATCTAACCAGACTAGCAAATGAAAACCCAAGAAGACACAAATTACCAGTAAGAAGAATGAGAAAGAAGATGTCACGATAGGCCCCACAAACATTAAATGGATATTTATGCATGTAAATTTAATATCTTAAATAAAATGAACCGATTCCTCTAAAGCCACAAACAAGCAAAACATACCCAAGAAGATATAGATACCTTTACACCATATGTATTTTAAAGAACTTAAGATGAGAAAAATAAACTGTTAAATTTACCCAGATGTTTACCATTTCTGTTAGTGTTCTTTCACTCCTAATGCTGGTCATAGATTCTATTTGTTTTCTTTTATCTGAGAATATTTTCATTTCAACTTCATTCCTGAAAGATAGTTGCTGTATACAGAACTTTGAGTTGGCAGGGTATGTTGTTGTTGTTGGCAGGATCTGTTTTGCTTTCAGCATTTAAAAAATGTTCCACTACTTTAAAGCCTCCATGGTTCATTATGACAAGTCAGCAGTAATTTGAATTGTTGTTATCCTATAGGTAACATTCATCTTTATTTTATTTATTTATTTATTTTTGGCAGCTTTCAATACTTTTTTCTATTGTCTTTTGTTCTTATCAGTTTGATTATAATGTGTCTCTGCATGCATTTCTTTGTTTTTTTCTGTTTTGAGTTCACTGGACTGGGGTTTTTTGAATATGCAAATTTATATCATTTGCCAAATTAGAAAATTTTTAGATATTATTTATTCAAATATTTTTTCTGTACCACACTCCTTCTCCTCTCCATCTGATACTCCAGCAATGCAGAAGTTAAATTTTGGGGTCTTTTCTCATAGTTTCCTTAGGCTCTATTCTGGTTTTTCCTTCATTTTTCTTCTCCATTTTTCAGGTTAGATACTCTGTACTGATCTATCTTCAAGTTTACTGACTCTTTCCTCTGGAAATTACTTTGTACGCATCAAGTGAAATTTTTGTTTTGGTTATTGTTTTTATTTATAATATTCCTCTCCATTATTTTTATAGCTTTTATTTTTCTACTGAGACTTTCTATATTTCCCTCGTTTCAAGAGCATTTGCCCTTACTTCCTGAGTATGATTATAACAACTGCTTTAAAGTCTTTGTCTGATAATTTCAACATCTTTGTTATCTTGTATGCTGTCTGTTGATTTTCTTTTCCTTTACAAGTTGTTGAGATTTTTTTTCCTATGGGAAATAATTTTGGATTATAGCCTAAGAATTTTGAGTATTGTGTTATAACTTTTGCTCTTGTTTTAATATTATGGATTTTTTTTTTAAAGCAAGACAATCAACTCAGTTGCATTCAGGCTATAGCTAATTTTAATGGGCTGTGTTTCCCATGTCAGTTTGGTTTCAAAGCTTTTCCAGTGATGCCTAGATTTCTTCCAATGTGCATAACTCTGGGAAACATTTGCTCTGTGGTTCAATTCTGAAAGCCTCAGATATGCTGTTCAGAGTCATATCCATGCATGCACAGCTTGTGAGTGAGCCCAAAATTCACATATGACTATGGATTCATTTCTCAAGCTGCCTCCTGTCTTCAATCTTTCTGACACTGTCTGGCTCCCCAAATTTTTGCATCTTGGTCCTCCAGCTAAAAAGCTGAGATTTTAGTCTCCCTGCTCTGTTGCACAGTTCCAACAAAGGGCTCTGTCTCTGTGGTCAAATGGAAGGAAGACAGAGAAAGGCTGAATGCAACAGTGAGCCCCTCTATCTTGTTCAGGTGGTAGTTACCCTCCCTCAGAACTTTAGGTATTTGCTGGCAACCACCAACATTTCTGCCTTGCCCCTGTCCTGCTGCCTCTCAATGGCTATGGGATTACAGCTTTGGGACTGGGGATTGCCTGGGAACTGGAATGGGACAGGAAGAGAAAACCATAAACAAAAAATTCGGGAATTTACCTCACTCTCCCTGTTTTGTAGGTGCCCTTATTTTCACTCTGAACCAGAAATTAGTGGCTTCTCTTAAGTATCTTAGGTTCACACTTCATATGAGGTTCGAGAATTTGGGTTGTGTTTGAGGTCAGGCCTGGAGAATCAGAAGGAAGAAAATTCAGGAAGTGTTACACTAGAAAACATATAGTTCAAGTTCTTTTTCCTTCTCCAATGTGTTAGCTACTGTTTACTTTTTGGAGTCCTCACTTAGTTCCATGCATTCTATCCAGGTTTTCAGTTGCGTTTGGTGAACAGAACTGCAACCTTTCTGCTTCCACTTCTTGTCTGTTCTAATTAAATGTTAGCATCTGGAAAGAAGTGGCTTTGTGTCACCTTCTCAGTAGTCCTCACATTTCCTAAACTATGTGTGGCACACCAGGATATGACCTTTACTGCATTATATAATTTCATCTCCAGGGCACTTTTAAGAGGTAGACCTCATTACTTTCATTTTATAGACCAAGAAGCAAGTTTAAAAAAAATAAAATAACATTCAAGGTCATAAGAGACGTTCAAGGATCCTAACTCAGGTCTATAGATACTTTGCTCATCCTAGGGATGAACTCCTCATAATAATGTTCAACTTCAGCATTATTATTAGTTCCTTATTATAAAGAAAGAAAAGGGCTCATTGAGGCAACATGGCAAGTCAGGTTTCAAACCACAGCATCAAAAGCTAACTACTTCATGGAAAATTTATATGGCTAGACATGCAAAAAGGGATCAACAAATATTTATTGTAAAATGAGGATTTTTTAAAGGAAAAAAATGTGCCTCAAACCAATGGAATTATTTTATTAAAATGGTGAAATATGGCTCATGTTTTAGGTTTCTGCAGCATTGCTTATTAACTCACACAGTGTATTCTTCCATCTCTTTAAAAGTGCATTTCCCCCTTCTCCTTATTTCATCAATTACAACATACCAGTTGTTTGGTTTCCTAAGTATTTGCAGCTTGGGCAGCCAAATTTCAATCTGGGTGTTTTCCTGCGTTCTCTATATTTTCCCTGCAAGAGCAAATTAAAGAGCCAATGAGGTTTCTTCTCCTTACAGTTGTCTCCTGCTTCCACAAGTACAGATAGTGTTGCTGTAAACCTGAACCTTGTGGTTGCTGTTATCAGAATGGAGGAGATAATCACATCTAGGATTTCACAAGATTCCATTCAATGAGGCTGACTTTCTTCCTAGATAGGAACCCATTCACCATGGCCTTTGAGTCCTTCAGGTGGAGTAAATGTGTTTCTGTAATGTCTATAAAATGAGACTAAATTTAGTGGCCTTGCATCAGAACACTTTCTATAGCAGAGAAGATGATAATAAAGACAGAAAGTGTATTGTGACCCTCATCTCGCTGCATTTCCATAACAACACAGCTTTATGCCTCCAGTGGGGCAGGAAATCAGCCAGGAGATTAACAGATGTTTTATTTATATGCAGATTTTTCAGTGTCCAGGAATGGGGAAGGCTTCTATCAGGTGTATTTTCCTAGGTCATTGATGGAAGATGAATTCAAGAAAAAGTGTAGAATTTTGTAAAGCAGGTATGGAAATAACAACTAAAAAGGCTGGAAGTGAGCTAGATTTTCATCCTTTGGGTAGGTTGTATGGTCAGAAAGATTTTTCCCTAATACCTTGAGATTGTAGATTCCAGTGTGTTCCTAGGATAGCAACAGAAAATAGGATTCAGATAGGAAAAGATAGGAAAAAGATCTAGACTCAATGTCCATCAAGAGTCAACCTAACATTTCCCTAAGACAGCATTATGGCGACTTGGAGGTTTTGAAGTTGTTTCCACAGATGCTATTTACCTTGCATATGGCTAAAGACTCTTTTAAAATTACAAAGGGAATTTTTTTAAAGAGGGAAAAAATATGCTTCAGCAACAATTACAAAAACCAGAACTTTATCCCACTGAGTTTTATAGATTCTAGTTGCAGGTGGTGAGCTCACAGATGGCAGAAAGTAAAGTCACCAGCTGAGGAGAAGAGCCTGCCTGGTGCCAGAGAACCACACAGTCATATTAAAAGAAACAAAAACAAAGACTCACACCAAGCCAGGTGTCCCAGGTACTAAGAACGGAAGTCAAGTTAGGAATAGGTTCAACTATTGACTTCCTCGCAGAGCAAGGCCTCAGAGAGGAAGAAGAATTTTAATGGGCCCCAGCAATATGATGGACCTCAATTGTTCTTAAGGCTCACTTCTGTTTTGTAATTTACCTCTGGCACCAATTTGCATAACATAAGCTTTCTCCAGAGATTTGGGGCAGGTCATGTAGATAAACATAAAACATTTTTGGAAAAACAAAACCAAAACCAAATGAAAAGAGGAGTGTTGCTCTCCCTTCATTTCTAGGTCTTTTTTTTTTATGACATCCTTCCTGGGTTACTTTGTATGTGATTAGACCAATTATTATTAGAAATAATGATTTAGTGATTCATGTAAATTGTAAAATTAACCAATATCTTCATTTTTCCAAATAATACATTTTTCCTAATAACTATTTATTGGAAATTTGCTTGGTATCATATGTCCTAATATGAATATAAATGAGATTTGATTTTTGTCCTGAAAGAGTTTGGTGTGCATTAGTATGGAAGTAAAATTAAAGTGAATAAGCAGCTCAAAAAGTAGAATGCAATAAATGCCATAAGTTTTTTTTTTTTTTTTTTTTGAGATGAAGTCTCACTCTGTCACCCAGGCTGGAGTGCAGTGGTGTGATCTCAGCTCACTGCAACCTCCACCTCCTGGGTTCAAGCAATTCTCCTGCTTCAGCCTCCCGAATAGCTGGGATTACAGGCATGCACCACCACACCCAGCATTTGTACAATACAAAAATACATTTGTATTTTTAGTAGAGACAGGGTTTCACCATGTTGACCAAGCTGGTCTTGAACTCTTGACCTCAGGTGATTCACCTCCCAAAGTGCTGGGATTACAGGCATGAGCCACCGCGCCTGGCCCATAAGGTGTTTTAATAAGTGGCTTTTTAAAACCAACTTAACTTTTAAGCATAATGTCTGGTAAGCAATAAATCCTCTCTTGCTCAATTAATAAATTAATAAGTGAATATGTAACGAGTCACTTAAATGAGCTTCTGTGGGAATTAAAAGGAAGTAGAAATTATTTTTCTGGGGAAGACATCAAGAAGAATGACATGGAGGAATTGCCATTTGAGCCTCAACAGTTGAGATTTGAGTATCTAGAGTTGAAAGGAAGGGTTTTCCAGGACAAGGGAACATGAGCACACACTCGACAGTGAGATAATGAGAGATGTGCTTGGCCATGTGTAAGCTGTCCAGTTCTGCTGAGCAACTATCACAATATACACCGAAATACATTGGAACAAAAATAAAACGAAATAAGCCAAGCACTTGCTGCCCTGGCAAAATTAGCAAAATGTGGGACACAGCCCCACTGGAGAATGGTTTGTCATTTGAAGCAGGCCAAGTCCTGAAAACATCAAAATCAGCCAAAATGACATTAAAAGATGGAGAAGTGATCTAAATTCTCTGGACCTCAGTTTCTGCATCCATAAAACAGGGTTAATTATACCTATAATGCAAGGTTGTTTTACAGATTATGTGAAGTCTGATCTATAAATTAACTGGCATATGATAGAAATTTGATACTTGTTTATTATTTTTGTTAGTAATATAAAAAATAATAGGCATTATCTAGCCATGTGTGGCCAAACATCATGATATAAGCACCATTTATTTGAATTATACTGAGCTTATATAATTATAGACAATAGGGCAACTTACCTGTTAAGTTCAATCTCTATTTTGTGATTTACTTCATGCATTGATCTGCTCAGCTGCATCTGGTTAGAAATGTAAAACACTGCCATCACCAGAGATTTAGTGCATTTCATGTAGGTGAACATAAAACCAAATGTTTTCAAAGCAAGCAAAGAAGAAAATAGTAAGGTAGAACAGTGTGTTAGTGAAGGAGCCACACATTTTGGAGACAAATCTAAGTCCAAATCCCTGTTCAGCTGCTTGCTATCTCTGTGACCTTAGGTAAGTTACTGAACCTCTCTAAACCTTAACTTCTTCATTGTAAAGGAAGTGTGATGATGATGATAATAAGAATAACAGCAATAAGAAACAACAACAAATAATAACACAACAGTAGTCATCATATCTACTTTATAGAGTCATCAATTAAAGCACAGTGTCTAGGACATAGTACTATTATGATTTATTGCAATCTTATTTCCCTTATATATTCTTCATAGTTCCAATGTCAGGTGACCAGAACTTATGGGAAAGATGAATTTTCATGTGAGAAGAGAATGTTTGATTTGCAGTTGGAAAATCTAAACTCTGATTCTAGCTCTGCCACCAGCTCATTTTTATGACCTTGATAGAGAAAAGATCCCCATTTAACCTCAGTTTCTTCATTTGTTTAATGTAGAAGTTAGACTAGTTATCTTCAAGGTCTGTCATTTTAGGATTCTATTCACCTACTATATGAAATTTCCCACAAAATTGAGTCTCTGTATATATTGCAGAAGACAAGACCAACCAAAACCAATGCACAATTTAACAGATTTTTTTCACTCAAAGAATCACAAAACTACACAAATAGATAAAAGCAAGCCAAATTTCTGCTTAATGCAGGCTGCCATAGAGGAATCCATTCTTCTCCTTCTTCCTTTAACTTTATTTTTGTCTTCATTCTGGATAAACTTTGTGTCGTGTAGGGTAAAATTTAGTGAAAAAAAATCTTAATCTACCTAGATTTTTCCCAATGTGAGTAGAGACTATTCAGGTTGTTTATGGGGGTTTTGATTTGTTAATGAGGCCAGTACTTTTGAGTCGACTCAGAATAACTCTTTAAAGCACCTCTAGTTCTCAGGATTGAAAGACATCCCAGAGACATTTGAAAATTCCTGGATATTATTTATAGAGACAATTTGGAGAACATGTTTTTATAATGGCCCTGCAGAGTTAAGGGATGGGTATTTTGGCTTCCCTAGGCACCAGAGAATGCACAGCACCTGTTTTTTCCAGAAACCAAATGGCAGAGACATATTCTGTCTGGTTTTCTTGGTGCATTTTGGAATGAAGCCTGGAACCTGTGGTGTGCCACATACCTTAGCCACTTTGATCCTCAAACAAAGATCTATGGAAAGCCAAGGCTGCACATAGGCAAAGGAAACCATAGATGTGTCGCTTCTAAACAGAACCCTGGACGGTGCACAACGGCAGTTGCCTAATCAGCACCATGGACAGCTCACACAAACACCTTTCTCTTCTTCACCCCCAGTCATCCTTGGCTTCTAATGGCTGTCCAGGACCCAAACTAGAGTAGAGCAGCAGAGCACGGAGGGCACACCCTGAGAGTGAGTGCCTCCTTACATTTTGTGCCCTGGGTGCCTTGTTTGGCTCATCCTAGTTTTACCCTGCAGCGGTTTATTGTTCATTTGTCCATTCAGCAAACATGCTGGCCAGCTAATAAAACTTTTCTTTCACGGGGATTTGTTTCTTAAGGGATCTCCAAGTCAGTATGACTGAAATAATTTTGCAGAGGTGGAAGTGTTTCAAGAAATAATTTTAGGACGTGAGCAGGAAATACAACATGACTGTACTAGTAGAACACATTTAAAGGAATAAAGTTTTTAAAAAGTCCATGGCAATTAAAGCTCCATGACTAGGGGTGCATGTTTGTGTTGTTTGCCACTGTAAACATAGCACCTAGCAAGAAAATAGGCAGGTACTCAGTACTTATTTGTTAAAAGAAGAGA
The DNA here is from genome assembly GCF_029289425.2 of Pan paniscus. Classification (NCBI taxonomy): domain Eukaryota; kingdom Metazoa; phylum Chordata; class Mammalia; order Primates; family Hominidae; genus Pan; species Pan paniscus. The sequence goes on along the minus strand of NC_073267.2, from coordinate 58,613,781 downwards.
TAATTGTATGATATGTGTGATAGTGAACCACTGGATTTTGGAAAGTGTAGTAGCTTGTTCCTTTTTGCATTTTATAAGCATCATTGTGGCAGTGCTTTGGAAGACAGATTAGAGGGGAAGGAAACTAATGACAGGAAGACCAGTTAAAAGATGATTGCAGTGGTTGAAGTGAAAAATGAAAAATTTCAAACCCAAAATAGATGTGAGCAACAGTGTATGTGAAAAGGAAAAATACAGAATTAACAGGAATTTAGGAAGAGATGTAGATTTGTGGAAAAGAGGGTTCTCTCTGGGATAGCTTTGTGTTTGAAGTGGCTGTGAAGTATTACAGTCATGGTAAGCAGGGGACAATTGTCCTGGTGGCCATCCAGAAGTCTGATTGGTGAACATAGATATGTTTCTAGCAACATATCTGTGGAGAGATATTTTTCTAGAAACATTCTGGAGTTATGGGCTCCATGGAGTCATTTACTTCCTCTCATAAGACAGCTAGCTGGGGCTTGAGGTGTGGAGAGAGGCAAATGAGAAAGAATCACAAAACTAGGATATCTAAATATCAAGTAAATTATATCTTGACAGATAGACTTGTTTTCTCAGTCATAGAATGAAAATATTGGTTCAGGTTATCTTTTTGTTCATTCCAAATTTTATGTTACCTGGTTATTCTAACTCCCAATTTAGAAGTCTAACACCTACAGAGGCAAAGTAAATTTTTCTAAGTTAGCAAAGTTGGCCAGGAAGAGGCTGTGGAAATTTGAAGAGTTATATGCCACTTAAGGTGGTCACCTACTCCTTGTCTCCAGGTAACCATTGCCACGTGAAGCTCTAGACATTAGAAGATATTTGGAGGTAAATGAGGATGGCATGTTGAGTCCTCTTGGCCTAGTTCTTAGTTCATTTCTGGAGGAGAGATCCACGTGAGCTCTAAGTCATCTTGTGATGGCAACATCCCATCTTTCTGCCTCAAAGTCTTCCCGAAAGTTGTGGAACGTACTGACTTGCATACAAGTGAAATCTAGAAATGTGGGCAAGTTAACACCCTGGGGGGCCACTCCTAGCCAACCAGGATGGGAGCTCATGAACAAATGCTCTGGCCTCTTATCTTTCTGGGAGTTAATTCTAGAAGTCACTTCTTATGCGTTCTAGAGGTTAGAGTAGAACTGAGCCCTCATTGCCTTTAGCAGAAATTTGATAACTCACCCTTCTATTGTGAAATGTAGAAAGTCTCCATGACAATTTTAAAAGGACTCTTGTTTTTTATGGCTACAGATGGAATGCACAATCTCAACTGATGCCCTGTGCTAAAGTCAGGACCATGTTAGGGATGGAGTGGGTCCCTGAGACATGGACTCAAGACATTTGGGTAGATGTCTATAAAACTTGAACCCCCAGATTTTCCTGGGCCCTCTTAGGTAGTAGATGCAGCCTCTTTCTCTTAGTAGAGGAGAATAGCCTCCTCTCTCCAAAAGTCCTTTCCTGGGGTGGGTGTTTCTCCAAATGATGCTTTCTTCCAAAATATCCACCTCTGCCTACCCTCATTGCTTTCATACTAATAACTAGACCAATAACAGTCTTAAGCATAGGTAAAGTGAGTAAATATAATCCCGTTACAGAGAAAAAAACTTATTCACCAAAAGAGTGTGTGACCTAGGTATTGGTGCCAGGAGAAACCCAAAAAAAGTGCAGAAGAGAAGACGCTGATGGAGGCGAATCAGTTAAGACAGAATACAAAGATGTGTAAGGGTGGGTTTACTGACATGAAAGCACACTCTTGTAATCTAGAATTTAGCATCCTGGTAAAAATACCAGGAGCTCGTCCTATTAAGCTATGTGTGTGTGTATATATATATATATATATATATATATATATATATATATATATATATGGAGAGAGAGAGAGAGAGAGAGAGAGAGAGAGAGAGAGAGAGACTTGAAATAGATTAAAGACTTAAACATAAGGCCCAAACTAAAATTCTTAGTTTCAAGTGGGATAACTTGCCCACATATATATATAGCTTATATATATACACACATATATATATACACACATAGTGAAATGGTTACTGCAAACCAGCTAATTAACCTATCCATAACTTCACACAGTTATCTCTTTTTTTATTAAAACATTTAAGATCTATTTTATTAACAAACTTCAAGTATACAATACAGCACATAAGATGCCCAGAATTTATCTTATCATTGAAAATTTGTACCCTCTGACAGAGAGCTCCTCATCACCTTGCCATCCACTGGCTCATGCGACCACCATTCTACTCTCTACTTCTATGAGTTTGACTTTTCTGGAGTCTGCATACAAGTGAGATTGTGCAGTATTTGTCTTTCTGTACCTGGCTTATTTTACTTAGCATAATGTTCTTCGGTTCATCCATATTTTCACAATGGCAGGATTTCCTTTTTTATGGCTGGATAGTATTCCATTATGTGTGTGTATATAGATACATATATGTATTTATACAATAATTCACTCATCAATGGACACCTGGGTTGTTTACACATCTTGCCTATGGTGAATAATGATGCAATGAACATGGGAGTATCTCTTTGAGATACTGATTTTGTTTCCTTTGGCTATATACTCAGAAGCAAGATTGCTGGATCTTATGGCAGTTCTATTTTTAATTTCTAAAAGAAAACTTCACACTGTTTTTTATAATGTCTGTACCAATCTACATTTCTACCAACAGTACACAAGAGGTCCCTTTTCTCCGCATTCTAGCCAACACTTTTATCTCTTGTCTTTTTGATAACAGCTATTCTAACAGGTGTGAAGTGATATCTTGTGATTTTTTTCTGCATTTTCCCAATGATTAGTGATGTTGTGCACCTTTTCATGTACCTGTTGGCCGTTTGCATGTCTTTTATTTTTTAAGCTGCCATTTTCAGGTCCTCTGTCCATTTTTAAATTAATTAATTAATTAATTAATTGTTTGCTATTGCATTGTATGAGTTCCTTATATATTTTGGATATTAACCCCTTATCAGATCTATGATTTACAAATATTTTCCCCCTTCTATAGGTTGCCTTTTCATTTTGTTGATTGTTTCCTTTGCTGTGCAGAAGCTTTTTAGTTTGATGTAGTCCCACTTATTTATTGTTGCTTTTGTTACTGTGCTTTTGGTGTCATATCCAAAAACTCATTGTCAAAGAGTCTTTTTCCTATTTTTTCTTCTAAGAATTTTAGTTTGGGCCTTATGTTTAAGTCTTCAATTTATTTCAGCTTAATTTTTTTGAGTGGCATCAGATAGGTGCAATTTATCCTTTTGCATGTGAATATCCGGTTTTCCCCACACTGTTTATTGAAGAGACTATCTTTGAGGCTCTTGTCAAATATTAGTTGTACTTATGTATGGATTTATTTCTGGGGTACCAACATAGTTCCATTTGTCTACATGTCTGCTTTCATGCCAATGCCATACTATTTTGATTACTGTAACTTTGTAATATATTTTGAAATCAGGACATGATTCCTCCACCTTTGTTCTTCTTTCTCAAGACTGTTTCGGCTATTTTTTTTTTTTTTTTGTGGTTCCATGTAAGTTTTAGGATTATTTTCTATTTCTGTGAAAAATGCCATTGGAATTTAGATAGAAATTACACTGAATCTGTGTATCACTTGGATAGTATGGACATTTTAACAATATTAATTATTCTAATCCACTGACAAGGGAAATCTTTTCATTTATTTGTATGTTCTTCAATTTCTTTTATCAGTGGTTTATATTTTTCAGTGTACAGATCTTTCACTTCCTTGGTTAAATTCATTCCTAAGTATTTGATTGTTTTTGATACTGCTGTAAATGTAGTTTTCTTTATTTATTTTTCAGATAGTTCATTGTTAGAATTGCAACTAATTTTGTTTGTTTTGTTTTTAGTTATTATTATTATACTTTAAGTTCTAGGGTACATGTGCACAACGTGCAGGTTTGTTACATATGTATACATGTGCTATATTGGTGTGCTGCACCCATTAACTCATCATTTACATTAGGTATATCTCCTAATGCTATCCCTCCCCCCTTCCCCCACCCCACGACAGGCCCCGGTGTGTGATGTTCCCCATTCTGTGTCCAGGTGTTCTCATTGTTCAGTTCCCACCTATGAGTGAGAACATGCAGTGTTTGGTTTTTTGTCCTTGTGATAGTTTGCTCAGAATGATGGTTTCCAGCTTCATCCATGTCCCTACAAAGGACATGAACTCATCCTTTTTTATGGCTGCATAGTATTCCATGGTGTATATGTGCCACATTTTCTTAATCCAGTCTATCATTGTTGGACATTTGGGTTGGTTCCAAGTCTTTGCTATTGTGAATAGTGCCACAATAAACATACATGTGCATGTGTCTTTATAGCAGCAAGATTTATAATTCTTTGGGTATATACCCAGTAATGGGATGGCTGGGTCAAATGGTATTTCTAGTTCCAGATCCTTGAGGAATCACCACACTGTCTTCGACAATGGATGAAGTAGCTTACAGTCTCAACAACAGTGTAAAAGTGTTCCTATTTCTCCACATCCTCTCCAGCACCTGTTGTTTCCTGACCTTTTAATGATCGCCATTCTAACTGGTGTGAGATGGTATCTCATTGTGGCTTTTATTAGAAATGTAACTAATTTTTGTATGTTGCTTTTGTATCCTGCATCTTTACTGAATTCCTTTATTTGTTCCAACAGGTTTTGGGTGGAGTCCTTGGGATTTTCTATATATAAGGTCATGCCATCTGCAGAAACAATTTTACTTATTCCTTCCAATTTGGATGTATTTTATTTCTTTCTCTTGCCTACTTGCTCTGACTAGAACTTTCAGTGCTACAATGAATAGAAGCAGTAAGAGTGAGCACCCTTGTCTTCTTCCTGATCTTAGAGGAAAAGCTCTCAGCTTTTCACCATTGAGTATGCTGTTTGTTGGGCTTGTAATATATGGCCTTGCAATATTGAAGTTTATTCCTTCTATATTCAATGTGCTGAGAGTTTTTCTCATGAAGGAATACTGAATTTTGTCCAATGATTTTTCTGCATCTATTTGGACTATATGATTTTATCCTTCCTTCTGTTAATGTGGTGTATCACATTTATTGATTTGTTTATGTTGAATCATCCTTGCATCCCAGGGATAAATCCCACTTGATCATGGCAAATGATAGTTTGATGTGCTGTTGAATTTGGTTTGTTAGCATTTTGTGAGAATTTTACATATATATTTATAATATGGTTTGGATTTGTGCCCCAACCCAAATCTCATGTCAAATTGTAATTCCCACTGTTGGAGGAGAGGCCTGACAAGAGGTTACTGGATCATGGGGATGGATTTTCACCTAGCTGTTCTCATGATAGCACGTGAGTTCTCATGAGAACTGGTTGTTTAAAGGTGTGTAGCAACTCCCCCCTTACTGTCTTCCTGCTGCTCCGGCCATGCAAGATGTGCTTGTTTCCCTTTCCTCCATGATCAAAAGTTTCCTGAGGCCGCCCCAGCCATGCTTCCTGTACAACCTGAAGAACTGTGAGCCAATTAAACCTCGTTTCTTTATAAATTACCCAGTTTCAGGCATTTCTTTATAGCAGTATGAGAACAAACTAATACAGTTTATTAGGGATATTGGCCTGCAGTATTGTTTTCTGGTGGTGTCCTTATCTGGATTCAGTATTAAGGTAATGCTGGCCTTATAAAATGAGTTTGGAAATGGTCCCCTCTATTCAATTTTTTGGAAGCGTTTGAGAAAGATTGGTATTAGTTTTTCTTTAATGTTTTATATGAAGCCCTTAGGTCCTGGACTTTTCTCTGTTGGGAGATTTTTGATTCCTGATTCAATCTCTTTACTCATTATTAGCCTATTCATATTTTCTATGTCTTCATGATTTAGGCTTTGTAGGTTGTATATTTTGAGGAATTTATCCATTTCTGCTATGTTATGTAATTCATTGGCATGTAATTGTTCAAGTCTGTTTTGATCCTTTACATTTCTGTGGTAGGGTTAATATATCCTTTTTTCATTTGTAATTTCATTTATTTGAGTTCTCTCTCTTTTTTTCTTGGTTAATCTAGCTAAAGGTTTGTCAATTTTGCTTACCTTTTCAAAAAACCAAATCTTTTGGTGGTGTTGAACTTTTCTAGTCTTTCATTATTCCTGCTCTAATCTTTGTAACTTCCCTTCTTCTGCTACCTTTGGACTTAGTTTTTTGAACTTTCAAGTGTAAAGTTAGGGCGTTTTTTTGAGATCTTTCATTTTTTTAATGAGGTCATATATAGCTATACTCTTTCTTCTTAGAACTATTTTTGCCGCAACCCATAGGTGTTGACATGTTGCATTTCCAGTTTCATTTATTTCAAGATATCTTTCCACTTTCCCTTTTGGTGTTTTCCTTCATCCATTGGTTTTTCAGGAGGGTGTTGTTTAATTTCTACTTATTTGTAAAGTCTTCAACTTTTATTATTATTGATTTTTAGTTTGATATCCTTGTAATGGACAAGATGCTTGATGCAATTTCGATCTTTCTGAATCTGTTAAGACTTGTTTTGTAGCCTAACATATGATCTGTCCTGGAGGATGTCCATGCATACTTGAGAAGAATGTGTATTCTAATGCTGTTGAATGAAACATTCTGTATATGTCTGCTAGGTCTGTTTGATCTGGAGCAATGTTCAAATTTGTCATTTCTTCCTTGATAGATTATTCTGTCTGGATAATCTCTCATTGTTGAGGATCAATATTGAAGTCCCCTACCATTATTATATTGCTGTTTTTTTTCAGTTCTGTTAGTAGTTGTTTTATATATGTGGGTGCTCCAATGCTGAGTACATAAATATTTACAATTGCGCTATCTTCTTGATGAATTGACATGAAAGGGAATACTTTTAGATTAGCATATTAGGTGTGACTTGGTTCCATGCATAGAAGAATGGGGTATTCAATTTTTGTCTGATTATAATAGTACACATACAACAAAATGTGAATTAATATACAATTACGTCTTCAACAGCCTGGAGCCCACGCATTCCCTGGGCTTGGATGTAAACATTTGGTATTGGGGCTGGGCATCTTGTCCACTGATATTTTGGGTCTGGCCCTGGAGATCAAGCCACTGAGCTAGTTGTCAGAGTCTCAGGCTATGGCTACTTGAGCAAGTAAAAAACATGCAGCTGGTGCCTGAGTTTTCAATACCCATGTCCCCTGGGAGAGTCCTGTTTGGTCATGTGCATCTAAGCACACAACCTTGGTTACCCAGGAAACCAAGGCCAAGTGGATCTGGATGCTTTTTCTATGGCCTTTGTATTTAGCTGCTGAGATGTTGCCAGAGCAGCCCAGCTGTGAGCATCTTGAAGATGAAGGATTCATGCAGATTCCTTCACAAATGTGTGTGATGAGTGTGACTGGAGCAATTTGTGGTGACAAACCCACTGAACACTGGAGCAAATTGTGATGACTCTGAAAGTCTTATGTTTCATATACAAAATGAAGTGGACACTCATTCATTCAAAGACATATGAAGTGCCTACTATGTGATGGGCAGTGTGCGAGGAGCTGATAAAATAGTAGATGAGACAGACAAGGTCCCTGATCATGAATTTACATTCTTTTGGGAAAGACAGATGTTAATTAGTCTAACAAACAAACAAGACAAGTTCAGTTATTAATAAGGGCTATAAAGAAAATAAAATGTGGAAGAAGGTGCCTGGCATGTGTTTGTAAGGATGGTAGAGAAGTCACTTTTAAAGGAAAGGCAGGACAAACCTCTCTGAGATGACATTGGATCAAGATGTCAGTGCCACAAGGAAGCCAGCCAAATGAACATCTGCAGGAAGAGCCTTTCAGCTAGAGGGAATGTGTAAGACCTCAAGGCAGCAGTGAGGCCTCCCAAAGTGTTGGAGGCCTCTGTCCCTTTAAACTGATGCCCCTGCACCTGAGGCCAGGTAAGGCATTGGAATAGGGAGGAACTGGAATGTTAGGTGAGTGTGGAAGAAAGATCCTTGGGCCAGTGGGAAAAACTACTAGATCCTTGTGGTTTGTCTGGTCTCTGTTAGCTGGGTGGCCTTAAGCATGTCCCTCTTGTTGGGCATCACTTTCCCCACCTAGACCTCAGTTTCCTCAATCCCCAAGTAGAAATGAGGGTGTTGAAATACTTCAGTGGTTTCCTTTTGCATTTCCAGCTATTGAGCCTTTTATTCAAAGAAGAATTTTTTTCTTTTCCTTTGTTTTTAAGACACAGTCTCCCTCTGTCACCCAGGCTGGAGTGCAGTAGCACAATCTTGGCTTACTGCAACCTCTGCCTCCTGGGTTTAAGCAATTCTCGTGCCTCAGCCTCCCGAGTAACTGAGATTACAAGCATGTGCCATCACGCCCAGCTAATTTTTTTATTTTTTACAAAATACAAAAATGTATTAGTAGAGATGGGGTTTCATCATGTTGGCCAGGCTGGACTGGAACTCCTGACCTCAAGTGATCCACCCGCCTCTGCCTTCCAAAGTTCTGGGATTACAGGTGTGAGCAGCCGCACCTGGCCCCAAGGGAAATTTCATCTGATAGTTAATATATAAAACAGCAAGGATATGGAGCACAGTTAAATCCTGGATGAAATGCTTAAAGACCCTCCCTCCATCAGCCTGGAATTTCAGAATTCCAAAGATCCAGGCCTCTTTGCTGAACTCTGAGATTCAAGAGTGTCCCTGCTGGTTTTTTCAATGTCTTCATGTCAAACTATGACCCCTAAAGCTTGTCCCATGGAGGTTCTGGCTGTCTTGCCTATATGCTGGTATAGTGTCTGGGGAGTGTAAGGTCTGCTAAGTCAAGACAAAAGGGCTCCTCTCAACTCTGAAGCATCACAGAGCACAGGCCCAGAAGAGAACTTGGTTGGGGGCAGGGGGGTGTTGCCTCTTCTAAGACCAGAGTCATATGGTCTCCACAGCCCAGCATCACAGATGGGCAGAACCTCATCCCAGAGCCATTTGCTCCTGGATTAAGTCGTGGAATATGACAGTGTCGTGCAAGAATGTGCCCTTCCCTGGGCCATGTGGAGGGTGCACATGGCAGGTGAATATTCTTTATCCCTTCTACAGTGGAAGCAGGGCTGGGACCTCTTCGAGCTGTGGGCCTGCCGCCCTCTCACCACCACCACTTCCTGTTCTCTGACTTTGCTAGTGTCAGCCAAGGAGAATGCAGCCACAGGTTGCAGGGAAGTGGGGACTGGTTCTGCTGCCTCAGCAACTTGGCTTTGTGAAGCACCCTGGAGAAACCTTCTCGTTACTGCCCTGGGGCCCACATGCTCCTAGGGGAGTGATGAAGAGCCCATTAAATGCTTAAACGTGAAATATCGTGTAACTACATTTTGAATTGGTTTCTCTGAGCATACGGGGATCAATCTGATTATGTAAATAATGCATAAATCCCAAACGTGCAAGGTAAACTTTCATCAGCCTTAGTAACTCAGGTTGAGCTTTAGGCTTGAGATGTGAAGAGAAAGCTGATTTCTTTGACTAAACACATTTGGTTATTTTTTTTTGAATTGCAGTTGAGGGAGGCAGAGTGACATGGTGCAGGCTAAGAAGAGCACTGAACGGGGTGTCTGGAGCCCTGCGTCCTGCTCCTGGCCTACCCCTTTGTGATCTTAGATAAGCCCTTTACTTTTCCAGGCTTCCACTTTCCTTACCTGATTCAGAAGGGCCACCAAGCCCCAGTTTTCCTACCTCCTCAGGATATGATGAAAATAGAATGAGACAATGGATGTAGGGCAAAAGCTACTCAGGGTGTGATAGCACCCTGCCAAGTGTGTGTTACCAGTCTGCAGGAGGATGATTGCAGAAAGTAAGAGTAAGTGTTTAGAAACTTTTATAGCAATTTAATATTGTGGTGACATCCAAGTTTGTGATCCAGGGACATGCTTCAGTCAATAGATCATGAGGCAGCTTGGGTGTTGCCAAATTCACAAGATATGTCATACCTGGCCTGAGCTGCCTGCCAGTGGTCCAGGATGGATAAGAAATAAAACCAACAAAACAACAACAGCAAAAACTTGTTCTCCTTTACAAATACTTTGAGAAACACTGATGTAGATTCCTGCTTTCAGAAGTCCCCAAACATTGGGAATAGAGTGATGTGTGTTGTGATGTAGCTGATAAAGGAAAAGAAATGACAGAAGGGAGTGCTGGTCCTGGCCATGCTGCTTCCTTGCTGTGTGACCTTGGGAAAGCCACTCTCCTCTCTAGGCCCATTCATGATCTCCACCTGAGGGTTTCTCTTTTTGCCAAAGATGTCAGTATAAGATCAAGGAGAACAGAATTCCTGTTAAATAGAAGGGAATCCCAAATTGGCTGATGAATTAGGTGTGGGGTTGGGAGATGTGGTTGATTGCAAAAATAGCCTCCATCCCTCATTACTCCTTGTACCCATGTCCTTTGCAATATGACTTTATCTAGCTCATTCCATCAAGAGGTGTATTTTTTTTTAGATAGAGTCTCCTTCTGTCACCCAGGCTACAGTATAGAGGCATAGTCATAGCTCACTGCAGCCTCACATTTTTTGGCTCAAACAATCCTTCCACCTCAGCTTCCTGAGGAGCTGGGACTACAGGCAGGTGCTACCACACCCAGCTAATCTATTTTTATTTTTGTATAGACAGAGTTTTATTTAGTTGCCCAGGCTGGTTTTGAACTGCTGACCTTAAGTGATCCTCCTGCCATGGCCTCCCAAATTGCTGGGATTGCATGAGTGAACCACCACACCCAGCCCAAGAGGTGGAATCTGTTCCTCTTTCCCTTGAATATGGAATAGCCCGTGACAGTGCCATAGAAGTGATGGTGTGCGAATTCTGAGCCTAGGCCCCCAGAAGCTTTCTCTTGCTATCTTAGATTCCTGCCCAGCTGTCCTATGAACAAGCAATGAGCTGCCCCACTTGAGGCCAGCCCAGATCAGCCAGCCCACAGACAACTTGACAGCTAACTGTAGATTCACTAGTGAGCCCAACTGGGACCAAAGAATCACTCAGCTTAGTCTAGTCCAAATTGCTGACCCATAGAATCATATAGTAAATAAACGCTATTGTTTAAACCACTAGGTTCTGGGATGTGTTGTTATGCAGCGGGAGCAAATTAATCCAGGGATAAAATACAAAGCTGGTTGTGCTAGGTGGTTGGTTGAGGAGTTGGGCACCAGGCAAAATGATGGCAGAGTCAGTTTGATTTGATCACCTTTCCAGCTCTTCTGTACCCCTCCCTCCAAACTAACCCCAAAGTTGCTCCTGGCTTCCTGATCCCATGCAGGGAGTTATGCTCTTGCATGTCTCCCACCACCACAGGTCAATGCCTCATCAGCATCCTAAACAATGGAACTCTTTGGGAAACTGACGAAAGCAAAGACTTTGTCCCTCAGGAAAAATGCACAACCCTACATTTATGTATGCTTTGTGTACAGTTTTAAGACTCTGGGATCCAGTTGTGAACTCCTTTGCCCAGGTTAAGTGTTCTAGGTACAGAACTCATAGTCTCTTTCCAACATCTCTTGAATCTCTCTTCTCATGCTTCCCTGTTGAAACTTCCCAGTCCTCCACCTTACCTCCTAAGGGACTTGTAACCTTATCAATTAATTCACATGAGACAATGTTAGAACAAAAATTCATTAAAATGTAGAGCCCTTGGAAATGATTTCAAAACACCCTCATCCATAGTATCTCAGTTAATCCTTTTGACAGCTCTGTAAAGGATGTGGGCATAACCCATCCTCTTTATTTTTCCAGTGAGGAGAATGGGCCTTAGTCCAAGGATGTCACTGTCCGAGATCACTCAATCAGTAATGGGAAGCATCAGGATTCCTAGTGTCCTTCACTTTTCAGAGACATTGCATGTTGATGGTAGCAAATACAGATGGGGAAAGTGTATCCTGTGTGAGGAGCATCTGCAAGGCCTCTGTGGATGTATGGAGAGCAGAAAAAGAGTGGTAGGAGCTGATATCAAGTTGGAATGTCTAACAAATGTAGGATTTTCCCTTTGGAAGACCACACACCTAGAGTATGAGCAGGGGAGGCTGTCCGCAATATATTAAGTTTACCCTCGCTTTGGAAAATTCTGTCATTAATTGCATCTGTCTATATATATATATCCTCCCCTTCTTCCTCTTCTGAAAAAAGAAGGAATCTCAAGAGTCTTTAACACAGTCCAAACTTAGAATTATTTACACTTCAACTTAAACATGCCAGTCTATACCTTTCACAGCAAAACACAACTTGTTGAATTTTATTTTTAAAACAGGCAAGTCTGACTTCGAGACTTCATGTCCTTTGAGCCAGTTCGAGAAACATTTATCATTGCACCTACTAGGTGCAATGTCCTCTCCCAGGACCTGAGATTGGTGAGCATGAGAGTTCAAAGTTGAATTCAATGTTTCAAATCTTCATGACATATCAGGGGAAATAAGAAGCATCTCACTCACCTTGTAGACCTTTTCAGCCTTCAGGGATGGATTTGGTGTTCTATTCTTCTGTGCCCTTTCCTACTCCAGAAGGAAACATTCTCTCATTTTGGTCTGTTCTCCATTGCCATAGGAATGGAAAATACATCAGTGGGAACCCACAGGATATTATTATTTGGCTATTAGTGTTTTCTTTGCTTTTTTTGTTTTTGGTCTTTCCCATTCAGCTGTGAGCTCCCTGAGGGCAGCCACACGTCTAATTACTCTTCTGTTCCATTCCCCAATTTCAACTTCCCAAAATCCACACAACACCACGGCTAGTAAAGAGATGATTGATTGAGCTAGAAAACCACAAAACACACAGAAAATGCTACATGTCCAAAAAGAGGTGCAAACAAGGGCCTTTAAAAGTGTATGCATGGGAGAACCTAGTTATATTACATGACTATTGTTCTTCTTAAGGGCATAAAAGACCAATCCATTAACAGAAATGACTAATCTTAATCACTTAATCTTAAGCACTTAATACAGAGCTAGAAATGTAGCAACTACTTGAAGCAGTTGAGCTCTTGTTATTACTCATGTTGCTACTGTTATAATAATATTACAATTTCAAGTAGGAACAATTCTAAGGAAAAAGACTCCCAAGCCTTTACACACACCCTACCCAATTTATGTCGTTCAGGCTGCTGCCCCAGCCCATTCCCTCACTTAAACAGAGAATTTCCTTTTGTTTCTTAATCCAAGGAAAATGGATTGCAGAATATCCTTGCTCTAAAATTATCTTTGACTGGCCCTGCAGCCCTGGGATTCAGTGAGCATATCTCTCTCCTCTAGGATTCAAGGTAATGGAGCACACATCTGCATGGTTACCATGGCTCCAGGGGCTTGTTTGGCTTGCTATGACAGCATTTCCAACCTTAGACCCCTTATTGTATTTAAAAATTATTCTATTATCCACTCAGGAGCTGGAGAAGAGGGCATGGATGGACATAAAGAGTCTCTGTGAATGGAAATGAACAGACTAGAGACACTGATCCAAGGCCAATGCACACAGCTCACTTGGTGCACACCAACTCTAATCTTACAGGTTACTAATTTCTTATGGGCTACCCAATCAATACTTGGGTCTGTTTCAAGGGAGGGCCAAGGTTGAGGTTAATTTCTTGTAGCAATTTATGAATGGTGTCTTGGTTAATAAATGTTTGATTGAAAGTAACATAAACCAACTCAAGCCAGCTTAAACAGAAAAAGGAATTTTCTGGAAGGAGAGTGAGGCCTCTCATGGAACCCTAGAAAGACAGAAAAATCACATCTCTAGAAAAGGCTGGAGCAGGACCCCTTTGGTGACCCTGAGTATTGTTATTTTAGGCGACCCAACATTCATTCCTCTTTCTAACACCATTCCAACCTTCCTTTTGAAAAAGTATTATTTCCCTTTTGAACACAGTCTGGTGGAATTATAAACAGAGGCCCTAGTTAAGAAAAAGCCATATCACACAAGATAGTCCAATTGGCTGTTTAATCCTGAAATTTGAACACTAATCAGAAATTTAAGAGACTCAAAACAGTTGGGATTTATCTATTTGGGCTGTAGTGCCTGGAACAGCTTGTTCTTACCATAAAACTATCCCCAAAGTTACCACTTATTAAAGGGTCACCTGGGTTCTGTGCCTTATCAAGTTTTTTAGCTTTTCCAACAATTCTATGAGGTACCTATATTACCATAAATGCCCATTCCAATAAACGACCAAGTCAGTCTCTTCTGCTGGCAACAAAGGAACCCTGATCAATACATAGGCCACCCCTCTAGAAATTTGCCACTGACTTGAGTCAGCTTACCACCCTTATTCTATATCTCACAATCAGAATCTTCCAGGAGAGAGAATTTGGCACATTTGGCATCCCCTTGATCCAAATAGCTGTACCTAAGGGGGGTGGCATCATATAATTGGGAGCATACCTGCCAGAGGCATACTCTGGCAGGAGTAGGGTGGGCAGTTCTCAGAGAAAAGGATGGGTCTAGCGAACTGGACCAACACCTTTTCCAAGGACAATGGACACAGAGAGAAAAGCTCTGCTGACCAGGAAGCATGTTATGTTTTGTAGAAGCAAACCTCTTACTGGGAACCAGGTGTGAGCAAGTAACATCAGAAGCCAGATATTGATGAGATCTAAAGAAGGGCAGTTGATCGCAAACCCTGCATAATCTTAAGACAATAAAACTACATTTATTCCAGGCTAACTATTACAAAGAACTTAGCTAAAAACTGGATATAATGATGTCAATAAACTTTTTATTGAATTTACAGTCCCTTTTTCAATACATTTGAAAACCAGTGGAGGAACTTACACTCTGTTGGGTACGATTAACTCATTGTCAAATGTGTATTACTAAACTCCTATTAAGGGTGCACTATTAAATTGAAAAGAGGAGAATTCCATGAAATCAAGATGTTTATAATCTTCTTAGGACCATATAATAAAAAACTACATAATTAATCCTGGAGAATTAAAAACTATTTAATCTAATATTATGGTTTGATAGATAATTACATCCCTTAACAACCTTTTTTAAGAACTTATTGGGTTCCCCCAAAATTCCTTTTTCTCTTCTGAGTCTTCCCCATGGGGTTTTCTATTTAGTGTGCTTCTAAATCACCTTTCATCAAATTTCTATCTATCCTCCATTTCTGTTTCATGACTAATCATTTCATAAAGTTTCCTCTTACTTCTCAGTTTGAAATAGTATTTTTCTGATACACTCACACCACTCTGCTCATGCTTTGTTTATAGGTATTTATGTATTCTACATTATATGGCATTCATATGTAAACCTCGCTTATCTCCACCCCTTTATTAAGGGCTAGTTGGGAACAACATCTGCTTTGTTCATCTATCTGTTCTCAACAGTATTTGGCAGAGTTTGCAACAACAAATAGACGTGTATTAAATGACTGTTGAATTGAACTCTGCATTTTGAGTGACAATCGAGACTTGGATTAAAGCAGACTAGACACTCTAGTTTGAGCCATAGTTTCCAGTGGAAAGCACATTTATATGCTGTTTATCTAATAGTAGCTCTAGCCTGTGGGACTCTAGTGCGTAAACACTTGTTAGATAAAAGACATGATTTTCCAGTATTAGATTTCAGAACTTTGGTGTCTTTGTCCCTAAAGCTATGTTTCTTTCCCACTCTCATCTGCCAATCCAGCCCTGTGATAGCAGATATGAATTATCTATATACTCTATTTGGTGTAATTCTCTACTTCACTTAGACCAAAATAGTCACTGGTTATTTTCTTCCAGTGGCACTTATTTTTCCCATCATTGATTAGGTCATTAAAGGAAGGAGTCTTGGAAAATTCAAAATCCCAAATATGTTTGCCTTCTCTGGTCTGTTTTACCCAAATATTTGTTCTCACTCTCTAACGAACAAACTTTCTCTGTATGTTTGACATATACACGCTTCTTTAAGAAGCTGAGTCTCTGATACTTTTGGAATCAAAGGCCACAGAATAAGCTAATTATAAGTAGAAGCAACATTTGTCCTTGAAGGAAATGTCCTGGGCATCCATTTTCAGCTTGGTTGGACTGCAATTTCCAACTTCTCCTGTTTTGTGAGCAAAACACAGACAATATGCAAATATATATTCTTGAGGTCATTTTTGACTCTTCTCACTTTTTCCAAAAGATGCTAAGTCAACTTGAGCTCACATGATGGGCTGGTGGCTGTAGGTTGTCAATATCATAGGAACCCAAAATCCCTGTACTCTTAGTATTCCTGGTTAGAAAGCAGTGCTTCTTTCTTTTTTGTGCATGATCTGCCTGGTAACATGTATAAAATCTTTAAAATCAACATTTCTCAGTTAAAAATATCTGTGCTTAAAAAATGAATAAAGAAATTGATGTTACCTTATGCCTAGTCCTCTGCAATGTGGGGGAGATGAAGGAGATGCAGTTCTTGGACTCAAAGAGCAACCATTTGTGCAGCATTTACTATAGTCAGTCCTGGTGCTTCAACTTTTATGCCAGCACTGTGGCTAGACACTACAATGATCCCCATTTTATTGTGAGGTAACTGAGGCTTAGAGACATCCATGTGACTACTGACTAATAGAGCTGGGACTAATAGATGAATAGAGCTCAAATCCAGGACTGTCTGAAAGCAAACTCCATGCTTCTTAGTAAGCAAATGAACAACCTGAACAAGAAGGATGTTGTGGGTAATTAGCCTGGGTCAGACAGAGAACACTGGGGTGGGAGGGAGGACGGGGAGGATAAGGAAGAGAGAAAGACAGGGTGGGGTAGGGGAAAAAGAGATGACTTTCTGGAGGAGGTAGAGGATTTCTGGATCTTTTGTGTGTGTGTGTTGAAAAAGAAATAATTCAATCGACATTTACGAAAAGGTTTCACCAAGAAAAATGGATTCATGTCTTTGTCTTAGTCCATTCAGGCGGCTATAACAAAATCCTTTACACTGGGTAACTTATAAGCAACAGAGGTTTATTTTGCACAGTTCTGGGGGCTGGGAAGTCCAAGACCAAGCCACTGGTGCTGCCTAGTGGGCGTTTGCTTCCTGACACTGTTTTTCTAGCTGTGTCCTCACATGGTGGAAAGTTACAAGGCAGCTCTCTGGGATCTCTTTTATGAGGCACTAATCTCATTCATGAGGGATCTTCCTCTGTGGCCTGAGCATCTCTCAAAGGACCACCTCCTAATACCATCACTTAGAATTTTAACATAAAATTTGAGGAGGAAACAGATATTCTGATCATAGCAGTCTTTCTTTTTTAAATCACATCTGGGAACCCAGAACCCCCCTCTGAAGAATGAGAAGTGGTTACACTCAGCAGGGGTGCCTCCCTTTAAATGGGGTACCCACTTTCCAGTTTGCCATTCAGTATCTACCTACTGGGGCTGCTTCATACATTGGCAATTCCTACCTGGCCCCTGTAGGTTTTAGAGTTTGAGATCCTCTAAAACCTATGGTGGTTCTTAGGGTTTCCTTTATATTCTCTCCTCCCCACCCCTCAGTTTCATGCCAGGAAAGAGAGTTAACTAATTATGGCTCAAGGCTGAAGGACAACGTTTGACCAGGGCATCTGGAGGTGTATGGTTTGTGTCCTTTTAAAATTCATATGTTGGAACTTTAACCCCAAGGTGATGATATTAAGAACTAGGGCCATTGGGCAGTGACTAAGGCATAAGGACTTGGCCCTTGTGAATGGGATTCATGATCTTACAAGAGAGGCTAGCCTGGCCCTCCCATCTTTTCTGCCATGTGAGAACATGATGTTCATCCTTTTTGCCTTTCCACTTTTCCCCCATGTGAAGACGGTGCAGCAAGAAGGCATCATCTTGGAAGCAGAGTGCAGCCCACACCAGACACCAAATCTGCTGACACCTTGATCTTGGACTTCCCAGCCTCTGTGAGAAAACAATCTTCTGTTCTTAATAAATACCCAGACTCAGGTATTTATAAATCCCTGTTATGATCACACAAATGGACTAATGCAGGGGGTGAGTAGGCACAATTGCTGATGAAAGTGGTGAAGAGTTTTTACCTCTGGCTGGTGGAATTCCTTACCTTAAACCAGAATGTGTGGCAACTTTCAGGAACAAGCTAGTAATGAGGTTACAAAGATAAAAGTGAATGATCTTAAAATATTACATATGAAATTTAAGCATCAGCAAGCACTCTTTTTTGTTGATAAAAATGAATATGGGCTGCTGTGGAATTATTGTTCTTGGAGTAAATCTTCATACTAATTCTCCTAGCTGAACTGTTCACTACAGAAGCCCCTCCAATATCATAATTATGACAATAATGATAATAGCATCAACTACTATTTACTGACCATTTAGAACATGCTAGATTTGACTAAGTACTTTACACACGTTAGCTCATTTAATTCCCTCAACACTGTAAGGCAGGTATGGTCATCCCCATCCTACAATATGAAGAAACTGAGGCTCAGAAAGATTCAGCAACCAGTCTAGGACACATAGCTTCAAGGTGACAGAGGTAGACCCAGCTTTCTGAGTCCAAAGCTCATGTCTTTAACAGTAATGTCAGTTTCACTCAGAGTGTGTGGACCACAGGTTCCCAGCATCTGAATTATCTGGAGTAGCCAAACTATAAAAATGCAGATTTTTAGGCTCCACCCTGGGCCAGAATCTCTGAAGATTCATTGGGCATTCCCTGATGCTCACTAAAGTTTGAGGACTCGCAGCCTCCTGGGCTTCCTTTCTCCAAGGTACTACTTCTGCCCAGACAGCATCTTCTTGCACTTGAAAGGGTTAGCCTGGCTCTCTGGTCCACTCCAGTCCAGCTCTGCAAGCTGATGAATTACTGAAGTCATTTCATGGGAGCAAAAGGAATCTTCAAAAACATCACCTTCATCCGCTTATATTTTAGATGAGGAAACTGAGGCTCGGGGAAGATGACCGACTTGATCTAGATCACAGAACAGCCCAAGTACTTTGCTTCTCCATCCAATGTGCTCTCCCCTATGCTGAGGGTCCCTTCACTTCCTCTGGCCCTTCTTTTCCCTCCTTTTCAGACAGACGCATCTTTTCTCATTCAAGCAAGATGGACTGAGCCTAAGCTTTTCTTTGGGGCTGGCATTTAGAGAGACAGAAAAGAATGCCCACAACTGGATCACATCAGTAGAGTTCAAGAAGGCACGAGGCCTGTCTTGCACCTAGGGTAAAAATTTCTCACCTTGCGAGCATACAGCTACAACATTTGCATTTGGGCTGCAGAACACAAACAGACTTTGCCTCCATCTGAAAATTGAGAACTTCACCCAACTTGCCTTCCGCCATGTCCCCGTGTGAGCCTCATCGAGTGCCCCTTTGCTCTCAGCAGCCCTTACCTTAAACTTTTAAACACCAACAAAAACCTTCAGGTGCCACATTCTCCTGGCTTTGTGGTTGTCTTTTCCTCCTCCCTCTGTCTCGCTTTTTCAGCTGCCTTCAAAACAGAGAGGAGAAGCCTCTATTTGGTTCTGACAACAAGATCTCCTGGTGCATATTTCGCCTTGTGTTTTCCTTCTGTCATTGATCAATAGACTCAAATGCCAGGCCTCCATCACAGCTGCAGACTTTGATAGCCCAAACTGTCTTGGCCCAGCGGAGCTTGTCTGCTTGAGTTCTGATGCTGAGAAATGTCACAGCAGGGAGGGGCCAGGAGCCCCTGTCAGCATGCAAGGGAGGAGGGTGGTGACAGCTCATTCAGGCACTGTCTAGGCATCCCCTATGGGCTGGAACTCATTCCTGTCTGGGGCTGTTTGCAGCCACAGGTAAAGCCTGTCACTGTGCAGGCACTAGGTGAGTAAGGCATCACCAGGGCTCATGGCAACCAAGCCTCGTTAATTTTTTTGTCATGAAATCCTCAAAGAAAAAGGACATCCACAAAGAGTTTTCTGAATCCAGGTCTCAGCTGGGATGCTTACCATCAGTGTGCCCTTTGGGCTGCACTGAGCTTATCTGGGCCTCAGTTTCCCCAGCTCTGTAAAAGCTCCCCATCCTCACCACCTGTCTGAGAAATAAACAAAGCAGATGTGAAAGTGATTTGGAAGGTGCAGAGTGCTCTACGAGTGAGGAGGGGGCCATGATAGAAACTAGATAAGCAAGTGTTTTTTCAAATCTCTGTTTCTTCATTGTCTGTCTCTACAAAAATGAATCTGGAGCTGTGCTGTTTGCAGAGCAATTCTCACTTACTAATTACTGTGAAAGTTAAAAATAATAGGTAGATATGGAAGAAAGGAGAACTACATAGTTGCTAAATTATTCACAAATGCTCCTGTTCAACAATTACCTTTTACTAATCTTCACCTCCCTCTGCCTCAGGTCCTAAACTCCACTCCCCACAAAAAACCCACTCACAGGAAGATGTAGGACTAGAAGGGAAGGCAAGAGATGGGTGGTGGGAGCCACCTGCCTCCTTTGCCTAGTTGGGATAAGAGTGTGCTTTTGTCAGTTTTCTCTGCCAAGCAGGGAGCATCACTTCTTGGCCAGCTGGAAGTGAGATTTCTGCTCAAATTTCATTAGAAGAAAACTTCAGAACCAAGAACACTGGTGTCCTCTTCAGGAAATGGCCCTGTATTTTACTGGGGGCAGACTTCAAAGTGGATATATCCAGAACCACTTTTTTTTTTTCCCACATGCTCACTAACTTTTTGCCATCAAGGTTGCTGGTAGTGTCCCTTTCACCTGGCCATCCGAGACAGGCTGATAATGAAAACAAGTCTGGATGGGTGGGATTTTCTCTAAATCAGAGTGCTCTCCCTACTTCCCCGGGCTGTCTCTCTGATTGCAGCAGAAACTACTCACACTCCTTCTTACAGCAGGACCCTTAACTAGAATATCTGTGCCTAGCAGTTGCCCCTTACACTGGCACTGGATATAGGCACAGCTCCCACTGTGAATGTTAAATGCAACACAGAAACTCACATTATAAATCATGCTGGTGGTTGGGGGAGGGGGTATTGCCATAATTTTCAGCAGCTTCCCAGCCATTTACACTGAGTTCAGTGGAGCTGCATTCCACTTGCCTCCCCTCTATGGTAAGGAAACTATCTACACTTTATATAGAAAAAATTACAAAAGAAGGAAAAGAGCTTACCAACCAAAAAGAGTCCAGGACCAGATGGATTCACAGCCGAATTCTACCAGAGGTACAAGGAGGAACTGGTACCATTCCTTCTGAAACTATTCCAATCAATAGAAAAAGAGGGAATCCTCCCTAACTCATTTTATGAGGCCAGCATAATCCTGATACCAAAGCCTGGCAGAGACACAACCAAAAAAGAGAATTTTAGGCCAATATCCTTGATGAACATTGATGCAAAAATCCTCAATAAAATACTGGCAAACCAAATCCAGCAGCACATCAAAAAGCTTATCCACCATGATCAAGTGGGCTTCATCCCTGGGATGCAAGGCTGGTTCAATATACGCAAATCAATAAATGTAATCCAGCATATAAACAGAACCAAAGACAAAAACCATGTGATTATCTCAATAGATGCAGAAAAGGCCTTTGACAAAATTCAACAACTCTTCATGCTAAAAACTCTCAATAAATTAGGTATTGATGGGATGTATCTCAAAATAATAAGAGCTATCTATGACAAACCCACAGCCAATATCATACTGAATAGGCAAAAACTGGGAGCATTCCCTTTGAAAACTGGCACAAGACAGGGATGCCCTCTCTCACCACTCCTATTCAACATAGTGTTGGAAGTTCTGGCCAGGGCAATTAGGTAGGAGAAGGAAATAAAGGGTATTCAATTTGGAAAAGAGGAAGTCAAATTGTCTCTGTTTGCAGATGACATGATTGTATATCTAGAAAACCCCATTGTCTCAGCCCAAAATCTCCTTAAGCTGATAAGCAACTTCAGCAAAGTCTCAGGATACAAAATCAATGTACAAAAATCACAAGCATTCTTATACACCAATAACAGACAGAGAGCCAAATCATGAGTGAACTCCCATTCACAATTGCTTCAAAGAGAATAAAATACCTAGGAATCCAACTTACAAGGGATGAGAAGGACCTCTTCAAGGAGAACTACAAACCACTGCTCAATGAAATAAAAGAGGATACAAACAAACGGAAGAACATTCCATGCTCATGGGTAGGAAGAATCAATATCGTGAAAATGGCCATACTGCCCAAGGTAATTTACAGATTCAATTCCATCCCCATCAAGCTACCAATGACTTTCTTCACAGAATTGGAAAAAACTACTTTAGAGTTCATATGGAACCAAAAAAGAGCCCGCATCACCAAGTCAATCCTAAGCCAAAAGAATAAAGCTGCAGGCATCACGCTACCTGACTTCAAACTATACTACAAGGCTACAGTAACCAAAATAGCATGGTACTGGTACCAAAACAGAGATATAGACCAATGGAACAGAACAGAGCCCTCAGAAATAACGCCGCATATCTACAACTATCTGATCATTGACCAATCTGAGAAAAACAAGCAATGGGGAAAGGATTCCCTATTTAATAAATGATGCTGGGAAAACTGGCTAGCCATATGTAGAAAGCTGAAACTGGATCCTTTCCTTACACATTATACAGAAATTAATTTAAGATGGATTAAAGACTTAAACTTATACCTAAAACCATAAAAACCCTAGAAGAAAACCTAGGCATTACCATTCAGGACATAGGCATGGGCAAGGACTTCATGTCTAAAACACCAAAAGAAATGGCAACAAAAGTCAAAATTGACAAATGGGATCTAGTTAAACTAAAGAGCTTCTGCACAGCAAAAGAAACTGCCATCAGAGTGAACAGGCAACCTACAAAATGGGAGAAAATTTTTGCAACCTACTCATCTGACAAAGGGCTAATATCCAGAATCTACAATGAACTCAAACAAATTTAAAAGAAAAAAACAAACAACCCCATCAAAAAGTGGGCGAAGGACATGAACAGACACTTCTCAAAAGAAGACATTTATGCAGCCAAAAAACACATGAAAAAATGCTCACCATCACTGCCCATCAGAGAAATGCAAATCAAAACCACAATGAGATACCATCTCACACCAGTTAGAATGGCAATCATTAAAAAGTCAGGAAACAACAAGTGCTGGAGAGGATGTGGAGAAATAGGAACACTTTTACGCTGTTGGTGGGACTGTAAACTAGTTCAACCCTTGTGGAAGTCAGTGTGGTGATTCCTCAGAGATCTAGAACTAGAAATACCATTTGACCCAGCCATCCCATTACTGGGTATATACCCAAATGACTGTAAATCATGCTGCTATAAAGACACATGCACACGTATGTTTATTGCGGCATTATTCACAATAGCAAAGACTTGGAACCAACCCAAATGTCCAACAATGATAGACTGGATTAAGAAAATGTGGCACATACACACCATGGAATACTATGCAGCCATAAAAAAGGATGAGTTCATGTCCTTTGTAGGGACATGGATGAAATTGAAAATAATCATTCTCAGTAAACTATCACAAGAACAAAAAACGAAGCACCGCATATTCTCACTCATAGATGGGAATTGAACAATGAGAACACATGGACACAGAAAGGGGAACATCACACTCTGGGGACTGTTGTGGGTTGGGGGGAGGGAGGAGGGATAGCTTTAGGAGATATACCTAATGCTAAATGACGAGTTAATGGGTGCAGCACACCAGCATGGCACATGTATACATATGTAACTAACCTGCACATTGTGCACAGGTACCCTAAAACTTAAAGTATAATAATAATAAAATAAAAAAAAGAGCAATTTGAATTGTTTCTGTGATTCTGCTCAGGAGTGAATGAGCATGAAACGAGGGGCATGCCTGGGGTGCTCCTCAGTTGCCAGCATTTCAAAATGCCTCTTGCCACTAGGAGTGGGATTCCACCTCCAAACTACACATTGTCTGAAACACCAGCTGAGAAGTGCCACCCTCTATTTTGTGCCTATTCCCACATGACGTTGAACCTTGGATTTAATGGGTGATTTAAGCTATATTCAAGAGTTATTTGGACTTCACTTGATTTTTACCTTAGTCTCTAGAACCCAACATCTGGTGAGAGAACCCAACCCTGTCTAAGCTCAATAGAAGGTAAGTTTAGACTTCTTTTATTATTATTATTATTTAGAGCTGATGCAAACATACCTGTAGCACCCCTGCCTCTTGCATCCCTTGTGATAGCAAAGACATGCTTGAGTCAGAAAGGAGGGAGCAGAGTTTCCATTAGGGCACTGGGAGCCGAGAATTCATTTACCTGGCCACGAGGTTGGCTGTGGGATTACAGAGTTGTGCTTCAGTTTTCTATTTTGTCAGGGTTTACCAAAATCAGGGATGTGGAAATTACTCATCAAGTGTCTCAAGGGGAGAATAAAATGCAAAGACCAGGGTCACATCACCTCTCTGACCCTTTTACTCTTTGTCTTCCGCCTCCTGGGAAATAAATTGGCACAGATACAGCCAAGGGCCCTTTCCTTTGCGGCCTTCATCCCAGTGCCCTGTTCCTCCCCAGAGGCACTTTTTGTTGACGTTGTTCTCTCTTGCATATTTTTATATTTCACTCATTAATGTTTCTCCCTTGCATATTTTTATGCTTCACTCATTAATGCTGAC
Organism: Pan paniscus; assembly: GCF_029289425.2. Classification (NCBI taxonomy): domain Eukaryota; kingdom Metazoa; phylum Chordata; class Mammalia; order Primates; family Hominidae; genus Pan; species Pan paniscus. The sequence goes on along the minus strand of NC_073267.2, from coordinate 58,589,233 downwards.
ATAGATTACCGTTTTATGTATGCTTGGGTTTGTATAATGATACCAGGCATCACATGCCCCTTTGTGGCTGGCATTATTGCTACTTTTCTTTGCTCTGCTGTAAAGAAATCTGTCCCGACTCTCTGAGCCAATTTGGAGTCTGCGGTCATTCAGGAGGTCCCATGGGTGCCCTAGCTCTTACCGACTCCCCTCTTGTCTGGACCCACTTGGTACTGGCTGTCCTGCCCTGCCCACCACTGGGCTCATTTGTCTCTGAAGGCAGCCACTGAGACTCATCTATCTTTGCAACTCCTCTCTCCTGCCCCACCTCACAGCACAATACTGGATTTGAGTGGGAGTTGCTAAGTGATCTCATTCAGTAGGTTGTGGGCAGTGAAGGCATGAGGGGTAAATTGTCTCCCTCACCCAGTCTTGGGTAATTTGTACTGTAAGTTCTAGGCCTTAGGAGGGCCCAAGAGGAAGCAAAAGACACCGCCTTGCAACAGCCAGCATCAAACCTGCACAAAGAGGACTGTGGACTCGCTGGTGCATTCTCTCCCCTAACTTATGGCTTACTCAACATTTGGGGGAATTTTAGGAACGTGAACAGCCAGAGTTGGGCTGAGATTTTCTCTCTTGCGGCAGATGTTTCCAAAATTGATGATTTTCACAACTTCTTGAACTTCATAGTCATGCAAGGAGTTTGTTCAACCTGAGGTTCCTGGTGCCATGCCTGAGTCTGATCTGTATGTGAAGCTGTTCCCACTCTCAGCGTTCACTAAATTGTATTTCTTCCTTCCATCCAACATCAGTTTCTCTGGGGGCAGGTTAACATAACCCAGTGTTTCCAGACCTTCCTCATCCTCATATTCCCTGGGTAAGGCTCAATAAAAATGCAGATAGGCTGCCCCAGCTCTACTGAACCTGAATCTGCAAGAAGAGGTGCTAGAATTTGTATTTTTAAAACAAATATTGCAGGAGATTCTAATCGGCAAAGCTTGGGAAGTACTGATCTAATAAATGTAACATTTTCTCTCAATATTTTAATATGAAAAATTTCAAACATACAGAAAAATGCAAAACATTTAAAGTGAACATGAGTATTTCCACAGCCTAGATTCTACCACTGACATTTGAAGGTACTTGTTTATTACATATCTACCCATCTATCCATTTCTCTCTGTACAGACCAACCAGAATGTCTTTGTTTTGGGACATTTTAGTGTAAATTACAGGCATCAGTACACTTCCCCTGAATATTGCAGCATGCATATTATTAACTAGAGTTCAGTCTTTGGGTTTACAGTTATTTTTCTTCTGAGATTAAATTTATATAGAGTAAAATGCACCAATTTTAAGTGTACCGTTGAACTAATTTTGACAAATGCATATACCCAAACCCTCTTAAGCTACAGAGCATTTACCCACTCCAGAAGGTTCTCTCATACCCCTTCCCAAACTATCTCTGCCTCTACCCCTCAAATCCAATTTTCTCCTGTTTTCTACCATAGTTGAGTTTTGCCCTAATAAAAACAACCTTTAAAAAGCAGTAAAACGAAAAATGGTTTTCTAGCAAACTCATATCCAGATTATCAGTATCTCCAATGACTAATGTGGAGATGCTGCAGTTATGGCTGTGTGTGAATTCAGAGTCCCGGGCTCTGGGTCTCCATGTTGTTCCCCAAATCCCTCGAGGTGTCTGTTTTATCCCCTAGTGCTCCAAGGAACTCCATGTGTAACTGTGGCCCTGGGGGCTACTGTAGCAAAGATGGTCTTATATTATTTGGTCCTTAGAGTGTTGCTTTATTCTTGGGAAACTTGCTTTCTCTCTCTCTCTCTCTTTTTTTTTTTGAGACAGAGTCTCACTCTTTCCCCCAGACTGGAGTGCAGTGGTGGGATCTCCACTCACTGCAACCTCAGCCTCCCGGGTTCAAGCGATTCTCCTGCCTCAGCCTCCTGCGTAGCTGGGACTACAGGTGCATGCCACCACACCCAGCTAATTTCATTTTGTATTTTTAGTAGAGATGGGGTTTCACCGTTTTAGCCAGGATGGTCTCGATTTCCTGAACTCATGATCCACCCACCTTGCTTTCCCAAAGTGCTGGGATTACAAGCATGAGCCACCGCACCCAGCTGCTTTCTCTTTAAGTGGGAAAAAGATTCTGGGCTCCTAGATATAGCTTGCTACAATAATTCTACAAAGAAGAAGAAGAAAAACATACTTTCAGTTATTGTTTTTCTTTTTTTGTGGGATGGGGAGTTTCCTTGTTCAAATTTGGGCACATGGGTAATGCAGTTTCATTTCACAATTCTCAATAAAGCTACCTGAACTCTGATTGTATCAGGAACCTCCGGCTACTTCCCTATCATACACCCTGTAATATCAGCCTGTAATTTTCACTGTGCAGCAGAGACAGGCTTTATGGGCTGGGGGACGCAGCAGAGTTTCATCTTGCTGCCTGGTTGCCACAGGCTAGCAGTGTGGAACAGAGCTCATGCTCAAAATGTCAGAGAGAATGTGAGAACAGCCCCCACTCCTGCCCAACTGGAGCTTAGGATGAGGAAAGCAAGGGGTCTCCTAGCCCTTCTTTCCGTGAGCCAGCAACCAGGTTCTCCTGGCTGGGCTGCTCAGCAATCCTTTCAACTACTCAGTCTCTCTGGACAAAGAGTTGCTCACCCACAATATCCTGGGGAGTGTTACTGACCCCAGCCCTGCTTCTTAGTCACATCCTTCTGCTTCAAAGTTGTTTCTCCAAAGCAAGCTGCTAAGTCACAAATGAAAACCAAGAAGCAGGGGTTAGCTCCAATAAAGAGTCCTATCCCAAACAGGGCCCAAGTTAGGATGACCATAGAATTCAGAGTACAAACAAAAGCAGCTTTCAGAATGCAAAGGGACATTACATTATGCTGATGTAACATGTAAAATTGGGAAGGAGTGTCACCCTAACTGGGAGCCCAAAGATGTGGCCAGATCTGTCCTGGGTTAGGCCAGGGTCCAGACCCTGTTTTAATCTTGTTGGCTCTTCCCTTTATTTAATTGGCCAGCCTGTCTCCAACTTTTGGCTCTAGTAATATGAGCAGATTTATCTGCCAAGAGGCAGGCTGCCACAGTTGTGCCTAAACCTACATACTTTGGCTGAGCATGGTTCCCAGCCACTTAGGAAGCTGAAGTGGAAGGATCACTTGAGGCCAGGAGTTGGAGAACAGCCTTGACAATGTAGCAAGACCCTGTCTCTCTCTCTATATATTTTTAGTTAGCTGGGCATGGTAGCACGCACCTGTATTCTCAGTTACTCAGGAGGCTGAGGTGAGAGGGTTGCTTGAGCCCAGGAGCTCCAGGCTGCAGTAAGCTATGATCATGCCACTGCACTCCAGCCTGGGTGACAGAGCAAGACCTTGTCTCAAAAAAAAAAAAAAAAAAAGTTGGGGTGGGGGGCATGGGTGGGAATGCTTTGAAGTAAAAAAGAAATTGGATTCCAGTCCCAGTTTTGTCTTGTTATTAACGACGACACCCTAGGAAAGTCACTTTGCCTCTCTGACCCTCAGTTTCCTCACTTCTAATGTAGAGATAATTATATGCTCATTCCACAGAATTGTGATGAGGACTAAATGAGATCATATGTGGCAGCACCTGACAGAGTGCTCAATAAATGTTGAATACTGCCTTGTGAGGCTGACCCCAGTGCCTCTCTCTCTGTCTCTCCCTGTCATTCTGTCTCTGTCTCTTGTCCTCATGAGCTGTGTGTTTCTAGTATTAATACACAAAGCATATTTGCAATGATTCTTTGCTGAATTATTACAGAAGAAATTTGATACATGACGCTTGCATCTACACATAGTCTCCATTCTGTGGCCCCATGCCAGATCACTTTCATTCATTTTAGGCAGTCAATTATTGCCTTTAGAACTGAAGCAGGGACTCTCTTGACCCTAAACAGTGTGGTTTTAATCAGCTCAAAAGCAGACAAGTGTCCCAAGCCTCTTGCCTGTTCATTTTTGGACGTTGGTGTTACCAGTAAATAGAGACACTTGGGAAGAACAATGAATAGAACAGGACTCATTCTTTTGCTATGAAGAATGACCTTTTGTTAGCTTATAACACAGGCTGCACTTTATTATAATTATTCATTTGTGGAGTGTTGACTAAGCCTGAATCCCTGGTATGAAATTCAAATGCATTTTCTACAATTCAAAGACATTTAGCAGGGGTAAACCTCAGTCCACGGAAGCCTGAAAGCAGAAATTATGTCATCCTGTATTTGCTTTGAACTCTGAGCTCTCTTCCCGCCAGGTCAGTGGGGAATTCAGTCTCGGCCAGGACAGGAGATATCCCCACACTCCAGAGTTGGCTGATCTGCTGGTGCTTTACTCACTGAGGTAGTTGTCAGTGCTGATTGTGAACTATTCTGCTCCCTTTTCTCTTTCTGGACCATGGCATGACTTCACTTCCCTGAGTCCATTGTGCTTGGGTGGGGCTTGATGGCTTATTCAGACCAGTGAGCTGTAAGTGGAAGTGAAGAAGCTGGGGCAAGGATACTGAGAAACTGATCCTTTATTATCCTTGGCCCCATGAGACAATACTGGCAGCCTGTTTGTATCTCATACTCTTCAGATGGTGCAGTAAACTGACATGATGTGGAAGCTGGGGCTTGAAGAAAATCCTGGCTCTAACTAACCTGTTGTGGGGCATTGGGCAAGTAACTTAACATCCCACAGTTATCATTTTTATGGATACAAAATGGTACCCAGGATTAAGTGAGATCTTCTAAATAAAGCTCCTACTAGAGCACCCGGAATATGGTAGCGGCTTAACAAGTATGAGTTACCCTTTTCTAGCCAGTTGTAGTCTCACAGCTGTCTCTCAGACGTCTTGATAGAAGTGTGGGTGGCACTTAGCTCTAGATAACAAATGTTTTTCCTTCTAAGTCTGCCAGATTCTGTTGCAGAGTTATGTCAGACACAGAACCAAGACATTTACTGGAAAGGAAGCAGGCAGCTGCTGAAAATGCACTGGTTCTCTACATCAGGTTTGCTATTTCAATGAACTGTTAAATGTCAAGTGAATGTTTTCCTCCTTCTTTCAGACCTCACCAAGATCATCTCTCTGTGACCCCAGAGAGAAGGGCTTGGCAGTCTTGATTCACTTGCAGACTGCATACTAGGACTTGAAGGAGGGGAGTTTAATCAGCCTCATATGTTAACACAAACTCAAATGTTTAGCTCGGAGATTTGTATAGCTTATTTTATTTAAAGTACATATGCATGTATATTATGCATTCATTCAAAAATATTTATCAAGACCTTACAATTCATCAAGCACTATTCAAGAATCTAAGGATACAAGGAAAAACAAAAGATAAATATTCCAGTTCTCAGGGAGCTTACATGAGCTTACATTCTATGAGGGATATAGAAAACAAGCAAGATAGGTAAAATAAATAAGAAGGTAGATATCAATAAATGCTAAGGAGAAAGACTAAAGCAGGGGAGAATAAGAAATAAAGTGGAGGTGCAATTTTAGATAGGGTAATTTAGGAAGTCCCCATGAAAAGAGAACTTCTGAGCATATACAGGTATCAGCATCTCCAGACTTTGAAAATGCCCCTGCCCTGCCCCATCTCACACTATCCTTTCTGATAAACTCAAAACAATGGCCATGATGTGCACATGACTGGTACTAAGAATAGCGATGGAAAGGATGAGCAAAGAAAAAACCCACTGAAGGACGGAGTGGTAGGAGTGCAGGGTGCGGAGATGACCCTGAACAGGTGGAGCTGTTTTATTCATTCATTAATCCAATTTTTCAACAAATATCCATTTCTGCCAATAATATATGTTTATCTTGTAGTTAGATTTTAAAAATGTTCTTAGAATATGACTAAGAGGGAATTAAAAAAAAGAGTGAAGACCTTTATGGGGTGTTGGTCCTGTCCATGGTCCTGAAGCCCTCAAACCATGGAGTCCTTGCCATGAGGGAGCTTACCACCTCGTGGAGGAAAGGGGTCCAGGTATATATTAGTAATAGCAAACACTCACAATAAAGTGTGCTTTCTGCCAAGCTCTAGTGTAAGACTTTAACAATATTAAGTCATTTAATTGTTACTACAACTCTATGAGGTAAGAACTATTATTATCCTAGTTTGCAGAAGAGGAAACAGAGGAACAGAGAGGCTAATTGCTTGGCTCAAGTTACACACCTAGCAGGTGGCAGAGCCAGAAATTTGAGCTCATGCAATCTTGCTCCAAAACCTATACCCTTAATCACTACACTGCCTTTCTACAAACAAATAAAATGAATGATTATAATATAGAATGATATGTACTGAGATAAAACTTGTATTTTTTATGCCACTGATATTGAAAGACACTAGAGTAATCAGACTGTGACAAAGGTCCAAGGATTCAGATGTGGGAAAAGGCATCTCCCTTGTGCTCAGCTTTCTGGGGCTGGGGCAGACCCGGCTTGCCCATGGAGAAAGGACTTTGAAAGTCATAGCCTAGCAGAAGCAGGAGGGTCCTTGTTCACACATCAATTCTGTCACCCTGTGGCAAACTGAAGTGTGTCTAGGAGGAGCTGTTAACAGTATTTGTTTCTGGTAAACACCTTTGTTCCTTGTGTTGACTATTTTTAAACTTTTCAAGCTGAGCTAACTTCAGGTGTGACATTTCAAAGTGGCTGCCCAGTTTTCTATTAGATGAGTGAGGGGGAAGGGATAAATGAGTGAAGAAAAGAACCTGAGAGAATATATTTACATTGCACAAAATGGCAAAATAGAATGTAGGAATGATGCTTCAGCCATCCGGTATACCTCTGGAGACATTTTGGTGTGGCAGAGCAGGAGGTGAGAAAGGCGGAAAGGAGCATCTTTTATACCTTCTTTCCCCAATTTAACGAAGGTTGATATGATACTCTTCACTCAAGCATCCAAGATGCTTATGGTTACACTACCAGATTGTAGTTTTTGATGTATATTCATTACCTGAACATCCTGTTTTCCTAGTCAGTTTTGAATCTCAAAGTTGACTTTTTAAGACCACAGTTAGGTTGAGTTTCAAGAGCTGCCTTATTTATAAATCAATAACCAGGCCTTGCTACTTTGGACCCTACAGCTTCACTAGTAACCACAGGCAGAGAAAATTCAGCAGCTAAAATAAAGAGAGTGTTCCCACCTCTGCCGTCTTCTTCTCCAAGGGCACCAAGTGCCTGTGAACTGTTTAACAGCCTCCATGGGAAGAAGGAGCCCCACGGTGACCTCATATGGGAGCAGTGGAGCAGCTTTTGTCCAGGTCTGTTTTATGCCAAGCACAGAGATCAGCCAGGAAGGTGATCTACCAACTCTGTGCAAGTGGAAAACTCACCAGGAGGTGTGTTTCACCAGGAAGGAAGAGAAAGAGATCTTCTTGGGAGAAAACAATTGGTGGAAGGAAGGCAAGAGATCACAAGTTGGGGTTCTGGGCCCCCCCCTTGAGGGGAGGAGTTGTGGAGACCTAGACAAAGTTAGAAAAACTCCCATAGGTTTGGAGAACTTCTGGATTAGGGAATTTGCTTCTTATTTCATGAGGGTCAATTTGAAAAATATTGCAAGCCTCCGAGAAAAACTCTTATGTTTAACATGGAGCGGGAATAGCATGATCCCACACAGGCTGTAGTTGGGACCAGCTGCAGCGATGATGTAGGAAGTGAGAGGGTTGACATTGGTGTCTCTCAATCACCCTGACTCTATTGAGCCATGAAAGAAACACCAAGATCTCATAGCCTTTCAAAGGGAGTGAGGCTGGCAGTTGAGTTGCACTGCAGGGATCCCTACAGCTTGGGAAGGACTGTGTCAGCTGGGACCAAGGAAGGCTTGGTTCTTTGGGGGCACTATACATTTTACTACCATGACTTTAGTGGTATGTGTCAGAACATGGCCAAGCCAGAAACAAACAGGCCAGAATTCCCTCCCCACAAACAAAATAACAGCACTTTGTTCTGCAGCTCCTACCTCATCATCACTAGGTTGCCGCACAAAATCCCCTGGAATTCAGCATTGTTAAAATACAAAGCCAGAAAAGGTGGAGCAGAGACAGCCTGGATTAAACCTGAATTTCCTAAATGTTTACTCAACAATGTTAGCAACCATTTGATACTGAGATGTTGATTGGAAAGCCTAAATTCTGTATGCTCCATTACCAGTCAGTAGTAAGGGATTCATAGGAAATTTAACTCAGCTACAGAATGTAAAAAATGCCACGTTTGAACATCTGAGGGTAGCATTTGAATTGTGCTCTCACACTTTAACCTAATTGAAGGGATCAGACTGAAATAGAAAGCAAGGCAGACAAGGGGTGGTGGGTGTGAAAGGAATGGGGCAGACAATGGCAGGTGTGATGGGGTCTAGGTGAATTGAGGGAAGAGGGCGCTGCTGGGTAGGTAGGAGAGTGGGCAAGTCACCTCTGGCCTCTGGGCCTCATGACTGCAAGCTGGTCTGTTTCTCTCTATCCCAGCTGGCGCATAGTTTATTGCGAGAATCAAATGATATTACAAATGCCAAAAAGCCAGAAAGACTGTAAATGATGTTGATGTTTGTGCTTCTTCATTCATACTTTGGTTTTCTATTCTCACTCTGCTGTTTTTGTATGCTTTCCACAGAACAGTTTACCAAAAATATTGTGTAAGACATGCACTAGGTGGGCTCCGACTGGATGTTTGGGAGAGAATAAATGTAAAGACAAAAAGGCATGTTCTCCATCCTCAAAAATTAAAAATAAATTAAAATTAAAATTTAAAAAATTTAAAAGAGCTTCAGGTGCCCTTTAAGTGGCTGGCACACCTCTTGGTGAATTTTCTGCTTGCATGGAGTTGGTAGATCACCCTTCCTGGCTGGTCTCTGTGCTTGGCACAAAAGCGACCTGGACAGAAGCTGCTTCACTGCCCCCTAATGAGGTCACCGTGGGGCTCCTTCTTCCCATGGAGGCTGGTAAACACTTCACAGGCACTTGGTGCCTTTGGAGAAGAAGGTGGCAGAGGTGGGAGTGCTGGGGAACAATGAGGAGGTTGCTGTACAAGGAAAGTGAAAAGGCTGTGGAGAACCCTCACCCCTCTTACTGGGATAGAGGCAGGCTCCATCCTGTGGCTTTTATGCTTCTATCTCAGACGCTTCCAGGGTCATGTCCCGAGGAGCCTGGATAGGGCTGTTAGTGCTGAGAGCCTTTTTCCTGAATCATGCACATTCTCATCTCTCGCGGCCCTCCCACCGACCCTAAGAGGTAAAATGAGTCAATGCCATCGCTCCCCAGAGTATCAGAAAAGCCAGGCAGACACAGGGTTTCTTCAATGAGCCCTGGGCTCTTTTCTCCATTGTCCAAATCATGGAAAACATCAGAAACAGAGAAGAATGCAGAGTATTCTACATAACACATACACAATCACCTCCAGATGGAACAAGTACTGATGGTTTAATATACATGCCCCAGCTTAAAAAATGCATGATAGACACAGCAAAGTTTACCCTTTGAAATCTTCAAAATTCCATCTTACTTTTCCTCCTCAGAAGGAACTATTACGAAAGTCATGTTTATCCTTTCTGTCCATGTCTCTATCACTTATGAATTAATACACAAATGTAGGATATAAACTTTTATGTTTTCAAACTGTTTCATAAATGATAGTGTATAGAATATCATTCTTCAACTTGCTTTTTCTTTCTGTCTACAATTGTTTGGAGATCTTTCTTTGTTAATTCATGTACTTAGACTTCATTTCAGGCTGAATTGTGTCACACACTCAAATTCACGTGTTGAAATCCTACCCCCAGTACTGCAGATTGTGATTGTAGTTGGAGATAGGGTCTTAAAAGAGGCAATTAAGTTTAAATAAAGTCACAAACGCGGGCCCTAGTCCATTATGACTGATGTCCTTATAAGAAGAGGAGATTTGGACATAGACCCCTACAGAGGGAAGGTCGTGTGAAGATGCAGGGAGAAGGTGGTAGCATCTATAATCCAAGGAGAGAGACCTGGCACAGATCCTTCTCTCACAGCCTTCAGAAGGAAGGAACCAACCCTATCAACACCTTGATTTCAAACTTCCAGCCTGAAGAACTGTGGGAAATAAATTTCTGTTGTTCATCATCCAGTCTGATGCTTTGTAATGGCAGTCCAAGCAAACGAATACTGACTGCCTCTCACAGGGGAATCCTACGGGAGGGCCAGGGGCTGGTCGTGGACTAGTATGTTGCTTCTCCCTGAGATTTGTGGATTTTATCAGAGGAATTTATGAAAGCCTTCGTATCTATTACCTTAATATCTTGTTAGGGCAGAGCTTGAGGAACTGTCACAGGTTGTTGGAGAATAAGTTTTGGGGCAAGGGATTGTTCCCAGTGCCCCATAGTTATCTCCAGGACACCGGACTTTTATGACTACACAAAAGACTGCAACATCATTGGTCACATCTCAAGAGCATTGGCCACTGCTTCTAAATTCTTTCTAATCTGGGGAGTCTGATTGATTCTCCCAGAGGCTGCTCTCAGTTCAGAAGCTTCCTATATTACACAAAGCCTGCCCTGCAGGTCCCGAAAAGGCAGAGGATGGGAAAACACATCATAGAGTCAGCTTGTGATATCACGCATCATCTTTAAGAAAGCATTTGTGGAGCTTCACGTAAAGCCCCTGTGCCTCTAACGTAGGCCCATACCTGGGGAAAATATTTGGATAGATTTTATCTGGCAAAAGGCCAAGGAAGCCAGCCAAGATGAGATCTGTTCCTCAGACTCACTCATTGCTGCTCTGCAAGGGCTCACCTCATGGACATGCTGCAAGAACAGGTTCATGTAACAACAGGTAAGAAATCTTCTTGCTGGAGGAGGCAGCTTGAAGAAACCAGACAGTTTGCTTGAAAACTCAACAGCTTTTTGTAGCCCAAATGACTTAAAGTGCTCAGATGAAAAGGTGGTATTTTGTCCCCTTCAGAAGCATTTTGGGGCCATTGTTTATAATGGTGAAAAACTGGAACCATCCTAAATGTTTCCAATTTTTTAAAAAGTGGGATTTATTAAATAAAATAGAGAAGTGAAGCTCTTAAAAATGATATGTAAAGACATGGAAAGATGATGAAGAAATGGTGTTATTTGGATAAAAAAGTTACTTTTTAAAACAGTAAGTATGCTACAATTTCATCTTTATTTAAAAATATTTATAAGAAAGACTAAATGGTTATGTAGAAAATGGTAACTTATCTCTAAGTGGTAAGTTTATAAATGCTTATATGTTTTCTTCTTGTTTCTTTTTGCTGTGATATATACAGTCATATGTTATGTTGCTTAATGAAGGAAATATGTTCTGAGTAATCCACCATTAAGTAATTTCATCATTTGTGTGAACATCATGGAGTGTACTTATACAAACCTAGATAGTATAGCTGACTACATACCTAGGCTATGTGTTATAGTCTATTGCTCCCAAGCTATAAACCTGGACAGCATGTTGCTATGACGAATACTGTAGGCAATTGCAACACATTGTGTACTTAAACATATTTAAACACAGAAAAGAATAATAAAAATGTGATATTATAATCTTACGGGAACACTGTTATATATGCAGTCCATCATTGACCGAAATGCCATGTGGTGCATGACTGTATGTATGGATATATCTATATCTATATCTATATCTATATCTATATCTATATCTATATCTATCTATGTCTATATCTATCTATATATATGTGTGTGTATATATATATGTGTGTGTATATATATATATATATATATATATATATATATACAGAGGAAGAATTTACCCTGTGTTTTTGTCCCTCTTTATGTAGTGAGAGAGAACTAAACCAGACAATCTTTAAGCTCTCTACCAGCTGTAACATTCCAAGACTGATTCTGAAACATTGGAAATTAGTTGGACTTAGTGACACAAAAAGTATTTATGAAAAGAATGTTTGCCTGATTAAAAACAAAGTTGCTGGAGAATGTGGAGCTGGCTGCTACATCCACACAACCCATGGGCTTTCATAATGTTTTGGCTGTTCTGATTGCAAAGGAAAAATGATGATAGCTCACAGCTACTAAATGCATTACGTACTTGGAATTGGGCCAACTGTTTTACATGTATCATTTTACTTAATCCTCACAGTAACCCTATGAGGTAGATGCTCCCATTGCAAGCTGTAACTCTGCAGAGATCAAGTCAATGCCCAAGGTCAGTAGCCAAGAGAGCGGGGTGTGCATTTGAAGTTCAAACCCTGAGATTTGAGTCCACAGCCTTCATCTTACTTTCTGCTGTCCCCTGGTGGAGCACTTCCCTTAGCCTTGCCATGGCAGGAAAACATGACGTCCTGGAAGAGACCAACGGGGCAAGTGTAAGCCTTTTGGGTCATGAGCGTTAGAGAATAACCCACTGAAGTCTCCTTAGGGCAAATGAAGTGACTCCACAAACCAAGAGCTGAGCTTGGTGGGAAATGAGTCATGAGCGTCAGCCCAGGGAAAGGTCACGGTGGTTCTCCTCGGTGTCAGGCTCAGGGTGGCTGAAGCAAAGTGAAGAATTGCTAGGAATGGAGGGTAAATAAGGGAAATAAGCTACACTGAAGGGTTTGCATTTCCTTAAAAGTGTTATGTAAGGTTTCATGCTGGAGATGAGTTAATGAAACATGCTGTTACTTTAATGAAGTGTTCTAGTTTTAGAAGCATGAGGTATTGCATGCGAGCTGTGCAATTCCCCATTCCTGCCCTGCCCTGCTCTATATCATGGAGCCAAGAGCCTCAGGTTCCCATGCCAGCTCACCCCCGTCTGGGTTCAGATGGTGGAAAGAAGAGAGAAGGCAGGGCATCTCCCTCCATGGCCTCCAGCAACATCTCTGCTAGAGATCACGTCTCCTCTGAGGCTCTAGCCCTCACTGAATGACCTACCACATTTCCAACTTCTGCTGGATGATGTGAAACCCGGGCTCTGGTAACCCCACTTCCTCCCAGTTCCTGCCTGCCCACCAGTCTTGTGGTGGTAGCAGCTTCTACCATCACCAATCTTTGGCTAACTTTCATCCTTTGCTTGATTTTTCTGTTTTTCCATTAGTTGTGTAACCAATTACATTCCCTCTGTTTGACATATCAGAGTGGTTTCCTTTTTAATTGATACATAATGATTGTACATATTTTAGGGGTACATGTGATGTTCTGTTAAAGGCATACAATGGATAGTGATCAAATCAGGGTAATTAAGATATTCATCACCCCAAACATTTATCATATGATTCCTTTCTTTTGATTGAACTCTGACTGTTATGTTGTTTTGGTTATCAATTTCTGAGTTATTCCATGATCTATAGGGTAAAGTGTGGCAGGTAGTGTAAGGGGACTTCAAGGAAGATTCTATGGCAACATGAAGGTGGGTAATGATAATTCCACCAGGAACATCAGGTGTGACATTTAGCTTGGCCATTAATGAGGCCAAGCTGAACGAGGGAGCTGGAAGAGAGAGGAGCATTTGGGTGAAGGGATCTGTGTAAGCAAAGGCATGAGCAGTAAGAATCCTGGTCTTGTAAATAATGGCCAGTAATGAATAAAAAAATAGATGAAAAGTCTTCAACACTGCAAACCGAAGAAGTTCTTCAGTGAAGGTGCACTCGAGGATGGAGATATGTAGGGAGTATCAGAGAACCAATGGGTTGTGGATGTGTCTAAAATGCAACATTTTGAAGTGGGAGGATTGCCTGAGTCCAGGAGTTTAAGACCAGCCTGGGAGCATAGCGAAACCTCATTTCTACAAAAAATAAAAAAGTAGACAGGCATGGTGGCACAAACCTGTGGTCCCAGCTATTTGGGAGGCTGAGGTAGGAGGATTACTTGAGCCCTAGAGGCTGAGGCTGCAGTGAGCCGTGATCAAATCATTGCACTCAGCCTTGGCAAGAGGTGAAACCCTGTCTCTAAATAAATAAGTAAGTAAATAAATAAATAAAAAGTGCAAGATTGGAGAAAGTTGGGAGGAATAAACCCAGAAGGGTATATTGAGGTATGACTAAATGCCAGATTAAATATTTGGGCTTCATCTCAAGGCAACTGTAGGTATCATTGACTCCCAGGACTTGGCCATGAAAGGTATTCAATTAATCTTGTTTAATAAGTAAGGAACTACTGAAAAGCTTGGTAAAGGGAAAAGACATAAACAGAGCCATGCTCTGCAAAACTTGTTCTGGCAGAAATGTGTAAACTCAGAGTGGTGGGAGGGCAGGAGGGGTGGGGACCAGTTAATAAGTGACTGTAAGCTGGCTGGGTACAGTGTCTTATGCCTGTAATCCCAGTGCTTTGGGAGGCTGAGGTGGGATGATTGCCTGAGCCTGGAAGTTTGAGACCAGCCTAGGAAACATAATGAGACCCCTTTCTCTACAGAATTTTAAAAATTAGATGTGCATGGTGGCGCACAGCTGTAGTCCCAGCTATTCAGGAGGCTGAGACAGGAGGATCATTTGAGCCTGGGAGTTTGAGGTTATGGTGAGCTATGAATCACACCACTGCACTCCAGCCTGAGCCACAGAGTGAAACACAGTCTCTAAGAAAGAAAAAAAGAAAAAGAGAGAAAGAAGAAAGAAAGAAAGACAGAAAGAGAGAGAGAAAGAAAGAAAGAAAGAAAGAAAGTTACTGCAAGCAATCATGAGCCTGAGAAAGATAAGGAGGACTCAGATATCTTACATATCAAAAAATTAGAATTGCAGATCTCAGATGTGGGTGACACAAGAGCGCCTCTGAGGCCCAGCACCCAAGACCTGGGAGTCAATGAGGCCTACGGTTGCCTTGAGATGAAGCCCAAATATTTAATCCGGCATTTAGTCATACCTCAGTATACCCTTCTGGGTGGACAGAAATGCCAGCATGAGCATATGCATTTGATCAAGCAGGGGCCCAAGAAGGGCAGGCATGGAGAAGATGAGGGAGACGTGTGTTTAGTGGTGACAGTTATTTAATAACCACCCTTGGATCTCCTGGCCTTTTCTCTCCTGTTGCTGTAAAGACATTCATTTTTCTTTAAACCCAATAAATTATTCTCTGTCAGCAAGCTGGGGGGAGGGGATGAAGAGAAGACCTCGGTTTGCTCTTGGCTTTCCCTCTGTCTAGTCCAAACACTGGAAATGTCAAGTTTGCCCACTAATTAAACATGTCTGTCTTGGACTGCACTTGTATCTTTCACTGAGAAGGTGTAGATTTCCAGGGAGACATTACACATTCATGTTTCCAAATACAGCATTTTACAATCTCCCTGTGTGACACAAATATCAACTTTGTGAAAGTGTCTCCTGGTAGGAAAGACACCTGAGTAAGGCAGCCTGGGTCTGGTGGAGAGTGGGGATGTGCTCAAAGCCTTCCCTTTGATTTGTTTTCTTGGGGAGCTGCTCTGGGAGCCTCTGTAGGGCCAGCTCTGGACCTTGCTGGATTTCCATGAATTCTGCTACACAGCTGATGTCTCCCAGGACTGGATCATGGGAAATCTTGTTCCCTGGTCACGTTGACACTCCCTGCTACTGTCTTTGGTGTCTGGGTGGTAGGGAACTTGGCAATTTGCAAGTGTATCTGTGGCCATAATTTTCATAATTTTGCAAAGCTTTCCTAGAAACCTAAGAGAAAGGTATCATTATCACATCCATTCCATAGATGTGGGCTTGTAGTCTTGAAACCTTTATAGAATGAGTTTTTTTTTAAGTGTATTTTCTAGGTGCTAGCTATGAGCCTGGCCCTGTGTTAGGTGCTACAGATAGATCTGTAAACAAGATTGGCACAGTCCCTGCCCACCTGGAGTTTTAGTGGAGTGTAGAGCAAATAAATGATCAGGCACTGGGGAATCAGAGAGGTTAGGAAACTCACTGAGGAAAAGATTCTGCTGGTTAAGTGGCCAGGCCAGGCCTGCTTAACTTCAAATCTCTGGTCCATCTTCTTGGGCAGTAAAGCGTGAACCTTAAAAATGTGAGCTGAAGATGTGGATGCCATCTGAATCCCATGGAAGTCAAGGAAGAAGAGAGCTGGAGGGGCCACAGCCTGATTCTAACATGGGTGATGGCATTTCTGTTATGCTACTCCCAGAGTGCCAGGCAGGGGTGACTCACTTGGAGGAGGCATGCCCCGGCAGAAGTCTGGGGGGTGCTCCCAGGCTCCCTGCCTCCTCCCCCCACTGTTAAGTCACCACGGTGTTGTGGGGGCTGGGGAAAAGCAGCAAGGCTGTGGGATGACAGTTTTCCACCCGCCTTCCTGGACCTGTTTTAAGTCTCAGAATCTCAGCTTCTCCATCTGAACATGGGCATCTTGACACATCGTTAGAACATGAGTGGCCAGTGCTTGGGATTTCATGGACCACTCATATTTTCTAATGTGTATGTGTGTGGTGTGGGGGATGGAGCTCAAGTTAGGAAACTATACATTTTTTAAAAACCTGACTGTCTACTTTTAAAATCTCTTGTTAAACAAAAGACAGTTTCATATCAGGTAAAGAAAGAAGGAATAATACAATGTATAAGAATACAAAATTAAAAATAACTTTAAATGGAATTTACATTAGTGGTTTTTGTGTGTGTGTGTGTGTTTTGTTTTGTTTTGTTTTGTTTTGTTTTGTTTTGTTTTTGAGACAGAGTTTCGGTCTTGTTGCCCAGATTAGGGTGCAATGGTGCCATCTTGACTCACTGCAAACTCCGCCTCCTTGGTTCAAGCAATTCTCCTGCCTCAGCCTCCCAAGTAGCTGAGATTACATGTGTGTGCACCACTATGCCCAGCTAATTTCTTTTATTTTTAGTAGAGATGGGGTTTCACCATGTTGGTCAGGCTGGTCTTGAACTCCTGACCTCAAGTGATCCAACCGCCTTGGCTTCCCAAAGTGTTAGGCTTACAGGCGTGAGCCACCTTGCCCGGCCGAATTTTACATTAGTTTTAAAGAGCTGGCTTTGTTGTCCTTTTTCTCACTTCTCTTTGGACTGTGGTGAAAACTGCACCACGGATCCACCCCCATCTTTGGCCCTGGGCCCAGCAGCTGGGAAGATGGTCCACAAGCCCCTTTCGGCTGTGTGAGTTCTGGTCTTGCGGCGTCCACAGGGCAGTCTGGGGTCTGCAGCTATTCTCCTAGGAAGCAGACAGTCTTGGCTTCATTTCACTCCAGAATTGCGTCTGGAGGCTTCTGTTTGGTCTGTGATCACTGAAATGGCAGCGTCCTGCCAGAGCAGCTCCCTCCAAGTCTCTCCATATGGGGACTGCATTTCCACCAGGCCTGGTAGCTCTTTTGCTCATAACATCAGTCCCTACTGATAGATTCATCCCTGTCACACTATTTACTGAAACTATGCCACTTAATTAAAAGTAAGAGATTTTGCATAAACTCCAGCAGTGGCTTTATAAATTCCAAGCATTGTAAAGGGACCAGATGGAAGAACAGGCCAATTATCATAGAGCCCAATGTTCCCACCCTTTCCAACATGCTCCTTAATCATGGAGGCACCTGCTCTCCCCAGGGAGTAAGGATCCTACTTTCATTGTCAGCTTACCATGAACATGAAAAGGGTCAACCCCAGCACAAATATGATTTGCTTTCTTGGGATATTTACATCACAAAGTCAATGGTTCAGAGATGCACTTTTTAGACAGCTATGGAGCCACATTAACTGTATGGGAGAAGGGACTGCAGATGGGGCAGATGTCTTGTCAGCAGGGATTTGGGTACCAGGCTGGGAGGAGGCACTAGAGAACCAAGCAGGCTTCCAGCTCTGAGTCTTACACTGTGGAGTCTTTTGGCTTCTCCAGATTGCTTCTCTACTCTTCTCCACTCTGCTGCACCTCAGGGGCTGACCTATGTGAACTACATGGTCCTACTCCCCTGCCTTCTGGCTTCTGCTTGCATTTGGCTGATGAAAGCTGCCAATGAGGATAGGAAGATGGGAGGAGCAAGAGGCGAGGCTTTATTCCTCGTTCTCTCCTGCCAGGTCATTGTGGCTTGGCCCCGCAGGACACCTCTCCCATCAGGTGGCTCTTCCTTTACATTCTTCTCCCCAATTTGGGGAACTGCCAGCTCCCTTTGCTCCTTCATGCCTCTGATGGGGGGATGCGGGTGGGGGTATCGGCTCCCTGCTTTGGCCAGTCCTGGATACCATACTATCCTTTATTAGTTTCTCTAAACTTTGTAAACAAGTCTTGTTTCGGAGTATTAATAAAATACTCTGAAAATAACCCCATCTGGGTAAGCCATTTCTTGACCACCAGGACTCCAACTGTGGCAGGGGTCTTTAGGAACGTCGGGAGTGAGTACAACACAGTCCTTGTACCCAGGAGCTTACAATGGAGTTGGAGACATGAGTCACAGATAGAAATGGGACCAGAGTTTCTGTTAATCCAAGGCTGCTATGAGGCATCCTTGACTCAGAAAAAGGATCAATGTGGGCTGCAACAACAGGGGAGGCTTCTGAGAGGAGGTGGTGGCTTGGGTTGGGTCTAAGTATCATCCATGTTTAGGGAAGTAGGGAAGAGGTGGTGGCATGTTGGGTAGGAGAATAGCCTAAGCAAAGAGCAGGGGATCAGGAACACCCAGGGCATGCAGTTTCAACTATAAACTCCACTGGCCTGATGGGAAAGGAAAGTGGAGGAGGAAGAAGGGAAGCATTTGAAGAGGTGGAGGAGGCATGATGAGTCTGGACTTGGTGAGAATGAAGAGAACCACAGTCTGTGCGAATATCTCCTTCTCTCTGTCCAAGGAGCAGGTGCAGCTTCTTTCAGGCTTATTGTCTGAAAGAGCCGGCTGCCCTGGAAGAGCTGGCTGGACCATTCTCATTATTGAGCCCTCAGATCAAATATCCCATCTCTTGAGAAGGCTTCTGTGGCAGCCAGCCTCCGAGGTGGCCCCAGTGACACCCACCTCTTGGTATTCACAATCTTGTGTAGTTACTTCCTGTTGAGTGAGGGCTGGACCTAGTGACTTGGGTCTAAAGAACAAAATAAGGTGTGTGTGTGCATGTGTGTGTGTGTTTCAGAGACTGTCATAAAAGACAGTGTGACATCTTCCTCTCCTGCAGATCATTTGCGCTGGGGAAAGCTATTCCAGCTGTCCCGTGCAGAGACGTGCTTGGCAAGGAGCAGAAGTTGCAGGCCAACAACTGCATGTGGGGGCAAATCCACCGGCTTCAGTCAAGCCTCGGATGACTGAACTCCCAGCTGACAACTTGATTACAGACTTGTGAGAGACCCTTAGCCAGACCCACTCCAGGTAAGCCACTTCCAGATTCCTGACCCTTAAAAACTGAGAAAACAAACATCTGTGATTTTGAATTGCTAATGTGTTGTACAAAAATAGCTGACCAATACACACCTTCTCTGACCACAAAAATTAAATCAGCACCTCCGTCTGCACCCTGCACCTCCTCTTACCATCACGCCATGCCCCAGCTTCACATGACCTGGTCGTTGCTCTCTCTGAGGGTCCTTCTCGTTCCTGTTTTATTACTTTACTGCTTCCCTTGCTGCTCCTTGAACCTGTGGGGCATGCCCCCACCTCACCACTTTTGCACCTACTGTTCTTTCTTTCCAGAAAATTTTTTCCCAGTTACATGCATGGTGTGCTTTCTCTCTTCCTTGAATTTCTCAGTGAGCCCTTCCCTGACCACTCTGTTTCAAAGTATAACCACATTCCCAATGCCTCCCTAGACTTGTCTCAATGTATCTTTCTCCACAGCATTTATCAATGCCAAACACAGCATATACTTCTACCCATTTATTCTTGTTTTTTGGTGTCTTTTTCTCACTAAAAGGTAAGCTCCAGGAGGCTAGGTATAACCAGCACTTAGAACAGTGCCTGGTGTATAATAGGTGCTCAATAAGTATTTGTTGAATGAATGATGATCACATTATTTTTTTCTGCATTTTGGCCCTCCTTGCCCCTTGGTATACATATGAGGGTGTAATTTTATGGGGAAAAAAGAGACTCGGCAGATGTAATAAATGTTACTTATCAGTTGACCTTAAGATAGGGAGATATTAATAATTGTGGATTATCCATGTAGATTCATACAAGCATATGAGCCCTTAAATGCGGAGAGTAAGGGCAGAAAAGGAAAGCAGCAAGATTCCAAGCATGCGCAGTAGCTGATGAGAAGAGGCGTAGGGTCCATGAGATGAGAAGGAAGGCGGGCAGCCTCCAGAGGCTGAGAGAGTGGCCCCAGGCTGCAGCCAGCAAGGAAGCAGGGACCTCTGTTCTGCAGCCACAGGGAACTGGATTCTGCCAGCAGTCGGAACAAGCCTGGAAGATTCTTTCCAGAGCCTCCTGATAGGAGTCCAGATGGCTGACACTTTGATGTTGGCCTAGTGAGACTTGGAGCAGAGAGCTCACATGTGCCTACCTGGACTTCTGACCTACAGAACTGTGAGATAATACATGTTTGTTGTTTTAAGCTGTTAGATTCATGGTAGTGTGCTTTGGCGGCACTAGAAAACTAAGACAGAACACTCTTAATTATTGGCTGTTCTGTTACTAGCTTGTTTAGTGTGAGCTCAGAGCTATTGTCTGTCTTGTAACCCCAGTATTTACAACAGTGCCTAGCACGGAGTTGAATAAATATTTGCTGTATGAATGAGTGAATGGATGGATGGATGGGTCTCTACTTTGCAATGGAGTGGGGGTGTCTGTTGGCTTGTCTAGGGGTTCACTAGATTGTGAGAATCTCAGGCACCAGGGTCAGTTGCATTCAACCACACAACCTCAGTGCCCTGCCCTGACCTGCCTCAGAGTGGGCTACAGTACACCTTTGGCAAACTCATGGGCAGCCTAGGGCCAAGCTACAAGGAAAGAGCACACAACACTGGCAAAATAGCCTGACTCTGTATGCAAAGTCCTTATCCCCGCACCCTGTAGAGTCAGACTCTGGCTATATCAGTCAGAGATTATGAGGAAGACTTTGGTGACAGATTCAAATGCAGCTGAGCTTTTTACTAACTTCATTTTCTCTGAGCTTCAGTTTCAAGCTCTCAAGTGGAGATGATGATGATAATACCCACCTCCTAGGGCATTTTTATGAAGATTAATGAAACTGTACAAGTAGAAGACTTTGCACACAGTAGGTACCTAATAAATAGTAGTTCTTATTAGTTTGCCTTTTGTTGAATACTGCACCTTGGTGTTTTCTGGGGAAAGCTTCAGGTGAGTTTTTAGAGAATTTCACTTGAAATGGTTGACAAGTCTGGTCAGTGACATCCGCTTTGACTTCCACAATGAACTCCCCCAGCCCAACTCAATGTCTGTTCACACCAAAGGTGATCAGCTTGCTCTGGCCGCAGCCATCCAGGGACCAGATTTCCACAAAGCAAACACAACTGATGTTCATAGAAAGACAACGATCATAAAACACATGGCAAAAATGACAATGTTGAGTTGATCCATTTAGAAATGATGGAATGAAATGTATGGTGTTATCAAACACACACAGATACTCACACACAGACACACAAATACACATAAACACACATATTTATACTCATACACACACACCCCTCACTGAAAAGGTTAAAGACAGTTAAACTATCACGGGAATGGATACAAAATATTGCATGGGGATTTAGAGGCAAGAAATACAAGGAAACATAATGCACTGTAAATTAAAGTCATTTATAAAGTGCAACTGGCACCCAGATAGAAAGGAAAAATGATTTGTCAGCAAAAGTGGGATGTCCTGTTATTTATTTACAGACTATTTCTATGGGACAGGAAAGAACATATTTATTAAGGGCTTGCTGGTGTACAAACACAAACATATTAATGCCGGGCACTGAGGACACCTACCTAATTATTTGTCTCAAACTGACTTTGTTCATTTGTTAGTTTTAAGCTCACGAGGCCCCTCTGGCATTCCTTGGAACGTCTGTTCTCCCACCAGTGTGGATCTCTTTAGCTCTAGGGCTGGCCTTGCCCTGCTCTGTGGACACACGGCATGGAAAAGGTTACTCCCAGGGGTTACCACAGCCTCCCCTGACGTACACAGCACTGCTACCCTCATTCAGCAACATTGACAGGGTCTGTGTGTTGAATTTTCTGCCCTGCCTCTCCAAGTGAACATGGCTTTTGGTGTTGGAGGGGAGCCACTTCTGGCCTAAGGAGCTGTTGGTTTGATGTTTCTTCCTTACCTTCTGCATTCAAAAGGAGTATGTGTTACCTGGATATCACCTGGCCACTTGTGACCCTAACAGAAGCAATGAATAAATCTGGAAGCAAAAACAAACAGAGAAGCCAGAGAAGAAGGTGAGCTATATATTAGAAAACACTGCTTACAAAGAATAGGATGGTGTGGATGGTGAAAAGGGAAAGAAGAAAACACAAGAACCTCCAATACTCAGACTGGAGCGAGGACTTGGGAGCATTTTGAGAGGATTAAGTGAAAGTGTGTATGTAAAATATTTAGTACAGTTCTTGGCACCTAGGAGTGTTCAATAAATGATAAATAATAATAATTATTATATACTAAAAATATTAACAATGAGAACTTGTACCTTTTAATAACCCTTCTGTTATCTAAGCAGTTTATCTGAATTTTAGAAGCACACAGAATGTTTATTATTATAAAGATCCTGCTTTCTAAAGCAATATTACCAGTTCAGGAATTGGAACCCAACTGAGACCCTATGGGGACAGTTGCACAGAAGAAATTTAAAACCAAACACCTGCTGCTGATATTTAAGAAGTAGGCATCTCCTGAGATCAAGGAGAAATGTAACATGTCACTGATGTGTCAGCTGATGTGAGGTAATTTGAAAAATTGATTAGGCAATTTTTCTACCGTACAATAGAAATATAACCATTCATTGCACCTCAACGCAAACACAAGTCAGTTCTGAACTCTGCAATGGATACTATCGTGAGTACCCTGGGAAGTATCCAAGTAAAAGTACAGAAAATTAGGATTCAAGAGACAAATCTCCACAACAAAGAAACTGTAGCAAAGAAAAAGATGACTTGCTTGAGTCCCTAGAAATGACGAAATTTAAAAGGGTCCTATGACCATTTAACAGTCACTCTAAAGAAAAGAGAATGTCAAACATTGGAGTTAGACACAGGGTTGGAGTTGACATTGCACCAGGAACTCAAAGCAACATTATAATCCTTCTATTAAGTGAGAGTAGCTAGGAACCAGGTAGTAAATGCAGTCTAACCCAGTTGTAGATCGTATTGGGTTAACTGGGTCCACAGTTTCACCCAGGGGTCATTTCCCCACTTCGCAAATATATAATGCCAACTGACATATTTGGTAAATAACAGAGCCACCATACTGGTTCCTATGCTTGTGGAAAAGCCAAGTGGAGGCCACTGAAACTGTCCCCCAATATAGTAAATCAAACAATATCACAAACCAGGTGACTGGCATAAATAAGTGCTACCCTTAAAATCTAAATGACGCAGATGTTGTGGCCCCCATAATATTCTGGTTCATAGGTCTGGCTCCTAAAAAAGCCATACAGATCTTGGAAAATGAAAATATACCATGGAAACTCAACCAGACAGTAATCCCAATTGTAGCTGTTATGCCAGATGTGGTATATTTGCCAAAGTAGATTAACCTAGTCTCTGATACATAGCATGGTCCCATGTGTTTGGTGAATGAGTGTACTCTTCTTCGTTCCCATAAGTTTTCACTCAGTTAGGGCAGGAAATAGTATTCATTTACAGTCATGCCCCAGGGCTATGTTAACTCTCCCACCTTCTGTTATAATTGAGTGTCCGGAGGGATATAGATCATTCTGACATTAACAGAACACCATATTGGTTCACCAAATTGATGACATCATATTGATCATACTAGGTGAGCAAGAACTGGCAAATCCATTGGAGGCACAGGTACTCAAAAGAGTGGAAAATAAACCCCTCAAAGTTTCAGTCCTACAATATTAGTGAACATTTTAGGGGTCCAGAAGTTTGAAATATGCTGGGACATCTCATCCAACTATAAAAAGAAATATTGCATCTTCCTCTTCTTACAATGAAGAAAGCACAAATCCCAGTTGGCCACTATGGGCCCTGGAGGCAGCATATTTTAAACGCTGATAAATGCTACCACCCATTTATCAGGTAACATGAAAGGCTGCTAACTCTGGGTAGAGCCAAGAGCAGAAAAGGCTCTTCAGCAAGTACAGGCTGTAGTGTAAGTAGCTCTGCCACTTGGGCTATATGACTCAGCCGACCCTACGGTATTAGAGGTAGCGGTAGTGGCTCTCAGGATTTCACCTGGAGTTTGTGTCAAGTTTATCGACTCTTAGAGTTTTAGAAAAAAACCATGACATCGGCAGCAAAGAATTATACACCATCCAAAAAAAAAAAAATACTTTTGGTGTGCTGCAGACCTCTGGCAGGGATGAAGCTCCTGAACATGGGATACAAAGTGAGCCTATGGCCAGGACTGGTTATTGGTGGAGCAGACCCAGGAGCAATCCAATGTGTAATTGAAGTGGCACTTTCAGACATTATCAGAGACAGAGGTACAAGTAGACTGCATAAGTGTGACCCAGACCCCCACATTATTAAAACTGTCGCACTGACACATCTCCCTTTGTTTATACATATGGCCCCATAGGAAGGTTTTTATAACCAGGGACAGAGGAGGAAAAGGCTGAGCTTGGTTCATGGATGTACTCACTCATCAGGTCACTGTGAGTCAAAAATGGATTGCCACTTAACTACAGCCTCATGTAGGGGTGTCTTTGTAATACAGAAATTCTCCCAATTGGTGGAATGTTGAACATTGCACTAGGTTTAAATGGAAAGAGAAGTGGCCTGAAGTAAGAGGGTGTGTATTTATGGACTCATGCACGGTGGCAAATGTCTGACTTAGGGATCTGGAGGGAGAAAAATGGGAAGATCATAGTCAAAGGGGTTGAAGGAAGAGGCATGTTGCTATAAATAAATAAATATGAAGTTTGACGGTCTTTGTGCATCATGTGAATGCTCATGAGAGAACATTCACCATGAACAGGCTACTAAATAACCAAATAAACAGAAGGACATGTCATCCAACTATAAAAAGAAAACCCAGTCTCTGCCATCAGCTGCCAAAGTGCTGGCACACTAATGGAGGAACCACATGGCAGGGACTGAGGCTATGCATGGGCCCAACAGGACTGAGGCTATTCATGGGCTGTCACTCACCAAGGCTGATCTTGCTACTGCCACTGCCAAATGTCAACTTGCCAGCAACAAAGACTGATACTGAGCCCCCAATGTGGCACCATCCCTTGAGGAGACCAATCATCCACCATAGGCAAGTTGATTACCTTGGACCTCATCTCCCCAGAAGGATCAGTGATTTGTCCTGACTGTACATGACACATATCTGGGTAGCAGTTTGCCATTCCTCCTCTCAAGATCTCAGCCAATATCACTATGTGAGGCTTATGAGTGCTTGATCCATTGACATGGGACCCTACATAATACCACCTCTAAACAAGGCTCCACTTTATAGCAAAGAAGTATGGGAATGGATCCATGACCATGGGATTCACTGGTCCTTTCAAAACTGGACCTGTCAGAAGTTTCCACCAGGAAGTCACATGAGGGTTTTTTGAAAGCACAATTGAGGCAGTCCCTTCACCCCTGAGAAGATGGGACATTATCCTCTAGGTCACAATAGAAACCCCAAATTAATGGCCATTATGTGATGCTCTGTCTCTAGTAGGTGGAACCCAAGGATTTGAGAACTAAGGGCTGGAAGCAGAGGTGGTCCTACTTGCCATGGCCCTCAGTGGCCCTATTGGGGAATTTGTGCTTCCTGCCCCATGACTCTGGGCTCTGTGGGGCTAGAGGTTCTCATTCTGAGAAGTGAGATAAATGTTTCCACTAGGTGACGCAGCATGCGGTCTAGGCCCATCCAACTCTAAAGCTGCAACTTAGTCACTTTGAGTTCCTCAAGCTGAGAGACAAGCAGTCAAGCAAAGGAGACCATTCTGGCAGGGATGTTGACCCAGATCATCAGGTGGGGGTCATGCTGATGTCAATATGAAGGCGGAAAATAATATGCTTGGCATCCAGGTGATTTATGTCTCTTGGTACCTCCTATCTCAATTTTTGATGGTAAGTGAACAACTACAACATTCTAATTTGGTTAGGATATGGGACCTCTCAGGGACAAGGGTCTGGGTCACCAACCAGGTAAGTCACCTAGACCAGCAGAAGTGCTCATCCAAGGATAAGGGGAATCTAGAATGGGTAGAGAAGGGAAGTAATGAGTATCAGGTGTGAGCAAAACAGACCAATTGGAATTTTGGAGAAACTGTTCCTAGAACTTATTGTGTAAAGAAAGTAAATCTGAATGGTGCAAGAAATGATCTTTTGTGGTTCTGTGGTGCTTGGCTCAGATTTCCCCTTCAAGATGAAGGCATGTGTTCTCTACTGCTGGGAGTTTTGGAGGCTAATGGATATCAGCTGAGTCCCTTTCCAGGAATCACCCTTAGCCAAAGCGAGGTAACTTACCCTATATCACATACCACCTGGAAAAGGAGGGGTGCAGCCTGCATTCAGTGACATGTTAATAGGGATATAGCAGCCCCAATCTTGCTGTCTTTATTCTTCTACAGATGTTGATCCCTAGGTCACTCCCTGATCAACTTCCTGCATGCATATCTCTGTCTTATAGCTTACCAGCCAGGGAACCAGACCTAAGACAGTCTCATCCATTATTCAGTTCTGTGAAATCCATTTTGTAAGCCAGGGAGTGGGAGTCACATTACCAGGGGAGACTTGAGAACTGCCCCCATGACATTTTTCCTACACTCTTGTGAATGGCCCCTTCTGTTCTCTTCTTATGGGCCCACAAGAAGTCACAAGACTCCACTCACAAGCCTAGAAAATGCAGACATTCCTAAAAATCTTGGCACCAAGGGTATCTCTTGGCTTCTTTCTCTCAGGTCTAATATTAGTTGGACAAAATAATACAAAAATCCATAAATCTAACATATTGGCTGAGAAAAAGTGAAAGGCAAATTTTCTAGGTGCAAAAAATGAATTGTATATTAGTATTATTATTCAGAAGCTCTCGCAAAAATTAGTAAATTCTGAAATCCATGGTGGTAATAGAGAAGAATTGGTGACCGAATCAATGCTTTGATTCATCGTAGTCCAGAATCCCTCTCCAGCACAGTTCTGATTGCAAGATACCCAATATCTTCAAACATTTCTAATTTGAGCTTCATGGCTCAGATAACGATTTTGTTTTCTTTAATCCAGCGTTTCCTCTGTGGGGAAGCGGGGATTCTTCTTTGAATTAAATTAAATTAAATGAAACTTTTATAAAATTGGCAAACATGTAGGAGAATAAAACTGGATCCTCATCTCTCACCTTACACAAAAATCAACTCAAGATGGATCAAGGACTTAAATCTAAGACCTGGAACTATAAAAACTTCAGAAGATAACATCAGAAAAACCTTTTTAGATATTGGCTTAGGCAAAGACTTCATGATCAAGAACACAAAAGCAAATGCAACAAAAACGAAGATAAATAGGTGGGACTTCATTAAGCTAAAGAGCTTCTGCACAGCAAAAGGAACAGAGCAGAGTAAACAGACAACCCACAGAGTGGTAGAAAATCTTCAAAATCTATACATCTGACAAATAACTAATATCCAGAATCTACAATGAACTCAAAGAAATTAGCAAGAAAAAAACAATCTCATCAGAAAGTGGGCTAAGGACGTGAATAGACAATTCTCAAAGAAAGACATACAAATGGCCAACAAACAAAAGAAAAAATGCTCAACATCACTAATTATCAGGAAAATGCAAGTCAAAACCACAATGCAATACCACCTCACTCCTGCAAAAATGGCCATAACCAAAAAATACAAAAGAAAAAATTGATGTTGGCATGGATGCAGTGAAATGGGAGCACTTCTACACTGTTGGTGGGAATGTAAACTAGTACAACCACTATGGAAAACAGTGTGGAGATTCCTTTAAGAACTAAAAGTAGAACTACCATTTTATCTGGCAATCCCACTACTGGGTATCTACCCAGAGGAAAAGAAGTCATTATACAAAAAAGATACTTGCACATGCATGTTTTAGCAGCAAAATTTGCAATTACAAAAATATGGAACCAGCCCAAATGCCCATTAATCAACAAGTGGGTAGAGAAATTGTGGTATATCTATGATATATATATATGATATATATGATATACATATGATATATATGATATATAGGATATATAGGATATATATGATATATATATATGTGTGTGTGTATATATGTGATATCTTTTTTATATATATATGATGGGATACTACTCAGCCATAAAAAGGAATGAATTAATGACATTTGCAGCAACCTGGATAGAACTGTAGACTATTTTTCTAAGTGAAGTAACTCAGGAATGAGAAACCAAACGTTGTGTGTTCTCACTCACAAGTGGGCACTAAGCTATGAAGATGCAAAGAAATAAAAAATAAAAAGAATCTATCTAATAAAATTTTAATTTTAGATTCAGATGGTACATGTGCAGTTTTGTTACATGGGTATATTGCATGATGCTGAGGTTTGGGGTATGAATAATCCCATTGCCCAAGTAGTGAACATAGCACTCAAGAGGTAGTTTTTCAACCCTTACCCTCCTCTCCTTCCTTCCCCCTATTTGGAATCTCCAGTGTTTATTGTTCCTATCTTTGTGTCCCTGTGTACCCAATGTTTAGATCTTACCTCTAAGTGAGAACACTTGGTATTTGGTTTTCTGTTTCTCCATTAATTTGCTTAGGATAATGGCCTTCAGCTGCATCCATGTTGCTGCAAAGGACATGATTTCAATCTTTTTATGGCTGTATAGTATTCCATGGTATATATGTACTCATTTTCTTTATTCAGTTCACATTTGATGGGCCCCTGGGTTGATTCCATGTCTTTGATATTTTGAGTAGTGCAGGATAAACATACAAATGCAGGTGTCTGCTTAGTAGAAAGATTTATTTTCTTTTGGATATGTACCCAGTAATGGGGTTGCTGGGTTGAATGGTAATACTTATTTAGTTCTTTGAGAAATAGCCAAACTGGGAGCAGGACTTCTGACACAGATAAGCTCACTTACAAGATATATATACTTGAACTCTGCCAGATCCTACACCAAGCACAGAGTTACCGAGGTGAACTGTGCCCTTGATCTGGAAAGAATACTGCCAAGAGCTGTGGCTTCAGAGCTAGGATTGTGCATCTCTGTGTCCTGAGAGGCCTAGGGACCTTTCTGTTCACAAGACATGGAAAGTACTTTCCACAGTGACTCTTGGTGAATCTTTAAAGTTGTAAAGAGCTGAATAAAACCACTAATCTTCCAGCACAATAGTCACTTTGGGACATACCTCTCAGATCGGCCCTTGAATTTTATGTTGGTCTAGCCTGGGAAGGCAGAGGACCTATGACAGTACAGACACAACACTCAAAGCTCTTTCTCTCCCTGTATAATCCAGGGACCTTGATTATGAAGAGTCAGCCTGCCTTCCCAGCACACAAGTTATTAGGTCCTGTGTGGTGCTCTAAGATCCTTTGTGGCATAATCAGGCAGGCAAGTACTCATGTCCTTATTTCATTTATGTTTTGATTTAAAATTTTAACATGAAAGAAAAAATACTATCTTATGTAACTGAAAAGTCTGGAGCACCAGGCTGCAGCCAAGGTTGTATCCAGGTATTCAAGTGATGTCACTGGGAATTTGCCTCTATCTCTCTCTTGGCTCTGCTTGGCTCTGTGCTGCCTTCATTTCCAGGTTTTACCCACATGGGGTGAAGATGGTCCCCAGCAGTCCCTGGCTTACATGGTCCATGTGTCTCCAACTGCCCACTGTCTCCTGTTGCCTCATACGCCTTCCTGATTCCTAGTCTTTGGCTCCTTTTGAATAACTATTTATTTCTCATGTCAGATCTCATCATTTATTTTGACCTCATGCCATAACCCCAGTGTCCTTCAGGCTAAGTCGGAGAGGTCTCTGGGTTTCTGTTTAATTTAGTCCACATGTTTTAAGTTGGATAGATGGAATATTAGTGACTATAATTCCTCCTTGCAGGAGAAATTCCACTTTGTTCTTTAACTATGTTTGCTCAATACAGGGTGAAATCCATATTCTCATACGGCACTATTTGAAGTGAGAATGGAAGACAGATGGGTGGATTTGAAGATTTGAAAGGGTGGATGGTCTGATACAGGTGCTGCCCTGGTCCTTGCTCTTGCAGTGGTGTGCCCTTTACTATGCAAACCTATCATTGTCTGCTGGCTAGCAGAGCAGTGGGTCACATTGTGCAGCGATTGGTATTTGCTTAAGAGAAATCTCCCCGACTGACCCAATTCCTGTAATGCATAAAAAAATGACAGAAGTAATACTTTTGTTCTTGTTTCACTTTCATTCATCTTATTTGATCAGGGCTGAGCAAAACTGACATCTCATCAAACTCCAAACTGTGTTTCAGCGCCAGGTTCACTGGAGGGTGGCATTTAAAACACAGACATTGCAGGAACAAATGTATTCGCCAATCCCGTCCAGCAATGTAAACCTGACCTTTCTCCTGTAGATTTATTGACACGAGCCTGTTTTGTATCATATTTCATTATTGTGCATGGAAGGATTGAAAGTTCTTCTCTTGGAAAACAACTCAGTTGGGGCCAGAGTGGCCAATATGCCTTCCCTTCATAGAGAGAAAAGAGGAATTCGTTAATCCTGGCAGGATTAGCACAATTCCTCAAAGAGTGTCTTTAATTAAAAAATACCTGCTACTAGCAGTATAGGCCAAGAAGAAATTGGCATCTGGCATGTGGCAGGAGCAGACGAATTACATCCAAGGTGATTGTCATTTACTTGTTGTGAGGTACATTACAGATTTCTTCCATCTGGGAGCCCTGGGAAGCGCCCTGCTCCCGCTCATTGCAGAAATCCATCTCTGAGAAATGCTCACTCAGTCTGAGCTATGACACACTCTGTGTTAGAAGTCTATCACCTCACCCAGCCAAACACCTGTAGAAATTATCCATTTGTGCATTCGTGAGACAAAATATCTATGTGTCTAGAGACTCCCCAGGTACTGTGCATATCATAGTGAACAAGAGAAATAATATCACTGTTTTCAGGGAGCTTCAATCTTGTGACTGTTGATAGTCTGTAAGTTAATAACTAAACAATTTAAATACAACAATTTTAGAAAGTGAGGAGCATTGGTTATTGTGTCTAACAGGGAAAGGTAATAGAGAACGGTTGTGGGATGGTGGGGGTGATGTGTGCACTGACTTCTGAGGTTGCGGGTGGGTATCGAGCTGAGATCTGATTAGGGAGATGGAGCTAGCCATGTAGAAGCTAGACCAGAGACTGTTTCAGGTACAGCATACCACAGGTGCAAAGGCCTGAGGTGGAAATGTGTTTGGCATTTTTGAGAAACAGAGGGAAAGCTAGTTAGTGTGGTAGAAGCTTCAAGAATGAGTAGAGGCAAGCTCTGGAATGAACCCACGAAGTGAGCAGGGACAGACCAGATATGCCTGCCTTGGGAGATCTAAACGCTGCAGTGGGAACTGTGAAGGTTGTTAAGCTGAGGAACCACAGAGGCTCATTTACACTTGCAAATGGTTACTCTGGCTGCAGGGTGGGAACTGAATTGTAGGGGAACAAGTCAGTAATAGCAGAAACCAACTGTATGGCTTTTGGAGCCAGTTCTAACAAGAGATGATAGTGCCTTGACCCCCATCTGATCTACTGAGCCAAAATTTGTGTCTGTAGAAATCAGTTCTTCCCTCCCTGCTTCTGTCACCATCCATGAAGACAGAGTGAATCTAGCCTTTCCCAACACTTGGTGACAGTGTTTACGATTCCCCATTATCTCCTCTTCTCTGGGTAAAGCAGTCCCATTTCTTCCAACTCTTCTCCACATGACACAATTTTAAATCTCCCTCATCACCCTTACCACCCATTCCTGGCTCCATGTCTCATTAAACATAGAACCCAGCATGCAGCCACACACTTCATGTGTGGGTATTGCCATTTTGCAGCCAGTCTCTGCCCTAGGGAAGCCTTCCTTCACCCCACTATTAGCTCATGTGCATCAGGTAGAGTGGGCTCCATTCTTGGCTGAGAAACAGAATGCAAGACCTGAGTCTAAGCCAGTCAGTGCCTTCCATCCCCCATTGTGATTGATCCAGAGAGGACCACATAATTCAATCTGAATCAATGAGAGGGAAAGGGTATCTAGCTGGGAATGCTGGGCTCAGATTGTCATCCTCTGTCACTGAATTCAACTTGAAATATGGAGTCTTAGGAGCTTCAAGCTCCTAAGTACTGTGAAAAGAGAGCTTGTTTAAGAATAGACAACCATTCCAGTAAGTAGAGCTGAGAAATGAAGAAAGAGAGAATGAAGGCATGTCATTTGTACATAGGAATTAAGCATAATCTAAAGCCCAGTTCTGAATAATTCAATGAATCAATACATTTTCTCTTTTTCTGCTTAAGCCAATGGGTCAGGTTTTCTGACACTTCCTATCAAAAGAATTCTAGCTGATAGACCAATCAGAGAACAGTGGGGCTATCACCTCCCTTGAATAGATCATGATACCCCAATGGATGCAGCTGCAAGTCCTCACTGTTGTCAGCAGCTGTGTTGTCTTGTCAGTGCCTATTGTTTGAGCTTATAGCCAATGAGAGCTCACACTTTCCTGTTCAGCAGTTTCCTTCTCAATTTCTCTCTGAGACATCCTCTGAGGGTTTATGTAAAGCCCTTTTATGAATTTAGTATTTATTAGGCCTCCCTCTTGCACTTGACACGTATCCATTTTTGCCTGAGTTGCAAACTCCTGAGAACCCAATACTATGATCCATTTGGGGGTAAACAGCAAAGAGAACCAATAAAACCTAACAAAGCTAAGTCTAATCATTGCCAAAAACACCCATTTGCCTCCCTAATGGGCCAAAGGGGAGGGGGCCGTGATATCTCAGTGCTTTTGCCTTTCACAATCGTTCCTGATGCCTAGAAAGCCTTCCATTAAGCTACACAGCAAAGCCATTTTTTAGGGGCCTCTGAGACTCATGTCTGTGTTTGTGGCTTTTGCAGCTTAAGTGGCTGGAGTCAGAGAGCAGCTCAGAAATGGGCCAACTGCCCTGAGGACAATGGAACCTGCAAGTCCAGCTCTCAGCCCTGCTGACAAAAGCCCTGCTC
Organism: Pan paniscus; assembly: GCF_029289425.2. NCBI lineage: Eukaryota > Metazoa > Chordata > Mammalia > Primates > Hominidae > Pan > Pan paniscus. The sequence goes on along the minus strand of NC_073267.2, from coordinate 58,556,108 downwards.
TCAGCCTTTCTTCCATGAGGCATCATGGAAGAAAAAAGGAAACATCTAACTTTTGACCTTAGACAGGGCTTAGGATATAGACAGGGATGGTGCTAGCAGCTAGCTAGCTGGCTTACAGTACCCTAAGACGAAGGGCCAGAAGGGCCTTTTAGGGGCTGCTAGTCCTGTTAGGGAAACTGAGGCCTAAACAGAGCCAGACATTTTCCTCAGGTTACTCAGCAAAGTTAATGCCTGAATGACCCTAGGTAGAGTCAAGGTCTTCTGTTACTTCAGCCACTGTTCTTCCCAATGCACAGGGCAGGGTAGCAGAGTGGTTAAGAGTGGCACACACGGCTACTCGTTATATAGAACATTGGATCCTCTCTCTGGTTTCCTGGGGCAGGTGAGTTGGGCCATTCTGTGGATGAGGAGACTCCATATTCACATAAGGAACCCTGGAGACAAAAGCCCTAGAGATGAGATGGGGAGGGGCAAGTGGCTTCTGGCTCAGGAGATCAACATTCTAAACTTGACCCCATCACTCACTGGGCAGTGCAGAGCAAAGCACATCCATTTCGAGCCTCACTTTATTCATCTGCAAAATTGCATAAATAATAGCTAGCTCTTACATGTCAGATGCTGCCTTATTGCTTTACATTATAAACTTCATGAATCATGATAATAATTTTATGAGGTATTTGCTGTTATCTCCAATGTAAAGATGAAGAAAGTGAAGCACAGGCAAATTAAGTAATTGGGTCAAAATGATCCAAATCAAACCCAAGCAGTCTGGCTCCAGAATCCACTCTTAACCTCTATGGTAACTGCCAAAGAATAATAATAATTAATAGTAAAATAAGATTGGTAAATAATAAAATATAAATAATAATAACAATAAAGCAATGCATCTCCCACAAGCTTCTTGTGACGAGTCAATGAAAAGACCTGAATGTATTATTATGGCTTTTGTTTTCTGTATTCTGATGCTTTGACATCTGAAGCTGACCCTGAGACTACCTCTCCCAGGGTTAGCCAATTCCTAGAGACTGCAAGCAGTTCACCTGAGGGTGTGCTCTTTATACACAAACCAACCAACCCAGAGTCCACACCTGCAATCACCTCCTTTATGGGGCTCTCACACTCTGGGTCACTATCCCTCTGCCTTAATCATCCCACAGTCCTGTGCCCCAGAGCCTGCTGAAATTATTCAAACTAGCCAGTCCTAAACCTGCCAACCCTGTTTTGCCACTTCTTTCCAGTGGAAACCACAATCAAGGCTGTTGCTGCCATTCCTCACTGCCTCTGCCTCTTGACCCACCCTGGTGCCTCCCTGTGTGGCCCCTGTGCCATGGTATGCCCCCTCCTCTTGGGAACCATGAATAACGAGCTGTCTCTTTAGTGGCAGTCATCTCCTGATTTGCTTGCCTTGTTACCCCTTCTCACGAATAGTGCTACAAATGTAAGTTATTATCCATTTACCCTACCTGCAGGGGACAGAAATGATCAAGTGTTTACCAACTTTGCGCTCAGTATTTTACATATATAATTTCATCTAATCATCACTACTGCTACTATTAAAACTAGGAGGTTTTTTTTAAATTTAGATTTGGGGATACATATGCAGGTTTACTACATGGTTATATTGTGTGATGCTGAGGTTTGGTCTTATATTGATTCTGTCACCCAAATAGTGAACATAGTACCCTGTAGGCAGTTTTTCAACCCTTGCCTCCCTCACTCCTTTCTTTCAGAGTCCCCAGTGTCTATGGTTCTCATCTTTATGTCCATGTGCACCTAAACTTTTGTCCCTACTAGTAAGTAAAAACATGCAGTATTTGGCTTTCTATTCCTGCATTAATTTACTTAAAATTATGACTGCTAGCTGCATTCATGTTGCTGCAAAGGATATATTCTTTTGTTTGGCTGTGTAGTATTCCAAGGTGTATATGTACACTACAGTGTATGTGGTGTATATGTAATGACAATGTACTACATTTCATTATCCAGCCCACTGTTGATAGGCATGTAGGTTGATTCCATGACTTTACTATTGTGAATAGTACTGCAGTAAACATATGAGTGCAGATGTCTTTTTGGTATCTAGTAATGGGATTGCTGGGTCAAATGGTAGTTCTGTTTTTAGTCCTTTGAGAAATCTCCAAACTGCTTTCCACAGGGTCTGAACTAATTTGCATTCTCACCTACAGTGTATAAACATTCCCTTCTCTCCACAACCTCGCCAATATCTGTTATTTTTTGACTTTTTAATAGAAGCCATTCCTACTGGAGTGAGATGGTGTCTCATGGTTTTGATTTGCATTTCTCTGATGATCAGTGATATTGAGCAATTTTTCATATGTTTGTTGGCTGTTTGTATGTCTTCTTTTGAGAAGTGTTTGTTCATGTACTTTGCCCACTTTTTAATAGAGTTATTTGTTTTTTTCTTGTTGAGTTGTGTAAGTTCCTTGTAGATTCTGGATATTAGTTCTTTGTTGGATGCATAGTTTTCAAATATTTTCTTAAAACTAGGAGTTATTATTCCTACTTTACAGATAGGAAAACCGAGATTCAAGAGGTATAAGCAGCTTTATTGAGTCACTAAGTTTGCAGAGGGCAGTTTCCAAGTCTGACTCTTGGTTTTTTTGATCTTAAAGCTTCTCTTCTCTGCTCCACTCAAGAGCAGAGGACATTATGAAGTTTCTTCTAGAAGGAATGAGAAAACAAATAGGTTTCAATAGCAAAGTCTCTGCTCTTTTCCTGCCTGTTTGCCTTCCTTTCTGGTGTGTTTCAGGAAGATTTTCTCCCTAAAGAGCTTCTTTGCCTTATATGAGCCTTTGCCTCTTCATTTATTAATTCCTTCTCCAGCTCATTCTCAAGGCAGTGGGGAAAGCCTGGCTTTTAAATAACACATGCTTTAATTTCACCTTGACCTGGATCAATATTTCCACTTGTTCCAAACTGGCAACTTGTCCTCTACTGCCATCCCTACGGCCATTTATCCTGCTTCTCGCTGCAATTCCCTTAGCTAAGACTGCTCGTTAGGCTCAGCTCATATTCCCAGGCCAGCGACTGGCAATTAGTATGGCATTCCCACATTCCATCTCCCCATGATATGTAACTCCAGCATGATAGACAATTCCTTTGGTGTGATCAAATATCCAAAGAGTGAGCATTCAGATGGAGGAAGGCAGTCTTGTTTCTATTTTCCTGCAAGGTGGGTCTCAGACAATGCAGATAAGTATCAAGGAGGCAGGCACTGACTCAGTATGAGAAAGAGCTAGCTAAGAGTTAAGCTGGGAATTTTGAAGTTGGATTCTGTATTTACTATTTAGGTATTTATATTATGTAATGCTATTTTATGTATTTATCAAAGTTTCCTTAAGAAAACTTCCACCACTTATATGGTCCTTTTGCTCTATGTTCAAAGAATCAAAAACGTAGATTCTTAGTTTCCTGGAATTGCAGGGTTAAGGATTATCATAGAAATCCAACTTCCTGCCCACCCCCACCCCCCCACTGGCATGACTCAAGAGTTGGTGTTCTGCTGGAGCAGTCCCTGTGATGAGGAACTCCCACCTCCCAGCCTTTTCTGAAAGGCAGGCCCTTTTCCACTCTTCTGTTACACTTCCCGAGTGGGGTCCCTTAGGGGTAATGCTTGAACTGTGTATTTAGAGCCCTCTGTCTGGTCTCACATTTGATGAGAACCCTTAGGAGTTAACGCATTTGAGGAGGCAGCGTGTGCTACCACTCAGCAGAAGTGGGATGGCTTATCCTGGGGTAGGGCAAGAAAGGGCTATCATTTAGAGGTACCCAAATAATCTCCACCTGTACAATAGAAGCATAATATGTAGCACACAGAAGGTGACTGTCATGGTGCTTTTGCCTGCTCTCTATCCTCTCTGTGGTCTTAGCAGCTGTCTCTTGCTCTTGGGAACCACTTTCATTGCTGTGATTTCAGTAGGGTTGACAACACCCCTGACCCCTAAACCTCCAGTACCAGCACTGACAAATTGGACTATTGCAGTTTCTTTGGGTGGGCACATGACTGATTCAAGTCAATGAAGATCAGCCCTGGGATTTTAAAATAAATAATTGGGAAAGAGGTGCCCTTTCCTTTGGGGAAGTTCAGCTGGTAGGAAGTGGGTATGGGGTTGCTGGTGGCCCTATTTGTACCACATAGGCATAGCTTGCCTAAGAACAAAGCCAATGAAGAGGAAGAGCAGAGAGGAGATGGAAGACAATCCTCTTGTTGGCCTAGTTTAGACACCCAGATCTAGTTGAGCCTCAAATTAGATGCTCTGCATGACTCTCAGTTGTGTGAGCCATCACTGTCTCTTTTAGTCATGAGCAGTTTGAATTGGGTTTTGTCCGTTGGACCCAAAATAGTCTGTACTAATTCACTGCAAGTCCCCCTCTGAGCTGCACAAGGTGGACCCTCTGCTGCAGCCACACTGACCCTGGTTTTCCTTTGTTGGTTGTCCCAGTCTTGTCTCTTGAAGCTATCTTTATTAGGAATGTTCTCCTGCACTCCCATGTTGCCTGGGTAACTTCTATTCACTCTCTGGATCTCAGCTCAGACATCATGTCCACCAGACCAAGGCAGGCCCTTCTGTGACACATTCTACACACCCTTAAGCTTTATTTACTTCAGCACATTTAGCCGTTGTAATAATGTATTTATTTTGGTAATTTTCTGGTTGTCCTCTCCTCACTAGATTGGCAGTCCCACAAGGGAAGAGATTCTGTTTTGTTCCTCAGCAGATCCCCAATACCTAGCATAGTGCCAGACACACAGTGGAGGCTCAGTAAGTCTTTGATGAATAACTGTATATGGGAAATAAGTATTGTATCCCTGTGTGGACTCCCTACAGTAATGAGAGGCATGAGACATATTGGAGTGGGGCCAGGGGAGACAAGGCAGTGATGCCTCATCTCGGGGGAGTGGGATTGCTGCCATCAAATACCCAAGTGGTGGGCCTTTGGATGAGGGAGGCAGTCTCTGTGTGTGTGAATTTATGGGCTACATGTACAATTTTGTTACATGCATAGATTGTGTAGTGGTGAAGTCAGGGCTTTTAGGGTATCCATCACCCGAATAGCCTACATTGTACCCAATCACTTATTTCTCATCCTCTAACTCCCTCCTACCCCCTTACCCTCTCAAGTCTCCATTGTCTAACATTTTATTCTCTACTTCCATGTGTACACATTATTTAGCTCCCACCTGTAAGTAAGAACATGCAATATTTTTCTTTCTGTGTCTGACTGTTTCATTTAATAATAGTCTCCAGTTCCATCCATGTCACTGCAAAAAAATGATTTTATTCTTTTTATGGCTGAATAGTATTCCATGGCATATGTATACCACATTTTTAATCCAATCATTTGTTGATGGACACTTAGGTTGATTTCATATCTTTGCTGTTATGAATAGTCCTGAGATAAATATATGAGTGCAGGTATCTTTTTTATACAATAATTTATTTTTCCTTTGGGTAGATATCCATAGTGGGGTTGCCAAATCTGATGGTAGTTTTTTGTTGCTGCTGTTGTTTATTTTTTAGCTCTTTGAGAAATCTCCATACTGTTTTCCACAGAGACTGAACTAATTTACATTTCCACCAGCAGTGTACGAGTGTTCCCTTTTCTCCACGTTTGCCAACATCTGATATTTTTTGTCTTTTTAATCATAGCCATTCTGACAGGTGTAAGTCTGTTTCTCTTTGCTGCAGGGCAGGTCTCTGACAATGCAGAGAGCGTGAAGAAGGCAGGAAGTGTCTCAGAAGGAGAATGGACTTAGAGCCAAGCTGTGAATTTTGCAAGTGGATTCTGTAATATTTTATGTATTTATTAAAGTTTCCATAAGGAAAGTTTGACTAGTTGTTTGGTCCTTTTGCTCTTTGTGCAAACCCTAGAATCACAAACGTAGATTCTTAGTTTCATAGAATTGCAGGATTAAGGATTATCATAGAGACCCAACTTTCTGCCCTCTTCCTCCCTATGCCGTGACTCAAGACGCAGTGTTCTGTTGGAGCTGTCCACGTGATGAGGAACTCCCACCTCCCAGCCTTGTCTAAAGTACGGGTTCCGTTCCACTCTTGCCTTATGCTTCTTGAGTGGTTGCCTTTTCGGTAATGTTTGAACTCTGTGTCTTCAGAGCCCTGTGGCTGGTCTCTGCATGGTCAACGAGCCACAGGTTTATAGCTTATAATGCTCTGAAATAGGATTTTTGATGAGAGATGTTGTTGCTAATAAAGATGTGCCTGCTGGCAAAACCAGCTATTAACTTGGCTTCCACCGGGCCCTCACTACCTCCACACAGATGACTCCAATGAGATAAATTACTTTTCCACCAGTAGAAACATGACCGTAATCAATATAGCTAGTAAATAACACGATTTTCAGAAGAAAAGAAATTACCAATTTTAAATACATTTATATCAACATGAAGCCAGGTTGGTCAAGATGTGTGTGAGTGCAGGCACCCATACCTGTGGCCCTTGGGAAAGGTACTCTAGCTGAGCGTTTGCCAATGCTCTAGCATGGCTGAGGACTCACCCTCTCCTCCGCCCTAGACCTAGGCCCCGGGAAAGCAGAGTAAGGATCATGTCAAGAGGAATTTGGTTCTTCTAGAAAAATGTGCTTTGGGGTCTCAGATCTCTTTTTTGCTGGAGGTTTGAGTCCTCTGCTCTTCCTTCACTTGGGCTGTGGAGTCTTTTTCCAAACATTTGGCCCCTCTAGGTTTCATTTGTGTCATCTGCTAAGCAACAATAATTTTCCCCACGGAAGCACCCTCTAAGTAAGGCTGTAATACGGATCTGCTGACACATTGGAACAGCTCTGGAAATCTTCATGTCCTTGACACATACCATTTGGTCCTTCCATCCTACTTGCCCCCTTGCCTCCTTCATTCACATTTTATAACACTGCTGGGGCAAAGGGACTCCCCAGCTTAAACTTAACATCAGTTTTTGGGGATTAAGTTTGTCCAGAGCAGAGGCCGCAGGAGAAGCATGGTTGGAAAAACAGAGAATAAAAATAATAACAACATCAGCACTATCAAATATTTATTGAATACTCATTATGGGTTGGCCCTGTGTTAAGTAAGCATTTTACATCAATTATTTAATTCTTGCAACCGTTATGCTCTGTTATGATCCCTATTACAGATGATTAAACATAGGCTGGAGTGGGGATAAAAAAGCAAAAAGTGTTCTTTTAGGAAGGGTAGACAGGACAGGCCTCTCTGAGGGAACTCTATGTGAGCCATGAAGTGAACCTGAAGTGGGGCATGAACCCTGCAAGTAGACATCTGAAAGGGGCATTCCAGGCAGAGGAGTGAGCACATGCAAAGGCCCAGTGTCAGGACCTGCTCAGTGTGTGTGACAAACACCAAAGAGCATGTGAGGAAAGAGCTGTAGGAGATACATCAGCGAGGTAGGCAGGGTGAGACTTTTGGGCTCCTGAGGACTGTGGCAAGAAGTTTAAATTTTATTCTAGTGTGAATGTGGTGGCCATGAGAATTAAATAATTAGCCCAAAGCCATTTATGAACTGTAAAACATTAAACTTATGTGGTATGTTATTTTAGTCATTCATTCATTCATTCGTTTATTCATTCATTTAACACTCCCCCTTTGCTGGTCTATGTCCAGGGGGGGCTTTTTCAGGGAACTCAGATTCAAAGCACTCCTAGCTGTTTCCTGGATTCCAGATGGGCTGTTAATGGACCAGCCCTGTCCTTCAAAGATTTGTGACCTAGGAACTGATCAGGTAGTAGAAGCCCAGAATAAGGTAGCCCCCAGGAATTGCCCCTTCTGATTCCTTTCCAAACTAACAAGCTATTAAAATAAGGCCTGCTCCCTGCCATTTGGTAATATGTAATGGGCCATTGCAAGATAGCCATAACCACTCTGAAGATGCGCTTGGGTAGTTTCAGGAGGAGAGTCTCATTTCTAAGCACCCAGAGATTTCCTCTTGGTAGTTGGTGTAGCCTATAAAGAAATTACATTAAATACTCTCCCTCCATACCAAAGGGAAATGCAGAACCGTGAATTTACAAACTTGCTAAGCAGGGTCCTGAGGATTTGCACAGCCACACATTGGTCTGCAGGCCCTAACTCTGGATTAATCCTATGAATATTTGCAAAGAGCAAAGCAATAAAGTGTAAAGGCGCATCAGAGACATTAAGTCATTCACAGATGCTGGCTGTAAGGAGTTCAAGCTGGGATGGAATTCCTGGGCAGTCACCCAAACCTGGAATCCTCTTTTCTTAAAAAGCAGAGTGTGCGTTTATTATTCTTGTCCTAAGACCTTGTAATTTTGCCAGTTTCATGGGTTTCATCATTTCTCATGTTAGTTTTCTTGATTACAAATAAAGTTAAGCCTATTTTTTTAAAGGAGGAAGGATATGTATTTGTAAATGATGTTAGGCACTGATTATAGCAGCATAAAGCCGATCTTTTTTTTTTTTTTTTTTTGCCTGACATTTGCTCTTCTTTCTGGAGATAAATGAATGGAGGTAAGATATGTTATCAAAAGTAATACCACTTAGCCAAGAACATGTCTGATATGCCTATTATTTATCTCTTTTGCATTATAAGCAATTATGAGCTACCACTTCCGTAAGTCAAAGTAGCGAATGTGGACTTCTGCAACAGAAACCTCTCACATCTCAGTGGCTTATAACAATAAGGATTATATCTCACTTGTACAAATTCCTGTGCAGCTTAGGTGTCTCCCCTGCATAGTTATGCTGCAGGTGGTGACACAGGGATCCAGGCCACTCCCATCTTATAGCTATGCCTTCAGAACAAGGAACTTCCAAGGCTGTGGTGTCAGGGAAGAGAGGAGTGGAAAATTGTATTGGATGATTTTAAGAGTTAGCTTGGAAGTGACTTGCATTATTTTTACTCACATTCTCTGGGCTTGAATTCAGTCACCTGACACTGCCTAGCTGCAAGGGAGTCTGAGAAATGTAGAAGAGCACATGGGTAGATGTAAGCACATGGGTGGATGATGTGAGCACATGAGTATATGATGTAAGCACATGGGTAGATGATGTGAGCACATGACTAGATGTTAGTACATGACTAGATGATATAAGCACATGTGTAGGTGATGTAAGCACATGGGTAGATGATGTAAGCAAATGGGTAGATGATGTAAGCACATGGGTAGATGATGTGAGCACATGACTAGATGTTAGTACATGACTAGATGATGTAAGCACATGGGTAGGTGATGTAAGCACATGGGTAGGTGATGTAAGCACATGGGTAGATGATGTAAGCACATGGGTAGATGATGTGAGCACATGGATAGATGATGTGAGCACATGGGTAGATGATGCAAGCACATGGGTAGATGATATGAGCACATGACTAGATGTAAGCACATGACTAGATGATGTAAGCACATGGGTAGGTGATGTAAGCACATGGGTAGATGATGTAAGCACTTGGGTAGATGATGTAAGCTCTTGGGTAGATGATGTAAGCACATGGATAGATGATGCAAGCACATGGGTAGATGATGTAAGCACATGGGTAGATGATGTAAGCACACAACTAGATGATGTAAGCAGATGCACAGATGCAAACACTTGGCAGTATCTGCCTTACACCCATGTATTGGCACCGGTGCTTGCTGGTGAGAGAGATTTAGGGGTATGAGCACACCCACCAAGGAACTTACAGCCTAATTGGGGGAAAAAAAAAGCCCTACAGAATTATGCCATATGGCAGAGGATTACTGGGGCATTATGAGAATTATAGATCAGTTGCTATAAATCTCTCCACACCTTAGATGGTGGTACAGGTAGAGAGATCAGCAATAACAAGGTGTGCAGACCAGAAAGCATGAGGTGTGTCTGACAACTGTGACACACACTTTAGTTAGAGACGAGGACATGTGAAGGGAACAAGTGGCAGAAAATAACTCTGAAAATGTAATTTGAGGCCAGATTGGGGACAGGATAAGGAGTTTCAGAAGCCATTGACTGTTCTTGAGAAAGGAAGGAAAGAATATTAAATAAAGCAACTAATTAAACAGTTCCACCAAGATAGGAAAAGTCTGCAATCACTTTGTGCCTTCCTTTCCTTATCTATAAAATGAAGGTGTTAATCTTTACTTTTTATGGTTGTTGTGAGGATTAAGTAAATAAATACATATAAAGAGTTTAGAATTATTCTTGATATAGTAAGTGGCTCACAGTAATATTAACCAAAGAATACGTAGTCTTGATGTACTTACATCTCCAAGGGAGATAGACATAACTTGAAGGACAATCTTGACCAGGTCATTAAAGAGATGGCCCAAATTGGTTGACAATCAGGATGAGAAAAGTAAAACGTACAAGGTGAGGACAGAAATGATTTTCTGGAAGGTTCAGTACTTCACAAAGGCCATATTCCCCTCCATGTACTCTCTTGCTTTGAGAGAAAGAGTATAAAAGCATATTTTAGACTACATGGGGGCCATCCAAAGATCCAAGGAGTCCTGGGGAAAAGCACATGTTGATTAAAAGAGTGGGTGCTGGTCTCAGACTGTTTGGGAGTGAATTCTGACTCTGTCATTTATTAGCTGTGTGATCTTTCACAGTTTATTTAAAACCCTGTTAAAGTCTCAGTTTCCACTGCTGTAAAATGAAAGTCATATTTACCTCATGGAATTGTTAGGAGGTTCAATGAGAAAACATATGTAAGATGCTTAGCATGGTATTTAGTTTTTACTAAGTGTTCACAAATGCTGGTTATTAGATTTTATTAATTAGAAGACATAATGAATCAATTAAAAACTAATTCTGTAGCCAAATCAAGGGTCAACACAAATCCAAATATCTGGGCATTTGAAAACAACTTGTGGATTTCATTCCATTTCTATTCACACGTTTAGAAATGTTTAGGTACCATCCCAGAGAAGTGAGTATATCTGGTCAGTTTCTTGCTTTTCCCAAAGGAGAAGCTTTAAACATATGTCAGACTTAGGGGGTAATTTAACTCTTACCTTAACCCAGGTTAGCAAAAATCTTATAGTTCATTTTCGTATCTAATTAGGTTCCCATATGATTTTATTTTCCTATCTTTTTCCCAGCAAAATCTTACGTCCTGTGCCTTTGAAGGAACTAGAGCTAGCTCTGTCCATTTGGAAGGAACTTTCAGAGCATTCAAAGGAAGGGCTGTGTGTGTTGATGGTGCTTCCTCTACCTCTCCAAAGCCACCCAGCCTCCAGGGCCTAAGCAGGGCTGGCTTCTGTACTCAGGCACAGACAATGGCCCTTTCCTGACCTTGTGCCTGCCCCAGTGCAGCTATGCTAACTCTAGTGCCTCTCCTAAGATATAAATTATAGTCTAGGACTTTATCTGCCTGGTCACCCAAGGGGCCAGGTAGCTTAAAGGACCACCACTGGCCGGGCGCGGTGGCTTGCGCCTGTCATCCCAGCACTTTGGGAGGCTGAGGCGGGTGAATCACGAGGTCAGGAGTTCAACACCAGCCTGGCCAAGATGGTGAAACCCCGTCTCTACTAAAAATACAAAAATTAGCCATATGCGGTGGCAGGCGCCTGTAATCCCAGCTACTCGGGAGGCTGAGGCAGGAGAATCGCTTGAATCTGGGAGACAGAGTTTGCAGCGAGCCGAGATCATGCCACTGCACTCCAGCCTGGGTAACAGAGCAAGACTCTATCTCAAAACAAAAACAAACAAACAAACAAAAAAATCACTGTCCCCATTGTATCCTGTTGAATCTTCCAGAATCAGTCTCTCTACTTAAAGCATCTTCCTTCTCTATTAGCCAAAATAAAAGAAGCCTCATTTCAAGTCAGGAAAATAGTTGCCTATCATTCTGTAAACAGTCAAACTCTGAATCTAGTTTGGGCTCAGAGGCCCCTGTCCTAACCCTACCCGTATGCAACCCTACCCCTATGATATGTAGGACAAATTCAGGCAGGATAAAGGAGGAAGAACATGAAAAAGTTAGAATTGCTGTATTTAATTCAGTTCTGCAAACAGGTATTGATGCCTGCTGCATGCCAGGCCCTGCTCTGGGCACTGGGAGTGAATAAAGGCCTGTCAGTGGCCTTAAAAGGCACAAGTAAAGTGGGGGAGAAAAAAGATTAATCCAACAAAGATAAAGTCCATCTAGCAGGATAAGTACTATACTGAAAGCAATTATCACATGATGCATCCGCACAGAGGAGGGGGCAAGGGTGTCAGAAAAGGTCTCTTGGGGGACATATTTGTCCTGGATTTCCAAGATTGAATAGGAATTCTGCAGGTGGAAAGAGAGGTAGGAAAATGAATAAAGGGAAGAAGTGTTCTCAGATCTTCCTATTCAGAGTGTGATCTACAGACCAGCATCATCATCACCTGGGAGCTTATGAGAAATGCACAATCGCAAGCCTCCTCCCAGATATGCTGAATCATAATCTGCATTGTAACAAGATCTCTGCCTGATTCATGGGCACAGTAAGACCTGAGAGTGCTCGTCTAGGAGGAGTGAACAGAGCAGAGGAAGGGAAGATAGAAATCTGGGCCTCTCCAGGGAATTACAAGAAGCTTAGATTAGCCAGGGAGCCAGCCAGGGGCAATAGTAGATGAGACTAGAAAGGCAGATCCCACACCCACACTACCTTTACAAGGAAGAAAAGATCCTTCTTAACCTAAATTCCCCCACATGTAACCCCCAGACCTTTCCAACAGCAGTAGAGACTCAAACCATGACCAAGTGTGGGGAGCTGGGAGCTTGACTCTGGCATCTGCCTCACTGGAGGCCAGAACAGACCTCGGTTTGCATTTACTCCTGCAGGCTGAGGTCTGCTAGAGCCGATTCAGCTGTTTACCTCTGCCCACATCATGAGGCTGCTCTGATGAAAGTTCATACACACCAATCAATCAGGCCGACTTCAATTAACTCTAATTGTTCTGTTGGGATTCCTTGCTAGTAGCTAAGATGTGGTGAGACACTGGCATGACTTTATCATGGCCTTCAGAATTCCCATCGATGCTGGAGGTGGCTCACCCTGTTCTGAACTCTGCAGACCTCTGTGCACAATGGTGTGCATGCGCGCGTGCGTGTGTGTGTTTGCGCGCCCACCCATCTATGGAGCACACAGTATAGCTCCTCAGAACAACTCATTGCCTTGCTCTTTCCTGTGGTTCCTCTTCTGGGAGTAAGGGGAAGACCCATTGACAGATGAAAGATACAGGCACTGGTAAATCCATGCACAATTGCTTGACCTTTGGGTCTCCTTTCCCCCACCTCTAGGCACAGTCATGGGACGCTTTCCTCATCTCTTACTCATTCCATCCTTGTCCACAGATACCACATGTCCCTTCACATCATCTTTGCACATGCTGTTCCCTTTGCCTGGAATGCCCTTCCCCTTCTGCTATCTTCCTGGAGAACTCAGCTGCAGTTGTGCCTCCTCCCTGAAGCCCACTGTGATACTCCCAGCAGAGTGTGTGGAGCTCTCCTCTCCCTGTCTATAGTGTATAACTTGGCTTTTTCCTGAACATTTCTCATGCTGAACTGAGGCTGGGGTTTGTGGGATTCCTCCAGGGCAGGGATTATTTAACTTATTTTTGTCTGCATTTTTACACCAAGAACATTTCTTAGCACACAGTAGGTATTCAATAAACCTGCAGGGAAAATTCTACTCTATTGGAATTGAGATGGAATATTATTTTGTGAATAAGTTTAGTCAAGTAATAAGAGTGAATTCTTATTAAGTATGCATCATGATTTAAAGAATATTAGAAATATAACCCCAAATCTTTTCTCAATGCTGCTTAAACATCCATAAGTAAAAAATGGACAACAGATGTGAATTGGGATATTGGGAGAAGAAGGAAAGCTTAGAGAACGTGGCAATTTTGCAAAGACTGGACCAACAGGGATAAGTGATGTCTCTCCGAGGGCTACTCTGAGCCCCAGAGAAAGAACCCAGAGCCAGGTCAATTCAAGGAGCTTTTGCAATCCCTTCCCAGTTAAAAAAGACCTCTGCTAGTATGGGCAATGAGATATAGATGAGGAACTGAAGCAACCAGGAGAGACAGGTTCCAGCTCCAGCCACAAGCTCCCATCAATAGCAGTGCAGTGACCACTGGATTGTGAGTGAGGGACAAGATGATGGGGAGCTCCTTATGTGCCTGGACTTGACACAAGGTCATCTGCATCAAGTTGTCCAGGGGAGTTCAGGGTGGCTGAGGAGAAGGCACGTTAAGAAGATGAGTACAGGATCCAGAAGAGCTGGGTTTACATCCAGGCTCCACCACTGACCACATGACCTTAAGGAAGTTTCTTGACTTTACCAAGACTCAATTTCTTTATCTAAAAAACTGAGATATTTACAGAAGCTTCTTCATGGGGCTGGTTGGGAGAATTAAACAGTGCTTAGAATTGTGCCAGGCATACCATGCAGGCTCAATTAATGGGGGCTGCTATTGTACCTTCCTACCTGACAGTCATCCTTACCAGAAACAGAAAAAGGTACCCATCACAGCCCAGGAGTGTGTGGCTCCTGCAGTGAGGGTCAGATGCCAAGCAGAATAAGAGGCACAATCGTCCTGTAAGTGAAGACCTCCTCCTTCCATCCACAGCACTGTCCACTGGGTCTTCACAGAAGCTCAGAGCATCAAGAGCCACAGCTCAGACATGTGGCCAGATGGCCTAGCTCTTAGTCCTGGCTGTGCCATGGGACCTTCAGTGAGACTTGAGGTCTCTCTGGGCCTCAGTTTCCCTCTCTGTAAAATGGTGCCATTCACAATTATCTCATGTGGACTGAGTAACATGATACATCGATGCATGCAAGAGCGATTGATAAGCTGTGGAGCATGGGATGGAATGATTACGGTTCTGTTTGGTGGAGTGGGCTCATTTCTTGTTAGGATTTTTGTTGGACCTGGATGGGGAAAGAAGAGGAAGATTCTTGTTTTAGTACGTATCACTCAAGGGCCTTTGAAATCTGTCAGACTTCTCTTGGACACCAAGTTCATTTTATTAATTAGTTAACTTATTTCTTTATTTTTGAGATAGAGTCTTGCTTTATCGCTCAGGCTGGAGTGCAGTGGTGGTATCTTGGCTCACTGCAACCTCTGCCTCCGGGTTCAATTGATTCCCCTGCCTCGGCCTCCTGAGTGGCTGCGATTACAGGCATGCACCATCATGCCTGGCTTATTTTTGTATTTTTAGTAGAGAAGGAGTTTCACCATGTTGGCCAGTCTGGTCTTGAACTCCTGACCTCAAGTGATCCACCTGCCTTGGCCTCCCAAAGTGCTGGGATTATAGGCATGAGCTGGACACCAAGTTCATTAGGGCTTTAACAATTCATTCATTCAACACACACTCACTGAGGGCCTCCAACATGCCGGGTGTCCTGGGTGCTGGGAATATATCCTTGAATGCAGCATATAACGATTTTGGATATTTTCACTGCCCTGTGGGCCCCCGAAGTCCAGGCAGTCCATGCCACATGGCTATGAATGTCACATCGTAGTCTATGAAAGATGAGACAACCCCAGCCCAGAGAGGTTAAGAAACTCGGCATGTTACTTAAAATAGCACAAGTTGGTGGAGGAGTTGAGACGTGGTTAGATTCTAAGGCCTCATAGTATTACGGCAGAATGATGTTAACAATTTAACATAGCATGGTGACCTACTGAGAAATTACCCTGTGCTTGATTTTAGCCATTTTAGATTTAAAAAAAAAAAAGGAAGGAAACTTCCAGCATCCACACCACCCCATGATTGACAGGCCTTTCCTCCTAAGGCCTCAGTTTATTCAAGATGGGGAAGGAGAGGTTAAGCATTGTGAGTCCTCTTTTTTTTTTTTTTCTTGCAAGATCCACCCAGTTCTTCAAGGGGTTGTAAGTACATGGACATATAAGTCTTAAATCTCTTTACGTCTCCTCTCCCCTCATGGATACTCAATGAATAAGTGTCAAACAGAATTACGGCTGATAGAAAAGTCACTTTTTTGTGGGGTACCAGGGAGAACTCATATCCTTGTCATTAATATTAACTTCTAGGGCTTCTGGGGTTTCCCTACAAACCTGTTCAAGTCACCCTACTGCATTCTGATAGCTTCCAGGTACTTCTCCAAAGTTCCTAGCATGAAGCATCTTGTAGTGCCAGAAAGTAAGGAAGAAAAAAAGAAAAGAAAGAAAGAAAAAGAAAAAAGAAAAACAAAAACACAACTATGGGAATATGTCAAAGGGACATAGAAGCCAATTGAAAAAAGCTCCCAATGGCCAAATAGGGAACAATTTCAGCAACGAAATAAAAATAATATTGGATTATAACTCAAAGTATAAAATAAACATCCGTAAGTTCAAACTGATATAAAAACATGATTAAATAAATACATAAATAGGGAAGAATAGACAAATCTCCCATGTAGAAAAAAATTCCAACAGCTCTTCCCTAATCTACAAGGCCCAGACTGATCTGCCCCTCCCTGCATCTCTGGCTTCATCTCCTGCCACTCTTCCCCTTATGCACAGTGTTCCAGCCACAGTGCATTTCTGGGGGCCTTTGCATCTGCTATTGCCTTAGCCTGGAACATCGTGCCTCCGATTCTTTGCATAGTCAGCTGCCTCTTGTCATTGAGGTCTCAGCTCAATGTCACCACTACAGGGAAGTCCTCCTGGATCACCCTGACAACTCTCTATTCCTTTGACCTGTTTTATTTTATTGATCACACTTGTTATTTCTAAAGTGATCTCATTTACTTGCTTATTCATTTGTTTATTTGCATTGTCCCCTAGTTTAAAAAAATATGCCACAAGAACAGTAATATTGTCTGTCTTTTCACCACTGGGTCACTGATTCCAGTATTGAGAACCTACTCTGTGCCAGGTACCCTGCATGGCATCAGTGGCCCAGTGGTGAAATACATATATGAAATAAATTAGTAAACGAATTAATGCTTATCAATGTCCACATTCTTAGAGCCAGGCACAGTGTGGAGCATAGACTAAGGGTGAATATAGTTTTGAATGTGTACATCATTAACAAATAAGTGAATATACCAGGGGATGAATGAGCAAAGAATGATTGAGTATGAATACGTGAGTAAAATGTGTTTATAAAATCCTGGGCTGGCCCCATCTAATGCATTACTAGTGAATTCACCTGTCAGCTCATTCTGCAAAGTTGTCCTGCATACCGGGCTGTAGAAAGTTAGCCTGGTTGGAGTTTATGGATAATTTGTACCTCAGCTTCAGAGATGCCTGTTTTAGGTAGGGAGGAAAGGGAGCCTGTGAGCTTCTCCTCTCTAAACATTTAATGAGGCTTTTGGAGCAGATAATTTGGAGAGGATGCTGCAGAGATGAGGACTGGGGTATAAAAATAGATGGATTTCCTTATTGCAATGACTCCTGGTCATATTTTCCCTGTGTGACAGAATGATTAAAACTCATAAATTACCATTAATGTTGAAGTGAGCACATAGTGAACCTGGAAACATCTCTTTTATTTTAGATCCAGGTCTCAGGAGCCCTCGGGGAAGGTTTGGTGGCTGCAGAAAGGACTTTCTCTGAGAATCCAGAAGTGACATCAGAGAAGAACCTCAAAGGATCCATGGTCCCCCAACACAGAGCAAGTGACTGCAGCTCCTAGAATCTCTTCCTTCAGGGAGGCCCAGAGAAATTAAGTGTTAAGAGGCCTTACCCTCAGACAACATCTTCTCTCAGCCTCTGTGGCTACAGTATGTACAGTGTGCTGAGTGTGGAAGGACCTCTCTCCCCATTAAATCTGTAGTGCGATCACATGGAAGGCATCTGAGGACCTAGAGCAAGGAAACATGGCTATCCTGCCCCACTGTGGTCCCGATCTGGGTACTGAATCAGCATCTTCCAAGGATTTTTAAAATAGAAACCCCCAGTTCTCAGCCTACACCAATGAATCAGAATCTCTCAGGATGGGGCTCAGGGAAGCTGTGTTTTTAAAAACTCCAAGTACCTTACTTACCTTCTCACCATCATGAAAATAGAAATGAACAAAATTAACAAGGCAACAGTTTCCAGGCACTGGACCAGAGGCACAGTGCAGAACTGTGATCTCTGAGAGGTGGGCAACACTCAAGGGAGGGAGACCTGTGTTTGCCCAGGTTCTGCCCAGGTGAAGCACAGGGAGGGGAAACCCAGGCAGACCACAGTGGTCTGATGGAGCTGAGCAGAATTCGGAGCTTGGGCTGCTGAAGTGGCTGGCATATGTGGGGGCAGAAAACAGGAAAGGAAAGCTGCAGAGGGAGAGAACAAAGACCCCAGAAATGTGTATGCGCATGTCCTGTGGGCTGTTGGTTGAAGCCCGGGCTTCGAAGAACAGAGCAAGACTTGGTGGAGCCTAGCAGAGAGCAGCTGCTAAGGACCTGGGAACAGAATGGAAACATAGGGAGACTCTCTGCAGGGCTGGGAGTTCCAGCTCAGCTAGAATGGAGAAACTCTGGTGTGCATCTCAGTGGAGACTGCATAAAGGCCATGTATTAGGAATAAAGACTACGCTTCTAGGAGAAGGACTACACCCTAGCACAGAGTTTCTTGGTATCAGCAATACTAGCATTTTAAACAGGTCATTTTTATTTTCCCCTCCGGAGACAGAGTTTCACTCTTGTTGCCAAGGCTGGAGTGCAATGGCATGACCTCAGCTCACTGCAACCTCTGCCTCCCAGGTTCAAGGGATTCTCCTGCCTCAGCTTCCCAAGTAGCTGGGATTACAGGTGTGCACCACCACGCCTGGTTAATTTTTGTACTATTAGTAGAGACGGGGTTTCACCATGTCGGCCAAGCTGGCCTTGAACTCCTGACCTCAGGTGATCCACCCACCTCGGCCTCCCAAAGCACCGGGATTACAGGCGTGAGCCACCATGCTCAGCCCAGGTCATCTTTTTTGTGGGGATTGTTTTGTGTATTATAGGATGTTTAGCAGCAACCCTGCCCTCTACCCACTAAATGCCAATAGCACCCCACCCCCATTTATGAGAAACCAAAATGTTTCCAGATATTGTAAAATGTCCCTGGAATGGGGAGCAAAATTGTTCTCAGTTGAGAATAACTGCCCTAGTATAACGGCCACATCTTATGACTAATGATGAAATGAAAATAGACCAGTCCTAACAACAACAACAAAACAACAAAAGAAAACAAAGTGTAATAGGATCATGAGAATTCATCAGTATTTAAATGTCTAAATTAATAGCCAAACTCATAACATTTAAAGGAAAACAACATAATCCAATCTCCCTACAAGGTATCATCCACAATATCCCACCTACAGTGAGACAAGTGAAACAAACAAAAAAATATGATCTATAATCAAGCAATTGGTAGTCAATAGAAACAGACACTTAGATGGCACAGGTATTGTAATTAACAGAAAGACTACAATAGCTATTATAAATGAGGGGTCAGGAAATGTAAAGATGGATCAATAGAAATTATTCAATCTGAAGAACAGAGAGTAAAAAGAGTTTTTTTAGAAAAAAATGAATAACCATTGCTATTGACTTTAATGTGTCAAGATTTTCAATGGAGAAAGAAAGTCTTATCAGCAAATATTAATAGTATAGAAGAAATTGGATAGTGACATGGGAAAAAAGAACCCCACACTACATACAAAAATCAGCTTGAGATGAATCAAAGATGATTTAGATTTTAAAAGTGAAGTCTAAAACAGTACAAAAACTGAAAGAAAGCATAAGAGGAAGTGATTTTGGTAAGCCAAAGTTTCTTAAGTGGGACACAAACAGCAACCAACAATAACTATAAAAGAAAAATATGATAAATTGCATGCCATCAAATTAAAACCTTTTGTTTCTCAAATGCACCATGAAGAAAATGAGTAAGCAAGCCACAGATTGGGAGAAAATATTCCCAAAACATATATTTCACAAAGGACTGGTGTCCAAAATATAAAAAGAATGCATACAACTTTTTAGAGACAGGGTCTCATTCTGTTGTCCAAGCTGGACTGCAGTGGTGTGATCATAGCTCACTGCAGCCTGAACTCCTAGGCCCATGTGATCCTCCCACCTCAACCTCCCGAGTAGCTGGGAGGATGCACATGCCACAACACCTGGCTCAATTTTTTTTTTCTTTTTTTTATAGAGACGAGAGTCTCCCTATGTTGCCCAACCTGCTGAGCTGGTCTGAAACTCCTGGGCTCAAATGATCTCTTGGCTTGGCCTCCCAAAGTGCTGGGATTATAGGCCTGAGCCACCGTGCCCAGCCTAAATCCCCAGTTTTTGAAATAAGCAAAATAAATTTGAACAGACATTTCGCAAAAGGAGATCCATCATTGGTCAATTACCACATGAAGAGTGCTCAACATTGTTGGTCTTCAGGAAAATGAAAATTAAAACCACGATCTGTACAAATTCATCCAACAAAATACCTAAAATTCAAAAGACAGAAAACATTCAGTGTTGGAAAGAATATGGGGCGATCAGGACTCTTGTGAACTGTTGGTAGAAATGTAAAAAAGTACAACCAGTTTGAAAAAAGTTCCAACAGTTTCCTTGTAAAATTAAATAAACACCTGCTTTATGATCAAACAATTCTACTTCTAGGTATTTACCCAAGAAAAAGGGAAATACACATTCACAGTAAAAGACTTGTTCAAGAAGATTCATAGTAGCTTTATTTATAATATCTAAAAGCAGAAAACAGCCCAGGTGTCATTAATAGTAGACTGGCTAACTAAACTGTGGCAACTTCACATTGTGGAATCCTACTCAGAAGCAAAAACGAACAAACTCCTGTTACATGCAGCAACATGACTCTCAAAAAATCATTAAGCAAAGAAAAAAACTTACAAAAAAGAGTATATACTGCATTATTTTATTTATATAACTTTTTTTTTTGGACAGATTTTCACTCTTGTCACCCAGGCTGGAGTACAATGGCATGATTTCGGCTCACTGCAACTTCTGCCTCCCAAGTTCAAGTGATTTTCCTGCCTCAGCCTCCCAAGTATCTGGAATTACAGGCATGCCCACCACACCTGGCTAATATTTTTTTATTTTTTAATTTTTATTTTTTTTAATTTTTAGTAGAGACAGGGTTTCACCACGTCGTTCAGGCTGGTCTTGAACTCCTGACCTCAGATGATCCACCTGCCTTGGCCTCCCAAAGTGCTGGGATTACAGGCATGAGCCACGATGCTAAGCCTATATAAAGTTTTATGGGAAACTTTAATAATAACTTCAATTTTCCATAGGTTAATATAAAATTAATTAAACTGGTGAAAAATAATTACAACAGTGGTTGTCTCCGGGGAGGAAATTGACTAGGAAAGAGCATGAGAGAACTTTCCGGAGTGATGATAGTGTTCTACATCTTGATAGAAGTTTGTGTTATGCAAGTGTATGCATTTGTCAAAATTCATCAGGTGGTACACTTAAAATTTTAAGTGTGTCATTGATGAGTTTTGACAAACTATAGGTATAAGGTTTATACGTATGTACTTGTATCTAGATATAAATCTTACCTTTGAAAAGAAACCACAAACAAATATTAAACTCTTGTAGTAGTGTCTATGCTATTACATGGATTTGAGGACAAACTGTATTGATGCCCACAACTTACTTTGAAAGCCATCCTAAAATTAGATGGATTGATGGATGGCTAGAAAATGAGCAGATGGTTAGATATGTGATAAAACAAAATGTTAATTATGGAATCTTAGTGGTGAGAATACGGGTCTATAATTTCTTCAATTTCTTATATGTTTGAAAAATTTCATAATAAAATATTAGAAAGTAGATGAACAGAAAGTCAGTAACTAGTGGGTCAAAATCAAGTTGTCAAACATATGCACAATTGAATTTCCTGAAGAGGAAAAAGAAAGAATGGAGAAAAAAAATTCGGGAATAAATAATTTCCAAAATATCTCGCAAATTGGTGGAAAACGTCAATGTACAGATCCAAGAATTCTAAAGAACTTTAAGTTGGATAACTACAAAGAAGACAGTATCTAGGTGCAACACAGTCAAACTGCTAAGAAACAAAAATAAAGAGAAAATCTTTAAAGCAGCCAGAGGAAAAAAGTCACATCATGTATGAAGGAATGATTAATTAAATAATAGCCGATTTCACACCAGGAAAAAAGATTGAGCCCAGAAGACAGAAGGATGGTATCTTTAAAGTGCTTGGGGAACAACACCAGTGCAACATTCTATGTCCTACGCTCCCCCAAAGCAAAGCACAAACAAAACGAGATATTCTTCAAAAACAAGAGGGACAGAAAGACGTTCAGATGAGCAAAAGCTGAAGCTGTGTGCCAACAGGGAATATGTGTTATAGGAAGTGCTAAATAAAGTTCTCAAACTGAAGGGAACTAGCAACAAACAGGAAATCCAATCTATTGTAAGAAAAGAAATAGAGAGCTTTACTAATAAATAGTAAATATATGTATAAAAATAAAAGACTCAGTTTTATTTCTTAAAAATTTTAAAAGACACCTGATCATTTAAAGCAAAAAATAATAACATTGCATTGTAGAATTTGTAGCTTATGTATTAGTAAAGCATGTGACAGTAATAGCACAAAGATTGGGGGAGTGGTAAAAAGAATTATACTGTTTTGGTTTTACATTTTATGAAAAGTGGCACCATATTACTTCTAAATTGACTATGGAAAATTAAAGATACATCTTTTTGTATCTGGGGCAACTACAAATAAGAATATACAAAAAGTATAGCCAAAAGCCAACTGAGAAAATAAACTACAACACTACAAAATATTTAATTAGTGTGAAACAAGGCAAGAAAGAAGAAAAAAAAGCCCATAAAATAGTAAGATAACAGACTTAGTTATGTCAATATTTACATTAAATGTAAATGGACTAAACGTTCCTGTTAAAAGACAGAAACTGTCTGAATAGATAAAAATGCTAGACACAACTATATGCTGTCTAAGACATGCTCTTTAAATATAAGATGCAGGTCAGTTAGACACACGGAACATGTGACAGGAGAGAAGTGAAGATAACAATGTCAATAGACACAAGGTCAGTATACAAGAATAAACTCTATAGTAGCAGCGCACAACAGGAAAACATAGTTGAAAAACAATTCCACTTGCAAAATGTAAAACCATACATGCTTAGACATAAATATAGCAAAATATGTTCAAGGCCTTTGCATTGAAAACCAGCAAACATTGCTGGGATAAATTTAAAAGAAGATTTAAATAAATGGAGAACTATACAATACTATGGATGAGAATACTCAATATTTTTAACATGTAATTCTTGTCAAATTGGTGTATATATTAAATGCAAACCCCATTGAAACACCAACGGGCATTTTTAAAGAAATGAATAACTTAATTGTAAAATGTACAGCAATGCAAAGGACCTAGAATGTTACAGCAATTTTAAAAAAGAACAAAGTTGGAGGAGTCACACTACCTGACTTAAAGATTTGCTAATAAGCAACAAAAATCAAGACAGTGTAATATTGTCATAAAGATAGACATATGGAAAGATGAAATAGAATTTAAAGCCTAACATAGATTTACACATCTACAGTTAGTTTATTTTCAATAATGTATCAAGGCAGTTCAAAGGGGGAACAGAAAGTCTTCAACAAATGGTACTAGAACAACTAAATAACTGTATGTGAAAAATTCTAACCTCTACCCCTATATAATACCATGCAAAAGTTCAATTTGTACTAGATCATAGACCTAAATGTAAATGCTTAGGCTCTAAAGCTTCTAGAAGAAAACGTCTTTGAAAATCATCATGGCTTTGAGGTAGGCAAAGATTTTTTAGAGTGGGCCTTAAAAGCACAAATTATTTTAAAAAATGGTAAATTAAACTTCTAAATTTAAAACACCTCCTTAACAAAAGACATCATTAAGAAAAAGAAAAGGGCCAGGCATGATGGCTCATGCCTGTAGCCCCAGTACTTTGGGAAGTGGAGGTGGATGGATCACTTGAACTCAGGTGTTTGAGACAAGCCTGGCAACAAGGTGAAACCCCATTTCTACAAAAAATACAAAAAAAAAATCTGGGTGTGGTGGTGTGCACCCGTGGTTCCAGCTATTTGGGAGGCTGAGGTGGAAGGATCGCTTGAGCCTGGGAATTTGATGCTGCAGTGAGCCATGATGATGCTGCTGCACTCTAGACTGGGTGACAGAGCAAGACTGTGTCAAAAACGGAAGAAAGAAAGAAAGAAAAAAAGAAAAGGAAAGAAAGAAAGAAAGAAAGAAAGAAAGAAAGAAAGAGAAAGAAAGAAAAAGAAAGAGGGAGGGAAGGAAGGAAGGAAGGGGAAAGAAATAAAGAGAGAAAGAAAGAAAGAGAAAGAAAGAGAGAAAGAAAGAGAAAGAAAGAAAGAAAGAAAGAAAGAAAGAAAGAAAGAAAGAAAGAAAGAAGGGAGGGAGGGAAGGAAGGATAAAGAAAGAGAAAGAAAGGAAGAAAGAAAGAAAAGAAAAGGAAAGGTGAACAATTCACTGGGCAAAGAGTATTTGTATATCTGACGTATATCTGACAAAGGACTTGCAGTATATATATAATTCATATAATAATTTAAACAAGTATAACACCCTCCAAAAAATGAACAAAAGACTTGAAAACTCATCTTACAAAAAAAGATATATAAATGACCAAGAGTCTCATGAAAAGATATTTATCAACATTTGTCATCAGAGAAATTCAAATAAGATTATAATGAGATCCTACTTCACACCCACTAAAATGGTTAACATTAAAAACTTGTCATCACTAAGTGTTGAAAACAATGTGAAGCAATGAAAACTTTCATACTTTGCTGGTGGGAGTGTAAAATGTTACAAGCACTTTGGAAGATTCTTTGACAGTCTCTTATAAAATTAACTATACAACTACTCTATGACCCAACAAATCTTTTCCAAAGTTAACCTAATTGCTAATGGAATAGGCAGTGAATAGAGATATAAACAAAGGAAACAAGATCATTTCAGATTGTAGATATGATCAGATAATGTTTTTAACATGCTTAGCAAGGTTATTGTGGTGGCGGCTGCTGTCGTTTTTTATCAATCTATGGGATCCTGGAAGGCCAAATTGGTTCTGAATCATTCCTAGCCTCAAGTACAGTGCCCAGACACATTTATAAAAATGTTTTATTGAATGGTTGAATTGGAATGCATGAGTGAACTGGAAGGAAATCAATGAACCCAGATCACAGTTAAAACAAAGCATGTACGCTCCAAATCATGAGATACTATTGATGTGAACAGGTGCTTAGAGAAGAAGATGGGCTGGAGAAGTCTGGGAAGGCTTCCTGGAGGAGGTAGACCCTGAACTGGGTCTCTAAAAATGGTTCAGATGCTGATGGCTAAATAAGAGGAAAACAGAGCTAAGCCGAAGGGAAGATTCAGATGAGAAGAAAAAGACTCTGGAGGGAAGCCTGGTTTGAGCCATATTATGCTTTGTGTTAGTAGTTGAAATCGTCCCTATAAGCTTTATAAAATTAATTAGGGAAGAAGGGAGGGGGATAAAGGAAACAAGCCCAGCTTGCTGCACACCCAGCATTCATCACGAGGTCAGCCGCTCTCTGAGCTGCTTGCTCAGGGTTGTTTGGTGCCTATTGTCCTAGAATCCCACAGACCCCGTTACAGGATTATCGATCTTCTTAAGTGAGCTATAGGTAACAATTTGAACATTATGAAATGTTAAGTTTTCCCTTCAAAAGATCCCTTCAGTTCCTATATACGGATGAAACTGCTGACTCAGCTGGTCTCATGGACCCCACAAGAAGCTGACTCACTGAAGAATGCAGTTTCCACATCCTAATGACTTCATCCCCCTTTCCCCAACCAATCAACAACCCAATTTTTCAGCCCCTTCACCCTCCACCATCCCCTTAAAAACCCCCAGCCCAGAATCCTGTGAGAGATGGATTTGAGGGTCTCCTCCCATCTCCTCATTCAGCACCCTGTGATCATTAAACTCTTTCTCTGCAGCAAACTCTGCTGTCTCAGTGTAATTGTCTGTTACTGCACAGCCGTCATACCAGCCCGTTGGTCTATAACATAGTCATCTATGGGGACAGGTGGAATAAAGGCTTGCTGATGACAACTGTGAAACAAGGTGGGGGTTCTTCTCAGCCCTGCTGTCAGTCAGGCACTCAACAACTCACCACTTAGCAGTACTCAGTCCACACAGTCACACAGGGCTCTCTAAGTGGTGGCTTCAGGATGTTTGTTCCCTCTGCTCACCTCCCCTGTCCTGGTGGAAGTGTGTGAACCATTTATTATTAGCCTGCTTTCTGAGTGTCCCTGGCTGACCTCCCAGCAAGCTGCTGATGGAGAAGCTTGCTTCGGAGGTGATTTTGCAACTGCAGGAGTGGATGGGGAGTTGAAGGGGCAGGACCAGAGCCAGTCTGAACACTGACCCCAAATTCAAACTAGCTGCACTAAGTTGTTAAACCCTCCATGAAAATCTAATTTAGAAATTGAATTATAAACCTAACCTAAATAGATCATTTTAAAACATCAGTGAACAATTTCAAAGCAGAAACTTATATATATATATATATATACACACACACATATATATACACACACATATATATACACACACATATATATACACACACATATATATGTATATATACACACATATATATATTTAAATTAGTGACTTGGTCAGTGGTTTTAAACATTAAGGGACATCAAGTGCACCTGGAGGACTTGTTAGAACATAGATGCCACTCTCCTGCCCCATCCCCAGAGCTTCCAATCCAGCAGGTGTCCGGCAAGGCCTGAGAATTTGCATTTCTAAAGCATTCCCAAGTGATGCTGACGATGCTGGTCCAGGATCATACTTAGAATCCCTCTCCTAGAATTATCTAGGAGCAGCAACATATTCTCCAAACCTGAACTACACAGCTTTTTTTGGTTCTTGTTACATCTTTGATTTAGAGCGACAACTGTAACACTGACAACGACTAAACTTCCCGAGTGGCTTCCTCTAATACTATGGCTTTTAATCTTGTTTGTTTTAAAATAACCTTTGGAAATCTGATTTTTAAAATTGTATGAGTCCTCGCCACAGAAAAGTTCATGTGGATAGGTGCACACAGAATTTTACTTGCATTTTGCTGTCGTTGAGTCCAGAGTATATTATTTTAATTGGTTCATGCCGATTCCTGGATGCCAGGCTAAGAAAATATGCTAAAATAAGCCTGTAACAGCAGGCTACACATGCGGTGAAGAACAGGGGTTCAGTGATCTCCAGCCCAGCTGTGTGACTTTGAGCTAACCGATTACCCTCTCTGAGACTATAAAGAGGGGGCTTATGATGCCTTCCTTTGGTTACCTCTGTGGAATGGGTCTTAGAAAGTTGGAGAACACATCTTTAATGTTTATTTGATATGCTTCTTTACTCTTTAAACTACGCTGTGTGTAAATTTAAACACAACACACCACACACATGATAGACCATATTTACCAAATGCCCTCTGTTTATATCACTATTATATTAACATACACCATATCACTGCTGGGAATATTGGCCTATCGATCCCACCTTATATCATCCCAAGGCATAATACTATGAATATTTATTATAAATACTCTTATAACCTTAAATATACATTTCATGCTCTCAATTAATAATCTTTTTTTTTTTTTCTTGAGATGGAGTCTCTCTCTGTTGCCCAGGCTGGAGTGCAGTGGCGCGATCTTGGCTCACTG
Source organism: Pan paniscus (assembly GCF_029289425.2). Classification (NCBI taxonomy): domain Eukaryota; kingdom Metazoa; phylum Chordata; class Mammalia; order Primates; family Hominidae; genus Pan; species Pan paniscus. The sequence continues at coordinate 58,528,447 of NC_073267.2, read as the reverse complement.
CAACCTCCATCCCCTGGGTTCAAGCAATTCTCCTGCCTCAGCCTCCTGAGTAGCTGAGATTAGAGGCGCCAGCCACCACACCTGGCTAATTTTTGTATTTTTAGTAGAGATGGAGTTTCACCATGTTGGCCAGGCTGGTCTCGAGCTCCTGACCTCAGGTAATCCGTCCGCCTCGGCCTCCCAAAGTGCTGGGATTATAGGCATGTGCCACCGTGCCCCAATTAATAAACTTTAACACCTTTGGTGCCTACAAATGAAATTTTAAAATTCTGCTTCTATGGTTGTTTTTAGTTCCCATGTATGTGACAATGAAACCACACTAAATGGTGAATAATTCAAACTAAGTAAATAAAAGTGGTGTAAATATTAAACATGCATCCTATTCTTTCTGGGTTATTTGAGACTCAAATGGAAATATGTATATGAAAGAACTTTGGAAATGTATTTTGTGCATCAAAAGATCATTACTTTTGCCACGGCCATTGTCATCATGCCTACCGGGTTGGAAACCCTTCCAAGGGCTTCCTGAAAACTCCTTTCTCTCTGCCAGTAGCTGAAACCCATTTCCTTCACACCAGACTATTTTGGGTAGAAAAAAGAGCAGGTGGAAGGCTCTTCTTAGAAAGAAGCCCAATTCTTTAACATGCAAATGCTGGTGTGAGTATGTGCGTGTGCATGTGTGTGCATGCCCGGGCAGTTGTGTGCACATGTTTGCATGTGTGGGGTAGGCGAGGTTTTTAATCTATGCCCCCCATTTCCTCCTTAATGAGAAAATAAAGAAACAATGCGTAAAAGCCTGGAGCTATCCTTCACCTGGCTGATAGGCCCTGTTCCCACATTGGCCCTCTTGCCCTGCTCTCCCTAAGTCACCACAACTCCAGAGCTTTTTCAGTGAGCTCATCACAGCAGCCCCAGTGGCCAGTCAATGACTCCCTGCCAGTGGAATTGGTGTCCACCTCACACAAAAAGCAGGCACTAGGGGCTTCCAGGTCCCCTGCCCTAAAGTTCTCTTCTGATGCTGTGATGGTCCTCAGCCAGGCTGCCCTCATTCAGGCCCTGGCAGGCCCCGGCTGGTGGCTGTCCTCACCACACACCTGCCTAGGCTAGGCTGAGTCGGGGGTAGATGGAACCTTGGCCTGGGGCTCAAAACACCAGGCCCCAGGCCCTGCTCTGCTTAACTTGTGAGCATTATGACATGTCCCTTTCTCTCTCTGGGCCACAGTAGCTCCACTTATAAAATAAGGACAGTTGGCTTAGACCAGTGGTTCTTGGCCTTTTGAGATCTGAGGGGCCTTTGAGAATCTAAGGCAGCAATGGGGTCCTCTCTTCAGAATAATATCACAAACATGCATGCATAACTAATCCACATCTAATTTTAGCGGTTCAGAAATCTTCTAGAGCCCATTGATAAACCACAGGACAGTTGTGAGGTTCTTTCCAGAAATAACAACTGCACAAGGAGATGATAAACTCTTCTGTTTCCCGCTCTCTCTGTCTCTCAGTGTTGTTATATGAATCAAAGGAGGCAATGTATGGAGAAACTCCTCAAAACCTGTGAAGTGCTTTGCACATGAAAGGGACTGTTCTTATTAACATGTAAGCTGTTCTATAGCTCTTTGTTGACCCCGTGATGATAGTAGCTACCATTTATTAAGCACCTACTTAGTATCAGGTGATGTACTAAAAGCTGTCTACATATTATTTTATTTAATCTTCAAAATAATCCTCGGAGGTGGGTGCTAATATTACCCCCATTTTTACAGATGAGAATATTAATCACAGAGGTAAATTAATCCTGTCCAAGATTACACAGAAAGTAGCAAAAAACAGGTAAGTTTTGATTGAAAATAGCCGGATAATAGATGCCTGGGTTGCCAGTCACAGAGATGAATTTTATCCAATGGAGGAAATGTTGAAAGTAATCCCTGGACTAGAAGATCAGGGGATCTATTCAAGGACAGACACACACACACACAGGTAAACTCACACTAAAACACACATGCATAGACACACACTCACACACAGGCACTGAAGAACCCAAGTTAGACCAGCATAGATGGATGTGGTAGCAGGAGCAGTCTTGACTGATGTCCCTGGAGAGACCAGACAAAGAAGCTAATCAGGTGGCACTTCCTGGAGAAGGTGAAACTGGGCTAAACTTGAAAAAAGGGAAAGACAGACAGTGAATGAGGTGACCTTCCAGGCAGGAGGAGGAATAGCTGTGTAAGCACAGAGGCAGAGGGAACCTGGGGTATCCCAATTTGCAAACATTTCATGAGCACCTACTCTGTGAAGTCCATAGCTGCTCAGTGTCCACTGGGGACAATAAGAAGAATGCGGGGACATCAACCCATGTGGCTCAGGCAGCCACACGTTTGTAAAGAGCCCACAATCATGATTTATATATAAATCAGTCAGCTCTGCCGCTGACTGACTATAATGGTGATCGTGTTATTTAATCGATCCAGCCTCATTTTTTCTTATCTGTAAAATGGGGATAACCATAGGATCTGCAGAGTTTTAGAGTTGTTGAAAGTATTAGATGGGATAATGCATGTACAGGACTTAGCACAGTGCTGGCCAGGGATAAGCCCCGAGCAAGCGGTGGTGAATGCCACCCCCCTCACCATTCATTCATGAGTGTAATGAAGTTATAAGCATGATGTCTGCCACATACCAGGTATTTCTGTATTAGTTTCCCTTTTCTTAAGGCTGCTTCCTGTGCCTGTTCATTCGAGATAGAGGAAAGAATGTTTTATAAGGGTCACAGAGGAAGAGGAAGCCTCCCTCTGCTCCCTTAACTGATGTCCAGGAAGTGAATTGCACAGTTCTTTAGAAGGATGATGTGCTAATAAACTGCACAGACTCTGAGAACTGGGCACCCAGTAGTGATGGCTCAGTATCTCTGACAGGTGAAATTGAACACTTAGAACATTTCACTTGATTCCTTTCAAACAGAGAGCGAGGCGGCCCACACCTCCACTTTGTCCTTAATTGGCCACATTTTGAAGCACGCTGTTTACTTGTGACCCCGGAGTTAATAAACAGCCAGTCAGAGTCTTCACTGTATCAAAACACAGTTTACAGGAAGGAGATTTGCTGGGTGCCAACAGTCATCTGCTGGGGTTTTACAGTAAATTACGCATCCATCAATTTCTTCTTTTTTTTTTTTTTTTTTTTTTGTTCTGGGAGGTATTGTGTCAGGCCAAAGGATCCTTGCTAGATTGAGACCAAAAGATAAAAATACAAATTTACCACCAAAGTCATCTGAAACACAACAGGTCCCAAGTGGTCCCATGTCCTTGTCCTCCTCCCTCCCAGCCAGCCACCCTTCTGCCTTGGCTGGCTCCAAGCTGTAGACTTAGTGTCCTCTTTGCCCCCACCCTCACTCTCCACCTGTAATCAATCACCAAATCTGATGATTCTGCTTCCAGAGAGTCTCTCCACCCATATTCCCACTGCCCCAGACCCTCATCTCCACCACTAATGAGACACCTGCCATTGTCTCCTAACTGCTCCCCCGATGCTATTCTACTCCCTTTCAAGCTATTCTCCGTGTGGCTGCAAAGGAGATCCTTCTAAAATGCAAATTCAGTTTCATCATGCTCCTGATTAAAACTGTCCAAAGTTTCCCTGTTAACATCAGGATCAAGTCTCAGCTTTAGATAATGGCAGGCAGGGCCCATCAAGATACTGACGCCACTTGCCTCCAGCCCCTGACTTGCCTTCCTGCTCCCTCCTTGCTATTGTAAGGTAGAGGCTTTAGCAAGACCAAAGCAGTGGTGGCTGTAAAGGACTCACGGTTATGCCCTGCCATGCACACATCACTTCCATCCCAGCATGCCCTCCTTTCCTTGTTGGGTTGGAAAACTTCATCCCTTCCCCTCCTCTGACACTCAGCTCTGACATCACTACCTACAGGAGGCCTTCTCTGACAGTCACCTCTCATAGAAACAGTTTCTCTTGAAATGACATGAATATATTTCAATTGTTGAATGCATCTCATTGAATTAAAATTCTCTGTATTCAAGTCTGATCTCTATTTCAAACTGGGAACAAGTTGACATCAGTGTCCTTGAGTCATAAAACCCCAGCGCCAAGCACAGTAGGCTTCAGGTGGACAATTCCACTTTGCCATCACAATGTTCATGTTAAGTAGGGATATTCCTTTCTCAATTTTATAGAGATGGAAACTTAGACTCAGAGAGGTTAAGTAGCTTGTCCAAGATCACACAGGCAGTGTCAGAGACAGACTTGAACTCAGATCTGAAAGACTTGACTGGGAAGAGGTGCTCAAGAAATACTGATTTCTTCATTGAATGTTCATCAGGAGCTCATTTTCTTTTTAAATTGCCACTTCCCCATATCCTGAAGATACATTTAGAAAAAGACCCTAAAGGATCCTAATGAAAATGTTTGGACATATATTTTTGTATTAAATGACTATACCATGTGTGCTTGAGTGGGGAGGGTGGGAGGAGGGAAAGAATCAAAAACCTACCTATCAGGCACTATGCTTATTACCTGGGTGATGAAATAATCTGTACACCAAACCCCTGTGACATGCAATCTACCTATATAACAAATCTGCACATGTACCCTTGAAGCTAAAATAAAATTTTAAAAATAAAAGTAACAAAGGGATACCACCTGTATAACCTCTTCCATAACAAAACTCCCTTGAAATTGGAGTCATGGAAAGAGCTTGAATTTGGAGAACCTGGGGTCCATCCCAGTAAATTCTGATCATTTACTTGCATAAATTTCCTCAAGCAAAAATCTTTGGGTGTTTGCAGTTGGTGAGCATTGGAATGGCAAATACCAGGGGGCTGTGTGTGGAGCAGTGACAGTGTCTATTAGAAATAATAACAATGATAATAACAAGGTTCCAATCATTGAGCAAGGACGATGTTCCAGACACAGGACTAAGCACTTGGCAGGACTGCACTCTGATAACTTGCCCAGGATTGCACTCTGCCAGCAGGCAGCAGAGCGGAACCTTATACCCATGGCTACTGAGGCCAGAGCACATGCTCTGATCACTCTTCCACCACTACTCCACTCTGCTGCTTCTTGTGCTCTGCTGAGATTTAAGCAGGTTCAGTAGCTGGCAGGGAACTGCTGAGATGGATTTGCTCTGGTCTGGATGCTCTGACCAGCGCTGTGTGAACAACCTGGGGTATGCATAGGTGCTGTGAAGACCTCCACTACTATACAGCAAGGATCCAACTGCCTCTGTGAGCCTAGAGTCTATTCTCCCTGTGCTCAAAAGTTCCCTGTACTAAGAGCTCCCTGCACCCCCAGGAATGTAGAAACAAAAAGGGAAAGGGAACAGGGAGCCCCTGCATTCTTGACCTGCCCCACACCCCAGAAAAAATCTTGGCACTTCCCTCAGCCTGGCACTGAAAGAGTTAACCTGAAACAGCTTCCATGATGAATGGCTATAATACTGTCTACGTAATGGATTTCCTATTTAAATTTTGTGAGGATTTAATCAGTTGGGCGCAGCTGTGCAAGATGCACCATAAACTATGTTGAAAAATATGTAGACATATACATTTATCTGCTACAAATTAAGCTCACTTAGAGGTGGTCTTAATGGCCCATGTAGCCATCATTACAAGCATAAATTCTAAACTGTCTGTTTCCAGTGAATTTGCTTTGAGAAAAAAATTAATGCTCATCCTTAGCAGAGCATAGTAATAAATGAAAGGACCCTTAATTTGCAAAGCTCTAATAGCCTGGCCATTTTCCATTAGGAACCCCATGCTGGGTCATACATGGCAGGGTCTCTTCATGGGGGATTCCAGTGCCCAGGCTGGGGAGGGACAGGGGCAGACTTTCTGGAAGTCTACCCTGTGTGGTTTACCCAGTCTTTTCAGAGGAAGGCTAAAATCCTGATTCTAAAGCTAGGAGGTGAGCCTGCAAAAAAAAAAAATTAACAATAAAAAAAATATGAGTGCATGTTTCTTTTTGGTACAACGATTTATTTTCTTTTGGATATGTTCATCACGGCACTATTCACAATAGCAAAGACACGGAATCAACCCAGGTGCCCATCAATGGGTGGATTGGATAAAGAAAATATGATACATATGTGCCATGAAATACTATGCAGCCATAAAAAATGAAATCATGTCCTTTGCAGTAACATGGATAGAACCAAAGGCTGTTATCCTAAGCAAATCAATGCAGTGACAGAAAACCAAATACCATATTTTTCACTTATAAGTGGGAGCTAAACACTGAGTACGTATGAAAATAATTAAGGAAACAATAGATACTGTGGACTACTAGAGGGTGGAGGAAGGGGTAGTGAGTAAAAAAACTACCTATTGGATCTTATACTCACTACCAGGGTGATGGGATCTGTATTCCAAACCTCAGCGTCACACAATATTCCCATGTAACAAATCTGCACATGTACTTCCTGCATCTAAAACACAAATTGAAATTAAAAAAACAAAAATCCTTCAGTCTTGGCTGCATCCAGTGTGAATGTGAGTGTGTGTCCAGAGACATACATTCAGATTTGCCCTGGCCATGATGGCAAAATGCACTCAGCACATGGTTAGCCCAACTGCGAGTGTGGATCTGGTGCTAATAGAACTCACAGCAGGTGAAAGCTCTCCCACTTTCTCCACTTTCTCTCTAGCACTGGAAAAATGGCACAAAGGAGCTGGGTTTGAATCCCAGCCTGCTACCTTGGCACAGCCTGATCTGGCAGCTTGCTTCTCCAAATAGTCACAAAGAGCTGCCAGTTTGCAAGACATTCTCTCATTTCTCTTTTCACATCTCAGTTGATCCTTACTTCATGACAACCTTAGGAGGTAGGTGCAATTATTTCTCCTATTTTAATAGGGCTGGGGCTAGAGCAAAGCAAAAGAAGCACCCAGGCTACAAGATTTAAGGAAGCACTCACTTTCAAGGTCCTATCAGTGTCAACTCTTCATTTGCATGACCCTGACATGACAGCCTCCTTAAACTTTGCTCCTTAAGTGCCTCTTGCCACACTCTAGTTCCAGCTCTGGATAGGGACCCCAAGGCACAGAGAAGTTAAGTAACTTGTTCAAGGACACACAGGCACTGAGAGAGCTAGAGTACAATTCATGGCCATTTAACTCTGAATTCCAATCTCTTTTCTATATGCCAAATGATGGCCATTTGAATTGAAAAGTTTGATTTATTCAGCCCAAGTTGGGCATTTACTGTGGGCCAAACTATACAGCCAAAGCTTTCACATAAGAAATATCTCATCTCATTTTCTTCGTGGCATCCTTTACTTTCAGAAATAATCTTATCAATTCATTTAAAAAAAAGTTTGTGGCCTGTGTGCCCCACTAGAATATTCACTTTATCCCAGTGGCTAGAGCAGTGCTTGGCACATCGTAGGTGCTCAGTAAATATTTGTCAAATAAATTATCTTATTCAACAAATGTTTAAATGAGAAGTTGTATGAAACTAGTCTGATGGTTCTCACGCCTGGTTCCAGGTACCCCAAAGATGGGATCGAACCACTTAGGAAGTGCCATTTACTTCCTCTCTGCTAAGTATCAGGTGTTCCCATAACTCAACCATCCTGGGAAAAGGAATTGGTGATGGAAAATCCAATCATAAAAAAATTAAAATCTAGGATGGTTTTGTCTGGTGCTTTTTCAGAAATGAAAAATGCAGAAACACTTTCACCAAAGTGTCTGATGGCAAGAATTGGGGTTGCATTATAAAGTGGTAGAAGGGGCTGGGCACAGTGGCTCATGCTTGTAATCCCAGGACTTTGGGAGGCTGAGGTAGGATTGCTTGAGGCCAGGAGTTTGAAACCTGCCAGGGTAATAGAGAAAGACTTCTTCTCTACCAAAAAAAAAAAAAAAAAAAAAAAATAGCCAGGTGCGATGGCGCCACCTGTAGTTCCAGCTACTTGGGTTGGGAGGCTGAGGTGGGAGGATCGCTTGAGCCCAAGAGTTCAAGTCTGCAGTAAGCCATGATCACACCACTGCATCCCAGCCTGGGCTACAGAGAGAGACCTTGTGTCTTAAAAAAAAAAAATAGGCATGGGGAGCAGTTAGAAGAATGAAAATCACAATCTTAAACAAATGATTCTATCAAAACCTGACCAGTTGCAAAGACACCAGCACTTACAGGACTCTTAGAAGGCTCAAGAGGAGCATGTAATAGCTTCTTTTCAAAACTTAAGACAAGCCCCCAGAGCTCTTTTCCTGTGTCCTGCAGGCCCAACCTTCTCATTTGAGACAAGGCTCCCTGCAAGCCACCTCTAGGAAGACTCCCAGTGTGCCCTGTGCCGTTTCCATAGAAAGCACCAGAGGAGGAAAACAAATCTTTACAGATCTGGCCTACGGTTCTGCACAATTTAACAACTGACAAGCTTGTGGAAATAGGCAGGAATCATTACTGAATTAGCATCATTGCCATTGAAACAGATGATGAAATTAGGAGCAGCCAAAGGGAGCTGCTTGTGCTCCCAGCTGGGTGGCTCATGGGAGCGACCCTTATGGGAAACTGTACTCCCTGGGCAGGCTCTACTGGGAGAGGTCCACACAGGACAGTTTCAGTGGGCACTGGGCGGACTGGGGAGTGGGTGACCATTGAGTATAGCATTGGGGTTCACACAGAGAAAGCCAGACTGCATTCCTGACAGGTCACAGTGATAACATTTAAAGTTAAACATAAATTCACAGATAATACATTTTTATAGCTAGTAAGGGCAGAGGGCTCATCTGAACCTATACCCGGGGCCACACAAAGGTAGGGGCCTCTCATCTGCACTAACAAGCTTCTAAATTAACTTCCTTTTGCCTGTGGAACCCCAGTCTCTCCCTTCCCACCTGACTAGCAAATGCCACTTCCTCTAGGCGGCCCTCTCTGATGTCCTACCCTGCCCTAGACTATCTCAGCGTCTCTGTTGGCATTCTCAGAGCACCAGGTATGTAGAATCAGCCTCCACTTTAGCCCTTCTTGCACTTGGCCTGCTTCCCATGCAGTCCCAGGAGGGCAGAGGCCACAATGTCTCATCCACTGTTGATTCTCATCTCCTATCTCATCTCCCGTCTCATCTTCTATGTCATCTCTGGTCTCCTAGCACAGATACTAAGCACTGCATAATACTTGTAATAAATGAATCAGTGAATCAATAATGGTCTACACCAGGGCATCACAAACATTTAGGTGCATAGACTCATTGGAGGACCTTGTTAAAATGCAGATTCTGATTCTCAGGATTTTTATTTCTAACAAGTTCCCAGGTAAGGTCCCCACAGCTGGTCCTGGTGCCCTACTTTAAATAGCAAGGGTCCATGTTACCATAAAAGACATGTACATGCACTGTTACCAACGCAGAGAAGTGAGGCTTTACCCCCACCCTTATTTTATGAAGCGAGTTGGTCAGGGTGCCTGATATCTTGTTCACACTCTTAATTTTGGGGGAGCAGCTGAGCAGTCAGCACAGACTTTAGAACATTTTTGAAATGCTCTACATGCATGGTAAGTTCTACCCTAAATGAAAGGCTGTTGTTGAAATCCTTCCTATTAATAATACACAGGTAGGACTGCACTAGTATGAGGGCAGCATAGCCCTGCTGTGACATGCTAAGCTCTGGAGTCCAATCTGTGTAGGTTTGTCTCCTGCCTTTGTCACTGGCCGCCTGTGGGGTCCTGGGCAAGTTACTCAACCTTCCTGTGCCACAGATGCCCCCATTTAACATGGAGAGAATTACAACACGTGCCTCACAGTGCTGGGAGGACTAAACAGGAGACACACTCTGGTGGAGTCCTAGGCACTGATCAGTCTCTGCTGTTCTTAATTGTTGCTTAATGCACAAACGGAACTACGTCTCTGCCGGACCTCAACCCAGAAGAATAATTCCAGGGCAGCTGCTCAAAACTCAAACCGTAGACACTGGAGGCCAAGAGACAACAGCCACCCAGATTTTATGATTTAAATGGGATAGAGTGGGCTGCCTACAACAAAGCATTTTTTAAACAAGAGACTTGTTCTCAGGTTGACATATAAAGATGTAAATTCGAGCCATAATCTCCTTCCACAGCCCTGGTGCGAGTTGCTCTGTGGTGCCTGAATCACTGGGCAGACTGCCTTGTTCAGCCTGGCCACAGCCTCACCCTCTGCAGGGTCCCTAGAGCCCTGGCGTCCCCAGGGACCAGCACTTTTCATACAGCAACATCTTCCCCACAGGGTCTGTTTCCTGACTTGAGCAAAATGGCAGAATTAGGAAGCTAAGTGTTGCCAGGTGGAAGAAGGCTCTCTCTAGCATCACGCTTGACAGACAATGACAGGGCGCAACAAAGCCAAATACATGAACCCTTCCCAGAGAGGTGCTTTTAGGCCGCTCCTGGGTTGATGTCACAGAGTCAGTTCAGCTAAGACAGCGGCATCTCTTTTGGCCTTAGGAGAATTTCCTTCCTTGGAATGCTCCAGGGAGAGACCCCTGCTGTTCTCCAGCTCATGCCTCTCCTCCAGCCCCAGGCACACAAGCCTTTCTTTCCACCCCTTATTGTTTGCAGTGTCTGTCCATTCTCACCCTTCTAGACTCACCTTAAGTATTATCTTCCCAGAGGGGTTGGAGCTGATGCCAAAATCTAAAAATGTAGCCCCTACCATCATTCTCTCTCATAACACCCTGCTCATTTTCTGCATGGCATGTCCTGCAATTTCTCACTGCACATTTTTGCTTGTTTTTGTCTGCCTCCCCTGCTAGACTGTATGCACCACGAGGGCAGGGCCACATGCGTTCACCCACTGCTCACTGCTCCATCCCAGCCCTACTGCACAGTCGCCATGGCTAGAGTGAAATGTATGGGTGCCTCACTCTGTGCTGATACTTTTCTAAGGAATGACTCTGCTTTACCTCCTCCTTTCCTCATAGCCCTATGAGGTAAGCACTATCATTAGATCTGTTTTTATAGATAAGGCAACGGGAAAGCTGACATTCAGTAACTTCTTCAAGGTCACATAGGAAGCAGCAGATTCATGAGCCTATTCAGTGGGGCTGACGTCAGAGCTGGCCCTCTTAGGACACTATGCTGTCACACAGTAAATGTTCAAAAAGAATTTGTTGAATCAATAAATGATTAGAACCACTCGGTCCAATACGATCCCATTTAAACCCATTCAATTCAGTTAATTCAGTTCAATCAATGCACACTGGGTTCTTGGCAATGTGTTCGGTGCTGAGGGGGCCCAACCTCAGGGAAGATTATTAATGGTGGCTGTGGCAGCAGAAGCCTGTGTGCAGATGACATTGCCAGCCTCCTCTGGCTCTCCCACTTGCCCGACTAGCTCATCAGATGCCCTCAGGATGCTGGAATTTTGTGAATCTGAGATGTGCGTAGCATTCCATGGTGCAAAACTGAATGGCATAAGGGCCTCAGCTTCCATGTCACAATCCCTTAATTGTAGATATGGACACCAAGCCAAGACAGGTTAGGCACATAGCGAAGAAGGAGTAGAAAGAAGATTTGAATCCATCCAGACTGGCTCTGGAACACCCATTACACTATACAATATCATAGTTAAAAAAAAATTTAAAGACGCACTTATTTCATTCTTCACAAGCTTTCTTATGTGTAGTTGAAGCCAGAGTCAGCTACAAGTAGCCAGTCATCTGTCTGCAGTGGGACAGCCAGGGAGGGGCTGAGCCGGGACCCTTAGGCCAGCACAGTACCCAAGAAACACTGCATGTGTGCACCTACAATGGGCACCATCCTGCTTCTGTTAGAGCAAAATTTCACTAATAAAAACAATAAGTGAATGTCTGATAGAACGCATACGTCAAGAAGGGTGAGACCTATGCAGGCACACAAAACACACACAATGAGTTCAGGTTCAGCATCTTTTTTTCTGGATATTTTCTCCAACAGACTTAATTTAACTCTGAAACTACTTATAAGAAGCACTAGATGCAAAGCAGTAATTTCTAATCTCCTGGCATTCCTGTTGCCACACTCATGAGTTCTCTCATGCCCACAGACCACCTGTACTGTTAATTACTTAACACCTTATCTTTAAATGAACTCACTTTAAAAAAACCTTAAAATACAATTATTTTAAATTTATGAAAAATACACTTATTTTTAAATGGTCATTAAAAAACTATAAGTGGAAAATGAGTAATATTAGGTGGTAACATTAACTATAAACACAATGAAAACAAAACAATGTTATTAAATTAAAACCAGATATTGTTCCCTAGTCTCAACCAGAGGGCTGCCCTGTGTTTGTTGCAAAGGGAGACAGATAACGTTACAGAGGTGTGAAGGCCAGATTAGCAGCAAGTCAAGCCTTTCTTCCTGATGTCATCAAGAGCCAAAGTAGAATAAAGCTGGAAAGGGAATTATTGTCTCTCTAAATGAATCAATGTTCTTAATGGCATTTAATATCATGGACCCTGGGAGACACTCGGGTGGGGACAATGGAGCAGGGCTTCAAGTCTCATCTGTGCCACCCACCCACTCTGTGACTTTAGGCAAGTCACTTATTTTTATTTTTACTTTTGGAGACAGAGTCTCACTCTGTCCCCCAGGTTGGAGTGCAGTGGGCATGATCTTGGCTCCCTGGAACCTCCGCCTCCTGGGTTCAAGCGATTCTCATGCCTCAGCCTCCTGAGATTACAGGTGCATGCCACCATGCCCGGCTAATATTGTATTTTTAGTAGAGATAGGGTTTCACCATGTTGGCCAGGCTGGTCTCAAACTCCTGACCTCAGGTGATCTGCCTTCCTTGGCCTCTTAAAGTGTTGGGATTACAGGCTTGAACCACCGCGCCCAGCCTGAGTCCCTTCTTTTCAATGGGCCTCAGTTTTCCTACCTGAGATGCAAGTTTAGACTAGAATTTAGTTACCAGCTGATCTCTTGGGTCCTTCCAAGTCTCAGATTCTCTGACTCAATTCCTGGTGAACGATATTACATCCACCAAACTGCTGCACACTGAAATTGAGAATGTGTCCTCTAAGAGCAGTTCAAACACATAATTGTTTCCACAGAAGGCTCATTCCTGGGCTGAAATCAAGTTTCAAGACTTTCTGGAAAGCCTTCTTCCATTGGCAAAGGTCATTAAGATGTGTGAAGAAGGGATGGGGGCTTGGGCAGGAGGTGAACTCGGCAAATAAAAGTCCACTTGATTCCAGAAAACCAGCCTCCGTGAGCAATTGGAGTGGCTCACTTTGGTTAGAATATTTTGTAACTAGTAGGATTATCTGCAATGATAAAATCATACCTCCCAGCTTTCAAATAAAGATGTCCCCAGGAGGGTATTGATGGCATCATTGTTGTTGGAAAGAGAAAGAAAGAGTGGCCAGGTGATCCTATTGTGTGTAGAATAAAAGGGCTGGGAAACAGATCTATTTTCGTATTAGCTAACTGCAGACCATTGCACCCCCAGATCGACTCATTCTTCGGCCACAACAGCTCCCCTCCGGGAAGCCGGGATGTGCTTCTAGCAAACAAACACAAGGCTGGACACCCTCGGGGCAAGGGCCTGCTTTAGGGGCACAAAGAAATGCTGGCATGGTGTGCTCCCATGACAGCCAGATCTTCATTCTCCACACATCTGGGGCCACTGACCACTGCCCTCCCGCCCACAGCTTCTCTGGCTGCAGCAGCAAAAGGCCTCCCACCATTCTTCTCTGCCCATCAGATTGTCTGTGGTCACCACTGGGGACATGTGAACTAAAGGACCACACTTGGCCCTGCCCAAAGATGAGGAATGGCTCAGGAGACACAAAACCAACAGCTTCATTACCAGGGACTAAGCATTAATTACTTATGTTTTCCAAATTTAGCTTGAGGACCACAAGGTTGAATGGGAGAATGCCCAATGAGGACGTAGAGTAGTGGCAGCTCATTTCCCTGGCCCCTGTACACCAAGTGCTATCCTAAGTGCTCCGCATATGTGAAGGCATTTGTTTCTCACAGCAGCCCTGATATTGGTACAACTCCTATCATCCCATTTTACACACTTAGAAGCTGAGGCACAGAAAGCCAAGTGATTTCCCCCAAATGTGAATCAGCCAGAAAGTGCCAGACACAAAATTTGAGCCTTGGCTGAGTGGCCAGTCCAGGCTCTAAACCACTGTGCAAGCAAACCTCTGACCATGGCAGGCAGCCACCGTGGGGGCCAAGAGCTTACCCCTGAGAGGCCAACAACCTTGGTTTTGAGTCAGAGTTCTGACACTTATGCCCTCACTGAGCCTCAGTTTTCTCATCTGTAAAATAGGAGTAAAGATGCTAAGGATAAAGAATAAATGAATTAAAGCTGTTCTGCTATCAGCACAGGGCCTGGCACATAAGAGACGCTCAGTAAATGCCTTTCTGTGAATGATGATGGCAATTTCTTCTCCCTTCTCTCTGCCGATCCCAATCCTTGCCTATTCTTGCAGCCTCAGTCACAGAAGTCCAATATCACCCTCCAACTTCACCTTGAGAGTCCTAGGAATTCAGAGCTGAAAATGACAGGAGAGCTCCTCTGGCCATTTTACGGATGAAGCTAGAAAGAGCAAGATATTGTCCAATCTTACAGGGGAAATGAGCAGAGCCAGGAATCTCAGGCTTGGAGCTGGGCCACCCCACCCACCCATCTCCCCCTGCTGACTCCAGTTTCCACCCCAGGCCCTTGGGGCTCACATCCTTCTCCAAAACTGGCTCCCTGGCAAGGCCAGGCCAGGCCAGGCAGGGGAAGGGGCAGTCTGGGCCCATAACTCAGCCAAGTCACCTGGCAGCTGCTCCCGGTGCAGAAGCCATTAAAACCTTCACATCTGTTATCTGCACCAACAGCAAATCAACATGAGGCCGCTCTCCTTCCCTCAGCAGGTCCGAGGGCTTGGATGCAGCCGCCACTGTATTAACTCATTAACTCTCAAATTTCAGCCCCATGCCTCAACCCAATCTCATGTTGGTCACCCCTTCCCTCTTGTACTCAGTCCTCTCCACACACTGACCCTACCCAATAGCCACCCCTCACTCCTGGCCACAATCAAGTCAGAGGGTTAAGCCACATACATAAATCACTAAAACATGGGGAAATTCAATACTTGGATGGGTGAGGCAGGACCCACCCCTTACTCAGGAGATGAATAGCTCCCCCGCCTGCTCCTCTCCTTTAGAACTGTGGGTCTCAACCCCTGGAAGGGTACACATCTGAAAAGTTCCAATGCACAGAATGAGAAAATCAGAAACCTTGAGGTCAGAGCCAGGCTTGGAACATTTAAAAACATCTCTCCAGGTTATTCTGGTGCACAATCACAGCTGAGAACCACAGGTTAAAAGCTTTGTTTGTGAGAAGCAATGTGATCTCCTCTCATGGGCATTCATCACACTCTGGGCAGTAGAGGCCTCCTGGCCACGAGACTGTCTTTGTCAGTGCAGTGATTTTGTGCCCAGGCTCTGGAGTCAGATCGCCTGGGCCCAAGTTCTGTTTTGAAAGCCTGTGCAGACAGTGTGACCTCTTAGGTGAAGGTTTAAAAAAGACTCTGCAAGCCTCTTCCCTGAACTGTGCAAAGGACAGTGAGGGTCCTGACATGACTGTGTTACTGAGGAATGAAATGAGGTGATGTGTACAAGGAACACTCAGGCCAGGCACTCAGTAGGTCTGGAGGGATGTGACTACTTTTCTATCCCAGGGTGCTCCATGCACTCGGCTCCACCCTCTTTCCAGTGCTTCTTTGGAATCAAATACTACGATAGCATCAGCATAAGCCATTCATGCTCCTACTTCTGCTTATTATCTTGTTCCTGGCACATGGCGTGTCTACCAGGGAGCTCACCAGATAAGTAAAGGAAGCAAATACCAAGGTTCATGTCTCAAGTGTTGCTGTGAAAAATGAGAAAAAGAAAAGCTTTCCACCTCTCAGAACTTGTTGGAGCAAACTCATAGTGATACCACTGATTATGTTTTGGTGGCTGTAGATATTTTTTAAATGCCCTAGTTTTAGGCCAGGCACAGTGGCTCACATCTGTAATCCTAGCACTTTGGGAGGCTGAGGTGGGGAGATCACTTGAGGTCAGGAGTCCGAGACCAGCCTAGCCAACATGGTGAAACCCAGACTCTACTAAAAATACAGAAATTAGCCAAACACGGTGGTGCATGCCTGTAATCCCAGCTACTCGGGAGGCTGAGGCAGGAGAATCACTTGAGCCCAGGAGGCAGAGGTTGCAGTGAGCTGAGATCATGCCACTGCACTGTAGTCTGGGCAAGAGAGAGAGACTCCGTATCAAAAAAAAAATGCCCTAGGCTTAAAAAATATATATGTATTTATGCTTCGGATTTTTAAAAACATATATGCAATTATGTGATTTGGGTACAAACCAACATTTTTAAAACTCCAGATGATAGGCCTCGTTGTAAAACACAGTGATGGGCTGGGTCTATGTGTGTTGACTCTGATGCAATGACACTGCCTTCATGGCAAGACACTGATTTTTTGAAGGGCCCCTGCCCCTCAGCTGGTACTTAGCACAGCTTCAAAGAAAGGGGCATTGAGTCAGGCATGTGAGGGCATCTTTTTCTTGTTGGAACTTCCCTCCAGCTCTTCACTGAGGCATCAGGGGAGGAGCTGGGCAAGTTGACCGACCTCAGGCTTTCACTTTGAACTTTAGACCTTTAAGTACCAAGTCATGGAGACTTTCAGAGCCTCAGTTTACTCATCCATAAAATGGGTATAATTTCCTTGCTAGACTATTTTGAGAGTTAAGTGAGATAACATATTATGAAAACACCCAGATCACTGTAGAAAATGGAGCAGACACCGCTTAAGCGAGCTGGTTCTTTTTCTAAATCCTTCATCATGGGAAATGTGAGCCAGCTCCTCTTGCCTCCATGGGGAAGCCCTGTCTCTTTGGGAGCCTATTAGCTGTGCCAAGTAGACAGTTAAACATACAAACTGACGAAGGGGTTCTTGAGCTATTTCAGAGCACCCCACTACCCCGGCAGATGGTCCTGGGCCAGATGGCTTGGGAGGTAGGGGGCTGGGAGTGGCAGCCCAGGTGTTTGCTGTGGTAGCATAGGTGTGTGAGGGAAGAGTCCACTTGTCCACCTCCTGCCCCTCTCGGATTTCTCCTCCAGAGGGGGCGCTGCCCCGCCTCGACAGATGTGCAGTCTGGGAAGGTTTCCAGGCCCAGTGTGGGGAAAGAGGCCAATTAACCCCATGCCAGGACCTGCTCTGGCAAAATGGGAAGTTGGTGAGTTTGTCCTGGTGCTTTTAAGGTTCCGCTGCTCAACTTTCTTCACCTTCAACCATTGACTCCTGCACCTTCCAAGGTTAGCATGCTGCATTCCAATTTGGCAGCTTCTGTCTCTCTCTCACTCCCTGAAAACTCCTTCCATTTTTCTCGGGATTTTATTCATACCTGTGGAAGCAGTTGATCGGTTGCAGCAGTCCATGCTGGTGACTTAGACCCCTAATGTGTCTCCCCTCCAGGAACCCCTGTGTTGTGACTCTTGATACCGGTAGGAGTTTAGCAGCCCCACAGGTCAGTGAGGGAAACATCTGTGATGGGCTCCTCACATCCTTTGGGAGAGTACCTGCTCTACTCACATGAGGGAACATTGCAAAGAGAGAAAGCCTACTTTCAATGAGCCACAGCCTCTCTGGGCCTCAGTTCTGAGCATTCAGGGTTGCACGAAAATAAGAGGTTGGGATAATAGTGCCATGCAAAGATCTGGAGGATGCTAGCGTGGAAAGGAGGTGACGTGTTTCAGGCACTCGTCACAGAGCCCATTGTTCTTCTAAGGGTGAGTCACATTTGGAGGCAGAGGCCAGCCAGGCATTTCACTCATGGGGACATGAAAGAGTATTGAAAGCAGTATAGTTTAGGGGCCATATGCATTTTCTGGGGCTGCAGTAATGAAGTGCCACAAGCTAGGCATCTTAAACAACAGCAGTGGGTTGCTTCACAGTTATGGAGGCTGAAAACCCAGTGTCCCGGTGTTGGTGGGGTTGTTCCTTTTGAGAAGTGTCTGTTCCAGGCTTCTCTCCTCAGCTCGTGGATGGCTGCCTTCTCTCTGTGCTTCTTCATGTCATCTTCCCTCTACAAATATCTGTCCCTGTGTCCAATTTTCCCCTTTTATAAACACACCATTCATATTGGATGAGGGGTCTACATTGCTCTGGGATGACCTCATCTTAACTCACTGCATCTGCAATGACCCTATTTCCAAATGAGATCACATATGAATCTTGGGAGGGGACACAAGTTAAACCCATAACAGAGCTAAATACGGCTCTGCTGTCACACAGTCCTGAATTCCAACCATGTGGGACCTTACTTAGAAGAACCCTTCAACATTACGAGGCCTCAGTCTCCTCATCTGTAAAATGTGAATAGGAAGAGGCCCTCCCTGAGAGGGATATTTTAAGGCAAGCTAAAATAATGTCTACAATACATTAAACATGTGAATTGGGAAAATTTAAGTCCTCAAGGGACAGCAGTTGCTATTTTGATTATTCTGCCCATGCAGCCACGTGGGGAGCTGTCCACATGATCCAGAGATCAGACTGTCTTTGTCCATGTAAGTGGGAAAGGAGAGACCAGACCTAGTCCCCAGCCATGTGGGTGTCTAACCCAGTCTCTCATAGCTCGAGGCTTGAGGAAATGCTATGTTAAAATAGAACAAAGATTTCCAATGCAATTAAAATTCCTTTGGTAAAGAAGTAAAAGATTTGTGGCAGCAAAGAGTATGAAGCAGAAGTAATAATTAAGATAATATCAATGCATGTTATTTTATGTTTTTCACATAAGGTCTTTTTAAAAGTATATTCTTCCTTGAATCTCAGTTTCT
The DNA here is from genome assembly GCF_029289425.2 of Pan paniscus. Taxonomy (NCBI): domain Eukaryota; kingdom Metazoa; phylum Chordata; class Mammalia; order Primates; family Hominidae; genus Pan; species Pan paniscus. The sequence goes on along the minus strand of NC_073267.2, from coordinate 58,509,645 downwards.
TTTGTCTTTGGAGGAAGCAGCCAGCTCAGAAACAAAGTACTGGCAATTTGGAAGCATTCTCTGGGATTCCTCCTATTCCCCCCACTTCACAGTCATTTTCAAATCGTGTGAGAGAAAAGATTCCTGCTTAAATATGTCTCCAGTCTCCCAAACCTAAAGGTCTCCTGTCTGCAACAGAAAAGCACCACAATAGCCATGTTCCTATCCAATTAGGAGCTTGAGCTGATAAAATATTTCCTGCCAAGAATAGCAATTCAAGAGAAAGAGAGAGAGAGAGAGAGAGAGAGAGATTTTCTTCTTCAAAGGTATGGAAAAAAGGCTTTTAATCAGAGAAGCAGATCTTTCTTTTTATTACTGAGGATAATATGATATGAAATTCTCCTCAAAACTGCACATAATGAAGGTAAAATGAATCATGGGAAAATTCCCTTCTGTTACTGTAAAATTCTGATGAGCATGGGAGAGTTTAGAAGTGTTTTAGTTATTTAGTCTGAATTAGTATCTACTTTTTCTCAAAAGAAGATGGTCTCTTTTTGTTTAAAGAAATATCCTCAGGCACTTGAGGTAGACTAAATAATGACCCCCAAATATGTCCAAGTCCTCATCGCTAGAACCTGTGAACGTTACCTTATGTGGCGTGGTGATTAATTGTATTTGTCCACTTGGCTATGCTATGGTACCCAGCTTTTTAAAACTTTTTTTTTAGAGATAGGGTCTCACTATGTTGCCCAGGCTGGTCTTCAGCTCCTGGGTTCAAGCGATCCACCAGCCTCGGCCTCCCAAAGTGTTGAGATTACAGGTATGAGCCAGGGCACCCAGCTGGTACCAAGTTTTTTGATCAAACACCAATCTACCTATTACAGTGAAGGTAATTTTTAGATGTGATTCACATTTAAATAAGTAGACTTTGAGCAATGTGGGTTACCCCCCATAATACGGGTGGGTCATATCCAATCAATCATGGCCTTAAGAGAAGGTAATAAGCTTCCCCGAAAAAGAGAATTATACCTCCAGACTTCCTTCAGACTCAGAACTGCAACATCAACCCTTTCCTGAGTCTCCAGCCTGCTAGCCTGCCCTGCAGAGTTTAGATCTGTCAGCCTCCATAATCATGTGAGCCAATTCCTTAAAATAAATGTCTGTCTATATTTATCTATCTAAGCTATCCATCTGCCTGCCTATCTATCATCTATCTATCTATCTATCTATCATCTATCTATTATCTATCATTGTCTATTATCTATCATTGCTATTATCTACCTATCTATCTAATTGATTCTGTTTCTTGGGAGATGTGATAACATTCAGGGTCTTGAGTTGGGGAGATTATCCTGGATGATCTAGGTGGGTCCAGTGTAATCACAAGGGTCCTTATAAAGGAACTGCAGAAGAAGTCAGAATCAGAGAATGTGATGTGATGACAGGAGCCAAGGCTGGAGATGTGATCTGCATATGGAAAAAAGGAGGCCACAGCCAAAGGAATCCTGGCAGCTTCTAGAAGCTACAACAGGCAGGGAGACAAATTCTCCACTCAGAGCCTCAAGAAGAAGCCAGTCTTGCCCGCACCTTGACTTTGGGCCTTCTGAACCCCAGGCCTATAAAATAATACATCTGTGTTGTTTCAAGCCACCAAATTTGTGGTAATTTCTTACAGCAGCAATAGGACACTAATACAATGACTAAGAGCTACCAAAGAAAACTTGCTGGGTATGTGAAATAAAAAGTACTTTTAGAGCCCTGTATTTTTATTTATTATTATTTATTTGTTTTGAGATAGAGTCTCGCTCTGTCACCCAGGCTGGAGGGCAGTGGTGCGAGCTCAGCTCACTGCAACCTCTGCCTCCCAGGTTCAAGTGACTCTTCTGCCTCAGCTGCCTGAGTAACTGGGGTCACAGGTGCATACCACCACGCCCAGCTGATTTTTGCATTTTTGGTCAAGCTAGGGTTTCACCATGTTGGCCAGGCTGGTCTGGAACTCCTGACCTCAATTGATCTGCCTGCCTCAGCCTCCCAAAGTGCTGGGATAGAGCCCTGTATTTTAAATATTGACAATTATTACTACTAAGGGTTATTATCCTCTGTAAATAGCTCTTATATACACCATGGAATACTATGCAGCCATAAAAAATGATGAGTTCATGTCCTTTGTAGGGACATGGATGAAACTGGAAACCATCATTCTCAGCAAACTATCGCAAGGACAAAAAACCAAATACCACGTGTTCTCACTCATAGGTGGGAATTGAACAATGAGAACACATGGACACAGGAAGGGGAACATCACACACTGGGGGCTGTTGTGGGGTGGGGGGAGGGGGGACGGATAGCATTAGGAGATATACCTAATGCTAAATGACGAGTTAATCGGTGCAGCACACCAACATGGCACATGTATACATATGTAACAAACCTGCACGTTGTGCACATGTACCCTCAAACTTAAAGTATAATAATAATAAAATTTTAAAAATAAATAAATAATTAAAAAATAAATAAATAAATACAAAGGTAGATACCTCACAACACAGAGCATTTATAAGAATTCAGAGAAGACGAAATGGCAATATCAAATAAATGCCATAAATATTTTGGACTAGTTGATAATAATGAGACACTATTTTTTGCCTACCTGCTTAGTAAATCTCTTGAGTGATAATACTCACCGAAGATAAGACTGTGGCAAGGCAGCACTTTCCAACACAGCTGCTGGAAATGTAAATGGAAAGCATCGTTTTGGAAATTATTTACATAATATATATCATGAGCCTTGAAAATTTATATTCTTTCACCCATGTGTTCACATTTAGAAATCTAGACCAAGGAAATAATCAGAAATGTGGGCAAAGATGAATGTGTGAGTGTTGCAGCACTAGATACGACGTAATGAAAACAATCGATGAATGTCCATCAACGATGTAATGAAAACAACCTATGAATGTCCCTCAACGTAACAATAGTTAGGGATATCGTAGTAAATATGATGCAACCATTAAATAGAGTGTTTTAAAAAAACTCTCTGTCATGGAGTGATGTCAGTGAAAATAGTGAATTAAGGGATTCTAAAAGTCTACCCTGAGGCCAGGCACGGTGGCTCACGACTGTAATACCAGCACTTTGACAGGCCAAGGCAGGTGGATCATGAGGTCAGGAGTTCAAGACCAGCCTGGCCAAGATTGTGACACCCCCGTCTCTACTAAAAATACAAAAATGAGCTGGACATGGTGGTGGGCACCTGTAATCCCAGCTACTTGGGAGGTTGAGGCAGAGGATTGCTTGAACCCGAGAGATGGAGGTTGCAGTGAGTCGAGATCGCACCACTGCACTCTGGCCTGGGCAACAGAGCGAGGCTCCATCTCAAAAAAAGAAGAAGAAGAAGAAGAAAAAGTCCACCACCGTATCAAACAATGAAAACAAACTGGCAAAAATGGTTGCAATCAATGTCTGACAATCAAACTAAGAAAAACTAACCACTCCTCAAAGTAGTAGCCTTAAAAATAATATCCCATATTCTCATCTCCAGCATAAGAGGAGCAGGATAAGCCTCAAGAATTGTAATTACTAGCTGAGTACCCACTGGTGGTTCTTTGGAAGCCAGCTCAAAGCCTTGTCTTTACCTCACCTAACTGTGCCCACCAGGTACTACAGCAGCTACATGGGGCATTTGTCAGAAACACATATGGGTAAATGTTTCAGCTGCTAATACCTGAGGCAATGGATAACAGTTGGTGCAAGCAATAGACTAACCAAAAAACTTTGGAGGGAAGACTGAGGACTGAAATGCTTTGGAGAATAAGGGCTTCGAAAAGCTTCAACCTATTCCTGGGAATCTAGAAGGCCATGTGCATTCCCAAGGCTGTGCATCTGCTCAAGAGAGAACTAAGAAAGCCCTAAGATCTCACCTCTGGCTGATGTTGAAATTCTGTGCAAATAGGAAGTGAAGGCTAAAGCACATTTGTAAACTGCCTGGCTGATTGTTGAAGGCATATCCCATAATACACACAGTACATCTTCAAAGACTGGAAGACTTTTTGGTTCCAGGAATTAATGAAATCTCTGTCCAATTATTAGCTGACTATTAAGCTGGTGAAACAGAGATGTCAGTGGTCACACATTACAAAGAATGCAGACTTTACAAAATCAGTTCAGAGAAGTCACCAAAACAACTACAGCAAGCAGCAACGGAAAACCACATTATAATATGCAAAATGTCAGGTTATTGGCTAAAAACTACAAAGCTGGCAGAGAATCAAGAAAGTATTACCCATACAGAAAAATAAAAGAAATCAATAGAAATTATCCCTGATGAAGTCCAAACATTGGACTTACTCCAGTCAAAAGGCAGACACTGACAGAATGCATTTAAAAAAAAATCATCCAACTATAAACTGTCTATAAGACACTTAGGCTAGAGTCAAAGACACAAATAGGTTGAAAGTAAAAGAATGGAAAAAGATACATCATGCAAAGAGAAATCAAAGAGAGCTGGAGTGGCTATTTTAATATCAGATGAAATAGTCCTTAAGATAAAAAAAGTTGCAAGAGACAAAGACAGACATTACACAACAATAAAAGGGTTAATCCAACAAGAAGATATAACAATTGTAAGTGCATATACATCTAAAATCAATCCCCAAAATACATGAAGAAAAAGCTGACAGAATTGATGGAAGAAACAGACAGTCCAACTGTAACATAGTTGAAGGCATTGATAACTCCTTTAATAGTAGATGTAAAAAGTAGACAGAAGATTATCAATTACACAGAAGACTTGAACAACACTGTAAGCCAACTGGACTTAGCAGACATCTACAGAACATTCTACCCAACAGCAGAATATACATTTTTGTCAGATGCACGTGAAACATTCTCCAGTATATGTTATACCACAAAACCAGTCTTAATAAATTTTGAAAGAGTTAAAGCATACAAAATATCTTCTGTGACCACAGTGGAATTTAGTTGAAAATCAATAATAGAGGGTAAATTGGAAAATTCACCAATATGTGAAAATTAAACACATTTATAAATAACCAGTAGGTCAAAATAGGAGCCACAAGGGAAATTAGAAAAAATCTTGAGATTAACAAAAATGAAAAGACTATATAATCAAATTTATAAGATGCTACGAAAGCCGTGCTGGAGGGAAATTTATAGCAGTAAATTGCTTTAAGAAATTATAATGCATTGCATATTTGAAAATTGCCAATAGAGTAGATTTTAAATGTTTTCACCATCAAATGATAATTATGTGAGTTGATAATTTGTTACTTAGGTTTATTTAATCATCTCTCAATGTAAACATAAGTAAAAAATCACATTGTGGCCAGGTGCAGTGGCTCATGCTTGTAATCCCAGTATTTTGGGAGGCCAAGGCTGGTGGATTACCTGAGGTCAAGAGTTTGAGACCAGCCTGGCCAACATGGTGAAACCACGTCTCTACTAAAAATACAAAAAAATTAGCCGGGTGTGGTGGCGTGTGCCATCTGTAATCCCAGCTACTCAGGAGGCTAAGGCAGAAGGATTGCTCGAACCTGGGAGGCAGAGGTCACAGTGAACTGAGACCGTGCCAATGCCCTCTAGCCTGGGTGGCAGAGTGAGACTCCGTCTCAAAAAAAAAAAAAAATTGTACCCCATAAATATACTCAATTGCTCAATTGTTTTTGTCAATAAAAATTTTTTAAAAATAATTTTTAAATGCCTCCGTTAAATAAAAAGACATTAAGTAAATATCTTAACCTTCAACCTTAAGAAAGTAGAAAAATAAAAGTAACTAAACCTGAGCAAGCAGAAAGAAGGAAATCATTAAGATTAGGGTAGATATAAATAAAACTGAGTATAAAAAAATAGAGAAAATAAAAACAAAAATTTGTTCTTTAAAAAGATTAGTAAATTTTTAAAACAAAGTCCACGAAGTAGCTATTTTATTATTCCTGTTTTAAAGATGAACAAGCTGAAGTGTAGGGAGCTGATTCACTTATTAATTCCGCAGTTATTGAAGCATCCCCTTTGTGCCTGGCCCTGGGTGAGGCTCTGGAGAGACAGCTGAGGGCAAGACACACAGTCAGGGAGCTTACGTTCTGGGAGGTAGACACACAACCAGCGTGGTGACTCTAAAGCGAGGCCTTCTTGATCTGCAGGTTCAGGAAAGGTTTTTTTAGAGCAAATGAGGTGTAAGTGAATTCCTGAGGGAATGAAGGACGCCCTTCACCGGAGGGAGTACTGCCACGCTGAATTTAGCCAGTAGAGACCCATCCAGGGCTGGCAGGCAGAGCTGGCACTGGGACCTAGGGGCTGGCCAGCTCCATCACACATGTACAAGGTAGCAGGCCTTCCTCCCTGGGCCTCTGCTCTCCATAGGAAAGTGTCTTTCTTCCTCCTTCCCCTCACTATTCTGGGAAGGAGTTCAGGAAGGGAGAGCTCTGCCTGTTTCAGGGTCTTGGGTCCTTTGAACAGGTCTAGTTACCAGAACTGAGAGGCCCATTTCTGCCAAAGCAGCAGAAACAAGCCCCAGGAATAGGCGTAGAGTTCTGGTAACCTCATTGTAGGAGCAGGTGCGGGGGGAGAAGAGAAATGACATTGTTTCTTACTCAAGGTTACAGCCTTCAGGCACAGGGCCTCCTCACTCAAGGGCTGAGTGGCTGGAGACCCAGCAATCAGAGCTGTCTCCCTACATGGTCCTTATAATGCAGTGGTGGAGGGCTGGGGCTGGCCTAACAGCTGCTGGCAGATAGATCTGTGTTCTGATCGCCAAGTCGCATTAGATACCATCTCTGTGACCCTAGATACTTCACTTAAGTCACTCTGAGTTTCTGTTTCATCTTTAAAATGGAAGCAATCAGAGTATATACTTCATCGAGGTGTTTGGGAGTCAAATGAGATACATTTAAAATGCTGAACATGGTAGACGATAAATGTTTGATACTGAAAACAGAAAGATCAATACAATAGACAATTCTATTGTAGGCTGACAAAGAAAAAAATAAAGAAACTCAAATTGCTAAAATCAGGAATGGAAGTGGAGCTATTGCTATTGCCCTTGCAGATACTAAAAAAAAAAAAAAGATTATAAGAAAATACTAGGAACAATTGTATGCCAATAAATTAGATAACCTAGCTGAAACGAACAAATTCCAGGACACACACATTACCAAAACTGACTCAACAAGAAATAGAAAATCTGAATAGATCTACGACAAATAAAGCTATTGAGTGATTAATTTTAAAAAACTTTCAACAAAGAAAAGCCCAGTACCAGATGTTTCCAGCAGAATCAACATCAGTCTACAACTTCTTTCAAAAATTGAAGAGGAAAGAACACAGCCTAAGTCATTCCACGAGACCAGTTTTATTTATCCTGATACCAAATCTAGGCAAAGTCATCACAAGAAAAGACAATACAGATCTTTATGCATATATCATCAACAAAAATCCTCCGTAAAATATTATCAAAATTATATTTTAAAATCCTCAACAAAATATTAGCAAGCCAAATCCGGCGGCACATTAGGATTATTCACCATGACCAAGTTGAATTTATCCCAGGAATGCAAAGATTCAACACAAGAAAGTCAATCATTGCAGTACAACACATTATTAAGGTATTAAAAAAACCCCACATGAACATCTTAATTGATGCAGAAAAAGCATTTGACAAAATCCAACACTCTTTCTTGATTAAAAACAAAAACTGAACAAACTGGGAATTGAAGAGAGCTTTTTCAATGTCATGAAGGGCACCTATGAAAAACCCACAGCTAACAGTAGATTAACGGGAACAGAGGGAAAACTTTCTTCCTACGGTCAGGAATAGGACAAGAATGTCTGCTTTCAATGTGATTATTCAAATTACACTGAAAGTTCTAGCCAGGGCACATAGGCAAGTAAAACAAATAAAAAGCATCTAAACTTGAAAGGAATAAGTATAACTATCTCTGCTTACAGATGATATAATCTTACATATACATAATCGTAAAGACAGAACAACAAAATTATTAGAGCTAGTAATTGAGTTTGGCAATGTTGCAGGATACAAGATCAATACACAAAAATATGTTGTAATCCAATACATGAGCAATGAACAATCTGAAAATAAAATTAAGAATACAATTCCATCTACAATAATGTAAAAAAGAGAATAAAATACTTGGGAGTAAATTTAACCATGGAAGTGTAAGTTTTGTACACTGAAAACTACAAAATGGTGTTGGAAAAAATTAAAAGATGGCCCAAATGAATGTAAAGACATTCATAGACTGAAAAATTTAATACTTGTCAAATAGCAATACTCCCCAAATTATTTTACAGATTTAATGCAATCCTTATAACATTTCTAAATATTGTTTTTGCAAAAATGGACAAGTTGATTTTAAAATTCACATGGAAATGCAAGGCGCACAGTATACTTGAAACAATCTTGCAAAGGAGAACAAAGATGGAGGACTCACACTTCATGATTGATTTCAAAATTTACTACAAAGCTACAGTAAGAAAAACAGTGTGGTACTGAAATAAGGGTAGACATATATGTCAATGGAAGAGATCGAAAGCCCAGAAATAAACCATACATCTATAGTTAGTTGATTTTTCTACAAGAGTGCCAAGACCATTCATGGAGAAAAGACAGTCTTTTCAACAAATGCTGTTGGGAAAACTGGATATCCTCATGCAAAAGAGTGAATTTGGGCTCTTACTTTGTACCATACATACAAATTAACTCAAAAATGGATAAGATCTGAATTTAAGAGCTCAATATTGCTTCTTGGCCTTTTGGCTAAGATCAAGTGAAGAGCTAAACATAGAAAACCCTTAGACAGAAAAATAGGTGTAAATTTTTGTGAACTTGGATTAGGCAAAGGTTTCTTGAATATGACACCAAAAGCGCAAACAACCAAAGAAAACAACAAATAATTTGGACTTCATAAAAATTAAAACTTCTATGCATCAAAAGACACAATCAAAAAAGTGAAAGAACATTTCACAGAATGGAAGAAAATATTTGCAAATTGTTTACTACATTGATAAGAATGTAGTCTTTGGAATATATGATAAACTCATAGTTTTTGTTAAAGGACAAAAAAATTCAATTGGAAAATGAGCAAAGTACTTGAATAGACATTTCTCCAAAGCTTTATAAGTGGCCAACAAACACATGAAAAGGTGCTTAGCATCATTAGTAATCAGGGAAATGCAAATCAAAACTACAGTGAGATACCAATTCATAACTATGATGGCTATACTCACATAAATGGAAAATAACAAGTGTTGCAAAGAATGTGGAAAAATTGGAGCTCTCATACATTGCTCACGGGAATGTAAAATGGTGCACCTGTCTTGAAAAAAAGTTTGGCAGTTTCTCAAAAAGTTGAACATAGTTACCATATGACCCAGCAGTTCCACTTCTGTGTATGTACCCAAGAGAATTAAAAACATGTGTCCACACAAAAATTTGTATACAGATGCTCATAGCAGCATTATTCATAATAACCAAAAAATGGAAATGATCCAAATATTCATCAACTGATGAATGCCTAAATAAAATGTGGTATATCCATACAATGAAATAGCATTTCACAATATAATGAAATTGAAGTTCTGTTACATCCTACAACATAGATGAATCTCAAAAACATTATGCTAAATGAAAGAAGCCAGTCACGAAAGCGCACATACTGTATGATTTCATTTATATGAAATGCCCAGAAAAGACACATTCTTAGAAACAGAAAGTAGATAGTGGTTGCCAGGGGCTGGGACAGGAAAAAATGGGAAGGGACTATTTAATGGATATGGGGTTTCTTTCTCAGGTGATGAAAATGTTCTGAAATTTAAGTAGTCGTGAGGGTTGCAAAACATACTAAAACCAACTGAATTACCACTTTAAAATAGTTCAACTGTTGAACTTCATGCTCTGTGAGTTTTATCTCATTAAACATTTTTAAAAATAGTGTATAAAAGTATGAAAAGTGTTACTTTACTAGTAGGTAAATTTAAAAGAAAACTCTCTTTTCTGTGTAGTGACACAAGAAATACCTTATTTAAAAAAATTAGGATACAAAATTATAGATGTATCAGTTCCCAATTACATAAAAGACATGAATGAGAGTGTGTGTAACCAAGAAAAAAAGATCAAAAGGAACATGTGAAAATGTTAATGGTGATTGTCTCCTGGTGTTAATTTATGTTATCTTCCCTATAGCTTACGTACATATCTGTATTTTAAAATGATCTAAGTGAACATTATTTTAAAATTTTAATTTGTTTTATGTTTTAAAAAATATTTTAACTTTTATTTTTAGGTTCAGGGTTACATGTGCAGGTTTGTTATATAGGTAAACTCAGGGGTTTGGTATAGAGATTATTTCATCCCTTGGGTACTAAGCATAGGACTAAGTGAATATTATTAATTTTTTTTTGAGTTACACAGGAAACATGAATATCCTCACTATAAAAAAAAGAAATCAAACAGTACAGACAAAGAAAGAAAATTCCCTTTCATGTTTCACCTGCCAGCTGATCAGTTAAATATCAGTTTCATCAGTGTGGTTCATGTCTTAGCAGACCATTTGTTATTGATTTACTGAGGTCCATGCACACTTAGAAAAATGTAGGTTTTCTTTTTGCACTTTTTAAAAGCACAAATAATACATGAAACACAATATGTCTATTATTCTGCAAATTATTTTTCTTCCTCTTACTTATGCATTGTGGAGAGTTCTCAGTGTCCTCACAGAGATCTAGCCCCCACTTTTTAGCTGCTGCATGGAACTCCACAGCATGGACTCACTCCACGTATCCCATTGGATAAAATGTCCATCATTTCTAAATTTTTGCTCTACAGACAAACTTCATTAGTTGTGCCTCTTTGGGTACCTGGGCAAGGATCTTCTGAGGAGAGTTATCTAGAAACAGCAGTGCTAGGTCACAGGCTACATGCTCTTCAAAATTGTAATAATTCTACCACCCTTTCCTCCAGAAAAAATGTCCCAAACTGTTTTGTTGTCACTTTTATTATCAGTACTAATTTTTCACCACATATCCCTTTGTAATTAGAAAATGATTAAGCCTTTCCAATGTACTCTTTGTTTTCTTTTTTAGCTTGGGCACCAATAGCCAAGATAGGCATCATTGGGCCAAGATTCAATGGGAATAGAGTTCCTCATGTCCCTCCTTCATCATCCTTATCTGCAAGTAAGGAGAATAATTATAGTGGTCCTTGGAATAACAATAATGTCTGGTATTTATGTTGGTATTTGTGGTTTGCAAGATGCTTCTGATGAGCAAACCAACCAGTGAGCCTCGCGGTCCTTGAGCAAAGTGGTAACCAGGTGACCAGGTTGAGGTCCAAATGTAGGACCTGACTTGATCACTTACTACCCAGCTGGGTGGTCTTGGGCTCATTGCTCAGCTTCTCTGTGCCTCAATGTCCTCATCTGTGTTAAAGCAGGGATAACAGCAGTGCCTCTCTCCTGGCTGTGGTGTGGACAAACTGAGATGAGAGGCCTGATGCTTAATATCCCTCAGTCAAAACCAAATTGTGTTGTGATGATACCAGCAATACATGAACAATCAGCTGGTTTTACTCTAGAAAGTTAACTCTGTTTCCTTCCTTGTCTTCCTGCTGCAGTGGAAGAAAAGGCTACACCAGACTCTCACCTTGAGGCAGATCATGCGCAATTTGCACTCAAGGAGACAGCAATGCCCATCTTCACACATATTGTAAAAAATTTAATTGCTGATGTTTCTGGATTTCAGTTTGAAGGGCTACCTAGTTCTGGTGTGAAAGAAGCAGGTGAGAGAAGTGTCTTTAGGGTAACAGGGAGGAAATGCAGAGGCTCCCATCCCAGCCTCAGCAAAGAGTGAGGGCCATGCATCCCAGGCTTGGGAGGGAAGGGACAGAGAACCAGCTCCAGGGACCATGAGGGCTGGGATGATGGACTCCCCAGCAGAAATCCTTCAGTGCTTGAGATTCCAGGGGCTTTGTAATGTCTTGGCACTTTGCACAGCCAAAATACTGGGGTAGAGGGAAGAGGGATGGGAAAGGGAAGATAGAGGTATATCTGCCTCCCTAAGGGGGTAATTGCAGGAAAGGCATGGTTAGGTCACATATTTTGTTTTGCTTTTGTTTCCTTAGTGCTTTGTTTTTTAAAGGCTCTTTCATTTATCACTATCCTTTTTCAGCCATGAATTATCTACTAATTCAGTTATGAATTTAAGACTACTGTCACCAAGTTATTCTACATTTCCAAAACGTTATCAATTCTCTATGAAGATGCCCCAATAGAACGTAGTCCAGAGCATTCCAGAGCATAATACACAGGCCATCAACAGCAGTGAGATAGTTATTGGAGGCCCACAGACATTTCTTAGTGGTTATTTATTTTAATATGCATGTGTATATAGACATACATATTATTTACACCAGTTTTCCACTTATGATAGTGATGTGAAAGTTTCTTTGTAAAAATTTTATTTAAGTTGAATGAAACAATTTAAAGTAAAATTATTAGGTGAATAAGTTGTTCTAAGATGTGACAAAAATTGAGCAATGATTCAGGTTTGGGAAATCCTGTTGCAGAGAAGAGCAATCCACTGTGTGTGTTGGTAGGTAAATGTTATAACTTGTTTTTAATCCTCTCTGGAGCCATGTAGAAATAGAGTCACAAATCAAAGTAATTCTCATTTAAAATCCCCTTCACTTTACAGCCATAGCTTTATAGATTTGTTTTCTCTTTACTGTGTGGCAGCAAAGTCCTTTTCTACGTCCCACACCATCCAACCACCTGCCTCCCCGAAAAGAATTTCTTTTTTTAAATTTTTTTATTTTTTATTTTATTTTATTTTTTATTATACTTTAAGTTCTAGGGTACATGTGCACAACGTGCAGGTTTGTTACATATGTATACATGTGCCATGTTGTTGTGCTGCACCCATTAGCTCGTCATTTACATTAGGTATATCTCCTAATGCTATCTCTCCCCACACCCCACGACAGGCCCCAGTGTGTGATGTTCCTCTTCCTGTGTCCAAGTGTTCTCATTGTTCAATTCCCACCTATGAGTGAGAACATGCAGTGTTTGGTTTTTTGTCCTTGTGATAGTTTACTGAGAATGATGGTTTCCAGCTTCATCCATGTACCTAGAAAGGACATGAACTCATCCTTTTTTATGGCTGCATAGTATTCCATGATGTATATGTGCCACATTTTCTTAATCCAGTCTATCATTGTTGGACATTTGGGTTGGTTCCAAGTCTTTGCTATTGTGAATAGTGCCACAATAAACATACGTGTGCATGTGTCTTTATAGCAGCATGATTTATAATCCTTTGGGTATATACCCAGTAATGGGATGGCTGGGTCAAATGGTATTTCTATTGCTAGATCCTTGAGGAATTGCCACACTGTCTTCCACAATGGTTGAACTAGTTTACAGTCCCACCAACAGTGTAAAAGTGTTCTTATTTCTCCACATCCTCTCCAGCACCTGTTGTTTCCTGACTTTTTAATGATCGCCATTCTAACTGGTGTGAGATGGTATCTCATTGTGGTTTTGATTTGCATTTCTCTGATGGCAAGTGATGATGAGCATTTTTTCATGTGTCTGTTGGCTGCATAAATATCTTCTTTTGAGAAGTGTCTGTTCATATCCTTTGCCCACTTTTTGATGGGGTTGTTTCTTTTTTTCTTGTAAATTTGTTTGAGTTCTTTGTAGATTCTCGATACTAACCTTTTGTCAGATGAGTAGATTGCAAAAATTTTCTCCCATTCTGTATGTTGCCTGTTCACTCTGATGGTAGTTTCCTTTCCTGTGCAGAAGCTCTTTAGTTTAATTAGATCCCATTAGTCAACTTTGGCTCTTGTTGCCATTGCTTTTGGTGTTTTAGACATGAAGTTCTTGCACATGCCTATGTCCTGAATGGTATTGCCTAGGTTTTCTTCTAGGGTTTTTATGGTTTTAGGTCTAATATTTAAGTCTTTAATCCATCTTGAATTAATTTTTGTATAAGGTGTAAGGAAGGGATCCAGTTTCAGCTTTCTGCATACGGCTGGCCAGTTTTCCCAGCACCATTCATTAAATAGGGAATCCTTTCCCCATTTCTTGTTTTAGTCAGGTTTGTCAAAGATCAGATGGTTATAGATGTGTGATGTTATTCATTAGGCTCTGTTCTGTTCCATTTGTCTGTATCTCTGTTTTGGTACCAGTATCATGCTGTTTTGGTTACTGTAGCCTTGTAGTATTGTTTGAAGTCAGGTAGTGTGATGCCGCCAGCTTTGTTCTTTTGGCTTAGGATTGTCTTGGCAATGCGGGCTCTTTTTTGCTTCCATATGAACTTTAAAGTAGTTTTTTCCAATTCTGTGAAGAAAGTCATTTGTAGCTTGATGGGGATGGCATTGAATCTATAAATTACCTTGGGCAGTATGGCCATTTTCACGATATTGATTCTTCCTATCCATGAGCATGGAATGTTCTTCCATTTGTTTGTGTCCTCTTTTATTTCGTTGAGCAGTGGTTTGTAGTTCTCCTTGAAGAGGTCCTTCTCATCCCTTGTAACTTGGATTCCTAGGTATTTTATTCTCTTTGAAGCAATTGTGAACGGGAGTTCACTCATGATTTGGCTCTCTGTCTGTTATTGGTGTATAAGAATGCTTGTGATTTTTGTACATTGATTTTGTATCCTGAGACTTTGCTGAAGTTGCTTACCAGCTTAAGGAGATTTTGGGCTGAGATGATGGGGTTTTCTAAATATCCAATCATGTCATCTGCAAATAGGTACAATTTGACTTCCTCTTTTCCTAATTGAATACCCTTTATTTCCTTCTCCTTCCTGATTGCCCTGGCTGGAACTTCCAACCTATGTTGAATAGGAGTGCTGAGAGAGGGCATACCTGTCTTGTGCCTGTTTTCAAAGGAAATGCTTCCAGTTTTTGCCCATTCAGTATGATATTGACTGTGGGTTTGTCATAAGTAGCTCTTTTTATTTTGAGATATGTCCCTTCGATACCTAATTTATTGGGAGTTTTTAGCATGAAATCCTGTTGAATTTTGTCAAAGGCCTTTTCTGCATCTATTGAGATACTCATGTGGTTTTTGTCTTTGGTTCTGTTTATATGCT
Organism: Pan paniscus; assembly: GCF_029289425.2. NCBI lineage: Eukaryota > Metazoa > Chordata > Mammalia > Primates > Hominidae > Pan > Pan paniscus. Next base: position 58,494,534 of record NC_073267.2, on the reverse strand, counting down.
GGATTACATTTATTGATTTGCATACGTTGAACCAGCCTTGCATCCCAGGGATGAAGCCCACTTGATCGTGGTGGATAAGCTTTTTGATGTGTTGCTGGATTTGGTTTGCCAGTATTTTGTTGAGGATTTTTGCATCAATGTTCATCAGGGATATTGGTCTAAAATTCTCTTTTTTTTTGTTGTGTCTCTGCCAGGCTTTGGTATCAGGATGATGCTGGCCTCCTAAAATGAGTTAGGGAGGATTCCCTCTTTTTCTACTGGTTGGAATAGTTTCAGAAGGGATAGTACCAGCTCCTCTCTGTATCTCTGGTAGAATTCGGCTGTGAATCCGTCTGGTCCTGGACTTTTTTTGGTTGGTAGGCTATTAATTATTGCCTCGATTTCAGAGCCTATTATTGGTCTATTTAGGGATTCAACTTCTTCCTGGTTTAGTCTTGGGAGGGTGTATGTGTCCAGGAATTTATCCATTTCTTCTAGATTTTCTAGTTTATTTGTGTAGAGATGTTTATAGTATTCTCTGATGGTAGTTTGTATTTGTGTGGGATTGGTGGTGATATCCCCTTTATCATTTTTTATTGCATCTATTTGATTCTTCTCTCTTTTCTTCTTTATTAGTCTTGCTAGCAGTCTGTCAGTTTTGTTGATCCTTTCAAAAAACCAGCTCCTGGATTCATTGATTTTTTGAAGGGTTTTTTGTGTCTCTATCTCCTTCAGTTCTGCTCTGATCTTAGTTATTTCTTGCCTTCTGCTAGGTTTTGAATGTGTTTGCTCTTGCTTCTCTAGTTCTTTTAATTGTGATGTTAGGGTGTCAATTTTAGATCTTTCCTGCTTTCTCTTGTGGGCATTTAGTGCTATAAATTTCCCTCTACACACTGCTTTAAATGTGTCCCAGTGATTCTGGTATGTTGTGTCTTTGTTCTCACTGGTTTCAAAGAACATCTTTATTTCTGCCTTCATTTCTTTGTGTACCCAGTAGTCATTCAGGAGCAGGTTGTTCAGTTTCCATGTAGTTGAGTGGTTTGAGTGAGTTTCTTAATCCTGAGTTCTAGTTTGATTGCACTGTGGTCTGAGAGACAGTTTGTTATAATTTCTGTTCTTTTACATTTGCTGAGGAGTGCTTTACTTCCAATTATGTGGTCAATTTTGGAATAAGTGTGATGTGGTGCTGAGAAGAATGTATATTCAGTTGATTTGGGGTGGAGAATTCTGTAGATGTCTATTAGGTCCGCTTGGTGCAGAGCTGAGTTCAATTCCTGCATATCCTTGTTAACTTTCTGTCTCATTGATCTGTCTAATGTTGACAGTGGGGTGTTAAAGTCTCCCATTATTATTGTGTGGGAGTCTAAGTCTCTTTGTAGCTCACTTAGGACTTGCTTTATGAATCTGGGTGCTCCTGTATTGGGTGCATATATATTTAGGATAGTTAGCTCTTCTTGTTGAATTGATCCCTTTACCATTATGCAATGGCCTTCTTTGTCTCTTTTGATCTTTGTTGGTTTAAAGTCTGTTTTATCAGAGACTAGGATTGCAACCCCTGCCTCTTTTTGTTTTCCATTTGCTTGGTAGATCTTCCTCCATCCCTTTATTTTGAGCCTATGTGTGTCTCTGCACGTGAGATGGGTTTCCTGAATACAGCACACTGATGGGTCTTGACTCTTTATCCAATGTGCCAGTCTGTGTCTTTTAATTGGAGCATTTAGCCCATTTAAATTTAAGGTTGATATTGTTACGTGTGAATTTGATCCTGTGATTATGATGTTAGCTGGTTATTTTGCTCGTTAGTTGATGCAGTTTCTTCCTAGCATCGATGGTTTTTACAATTTGGCGTGTTTTTCCAGTGGCTGGTACTGGTTGTTCCTTTCCATGTTTAGTGCTTCCTTCAGGAGCGCTTGTAGGGCAGGCCTAGTGGTGACAAAATCTCTCAGCATTTCCTTGTCTGTAAAGGATTTTATTTCTTCTTCACTTATGAAGCTTAGTTTGGCTGGATATGAAATTCTGGGTTGAAAATTCTTCTCTTTAAGAATGTTGAATATTGGTCCCCACTCTCTTCTGGCTTGTAGAGTTTCTGCTGAGACATCCACTGTTAGTCTGATGGGCTTCCCTTTGTGGGTAACCTGACCTTTCTCTCTGGCTGCCCTTAACATTTTTTCCTCCATTTCAACCTTGGTGAATCTGACAATTGTGTGTCTTGGGGTTGCTATTCTCAAGGAGTATCTTTGTGGTGTTCTCTGTATTTCATGAATTTGAATGTTGGCCTGCCTTGCTAGGTTGGGGAAGTTCTCCTGGATAATATCCTGAAGAGTGTTTTCCAGCTTGGTTCCATTCTCCCTGTCACTTTTCAGGTACACCATTCAGACGTAGATTTGGTCTTTTCACATAGTCCCATATTTCTTGGAGGCTTTGTTCATTTCTTTTTATTCTTTTTTCTCTAAACTTCTCTTCTTGCTTTATTTCATTCATTTGATCTTCAATAACTGATACCCTTTCTTCCAGTTGATTGAATCAGCTACTGAAGCTTGTGCATTCGTCAAGTAGTTCTCGTGCCATGGTTTTCAGCTCCATCAGGTCATTTAAGGATTTCTCTACACTGGTTATTCTAGTTAGCCATTCGTCTAATGTTTTTTCAAGGTTTTTAGCTTCTTTGTGATGGGTTCGAACTTCCTCCTTTAGCTCGGAGAAGTTTGATTGTCTGAAGACTTCTTCTCTCAACTTGTCAAAGTCATTCTCTGCCCAGCTTTGTTTTGTTGCTGGCGAGGAGCTGCATTCCTTTGAAGGGGGAGAGGCACTCTGATTTTTAGAATTTTCAGCTTTTCTGCTCTGCTTTTTCCCCATCTTTGTGGTTTTATCTACCTTTGGTCTTTGATGATGGTGACGTACAGATGGGATTTTGGTGTGGATGTCCTTTCTGTTCGTTAGTTTTCCTTCTAAGAGTCAGGACCCTCAGCTGCAGGTCTGTTGGAGTTTGCTGGAGGTCCACGTCAGACCCTCTTTGCCTGGGTATCAGCAGTGGAGGCTGCAGAACAGCGAATATTGCTGAACAGCAAATGTTGCTGCCTGATCGTTCCTCTAGAAGTTTCGTCTCAGAGGGATACTCAGCCGTGTGAGGTGTCAGTCTGCCCCTACTGGAGGGTGCCTCCCAGTAAGGCTACTCGGGGGTCAGAGACCCTCTTGAGGAGGCAGTCTGTCCATTCTCAGATCTCAAACTCTGTGCTGGGAGAACCCCTGCTCTCTTCAAAGCTGTCAGACAGGGGCATTTAAGTCTGCAGAGGTTTCTGCTGCCTTTTGTTTGGCTTTGCCCTGCCCCCAGAGATGGAGTCTACAGAGGCAGGCAGGCCTCCTTGAGCTGCAGTGGGCTCCACCCAGTTCGAGTTTCCTGGCTGCTTTGTTTACCTACTCAAGCCACAGCAATGGTGGGCCCCCCTCCCCCAGCCTCGCTGCCACCTTGCAGTTTGATCTCTGACGGCTGTGCTAGCAATGAGTGAGGCTCCATGGGTGTGGGACCCTCCAAGCCAGGAGTGGGATATCCTGGTGTGCCATTTGCTAAGACCATTGGAAAAGCACAGTATTAGGGTGGGAGTGACCCAATTTTCCAGGTGCCGTCCGTCACTGCTTCCCTTGGCTAGGAAAGGGAATTCCCTGATGCCTTGCACTTCCCAGGTGAGGTGATGCCTTGACCTGTTTCAGGTCATGCACGGTGGACTGCACCCACTGTCCTGCCCCTACGGTCCGACAAGCCCCAGTGAGATGAACCCGGTACCTCCGCTGGAAATGCAGAAATCACCCATCTTCTATGTCGCTCACGCTGGGAGCTGTAGACTGGAGCTGTTCCTATTTGGCCGTCTTGGAACTCTACCCTAAATGAATTTCTTAAGGAGAAGATGCATGTTGCCCAGGGGTCTTAGTTCATTCAGGTTGCTACAACAAAGGCTCATAGACTGGGTGGCTTATAAACAGCAGAAATCTGTTTCTTATAGATCTGGAGGCTGGAAGTGTGAGATCAGGTTGCCGGCATGGTGAGATTCTGGTGAGGACCCTTCTCCAGGTTGCAGACTGTGCTGGCTTTTCATTGTATCCTCACATGGCAGAAAGAAACTGAGAGCTCTCTGGCTTGTTTCTATAAAGGCACTAATCCCATTCATGAGAGGGCCACCTTCATGACCTAATTACCTCCCAAAGGCCTCACCTCCAAATACTGTCATGCTGGAATTAGGGTTTCAACATATGAACTTTGGGGGACACAGAGATTTAGCTTATTGCACCTAGTGAACTTGCTTACCCATTCCAGCTGCAGTAAGCAATGCCCATAGTGCAGCTCCTGCTTCACGATCTCAGCCTTGGTGGAGAGCTGGCTAAGAGTTTTTAACTTCCTCCCACTGATTTTATTTTATAAAATTTTACCAGAAGATCTTACTAGAAAAGTTAAAATAGTTTACCTACCATGTGCAAATTGGCACCATTTAGAGATAAGGCAGAATGTAACTCATGGACAATATTTGATTTTTACACATTGTGATTTTAATTAGAAATGTTAATTAAACACATATGCTAACCTGAAGCTGCCAAAAGGCAAAAAATAAATATTTGTAAAGAATAAGTTACCCAGCATATTGTCATACGATTTGGCACAGATGAAAATATCTTGGCAAAAAGCTAATGTTTCGTGGCAAACACTAGTGGCTTGGAGTTTAAAGATATAAATTTCAGTCCCATCTTTCGCTCTGACCAGATTTATTTATAGGCAAAGAAACCAATTCACCAATCTATGCCTCAGTTTCCTCATTTGTAAAACAGTGGAGCTGAGATCTCCTCCATGTAGTTGTTGAAAAGTTCAAACAAGAAAGCTTTCAGTGTTTCACAAAGTCTAGGGCAGCCTCTGGATGCTTTGCCATGAAGTCCCAGCCATCCCTGGTTCCTGGAGCTCTGCTCAGAGGTCACCATGAACAGATGAAGGGTTTGCATCCTCGAGCTCCAAATGGAAAGGCAAATAACACACTGCAGGGCTGAGAATTCCAAATATTAAGACCCTTCTTGTGTTTGTCGCTCCTCTCCAGTGCTTGGCAATAACGTAAGGCAAATATCAGGAACCCAGAGGGGAATTAATGTTAAAAAAAATTAAAAATCCTGGTGTGCTCTGGTGTAATTAAGCAATATAATTAAAGTCCTCCTATTGAAGCCAGCTGACAGGAGACACAGGTCACCATTGCAGAGGCAGCAAAGGTGCCAAAGTTTGTTTGCTTCTTCTGAGGTTTATCCATATTTCATGTTTTTATGCCACTCTTCCTATGTCAGAAACACAGAAAAATGTGTGTATGTGTCTATCTTCTCCTACCAGTCTATAATTTCCTCGAGGGAAGGGGCTGTCTCTTGTCTGTCTTTGTTATCCTCTGTGTACCGACAATGATCCTGACATGTGATTAGTGCTCATGCTGCGAGCCTTGTCTAAACTCACGGAGGCCGGATATCTCCCAGTTACCTATTCTGGGAAGTCCTCACTGCCCACTGATTTTGAACAGTGCTCTCTAATGATGGATATGCATTCAGTGGTTACTCTAATTTTGAATGAAGTAAAGGTCTCATTGATTAATAGCTTAGTGCAGTAGTCCCAGGCAACAGGAGCTTCTTAAATGCCCCTGGGGCCCACTGGGGCAGTCACTCTCTCATACATTGAACAATTCTTTACTTAGCATCTTTTATGTGCCAGGCAATGTGATGGATACAGTGGATGTAGTGATAAATAAAGTTGTCAGAGTCCTGGCATTCAGAAAATGTATACTCTAGAAAAGGAAACAGAGAGCAAAGAGGAAACACCTGTCATGTGTTGAAAGCTGGTGGTACAGGCCATGAACGACACTAACAAGGGAGTAGATGGTGGCTGAGGAAGGCCCATCAAAGGAACAGAGACCCATAGAAGGAAGGGAACCATGGAAATACCTAGAAGAGAACATTTTCAGGTATGGGGAACAACAACTCCCAAATCAGGAGATGAGAGCCAGCTTGACATGGGCTAAGAACAGAGGGAAAACCAAGTTTGCTAGAACATACAGAAGGGAAGTGTGGTGGAAGATGAGGTCAGGGAGTCAGGTGAGTCACCAGGTGGGCCACTGGGGCCACGGTGCAGAGTCTAGATTTCCACCTAACAGGAAGGGGAACCTTGGGGGGTCTGAGTGAGGGAGTGATATAATCTGATTTGCCCCTGTAGAAGATCTCTCTGGCAAGTGTGTGGTCATATGACCAGCAGGGGAACAACAGAGGCAGGCAGCTGACTTGGGAGGCAGTCTTGGAGTGAGACAATAAACTCTTGGAGCTGATGGTAGAGGTGAAGATGGAAGTATAAGAATATAGATGGATTCCTGTCCCAGGTGAGACAGGTTGGATCAGTGGCCTTCCCTGACCACTTCCACCCTGAGGTGTTATGGATTCTACAGTTCTAAGATTGTAGAATCTGTGACTTCTGAGTTCAGTCTCACTCCCAAGATTGGGCCCAGTGGTTGGTCTGACCATGCTTCTCAGAGCAGCATCCTACAGGGATGAAAACTCAGACCCCCATCTTGAACCTCAAAACCAGAATTTGTCCCTGTAACAGACACATCAGTTCATAACCACAAATCTCAGGCCACAACTTCAGCGAGGCAAGGAATATGTCTATTTGTGCATTCACTAAATGTGTCAAGCAGAATAATGGTCCCTGAATGATGTCCATGTCCTCGTTCCCAGGATCAGGACCACATAGCAAAGGGGACTTAAGGTTGCTAATGAAATTAAGGTTTCTAATCAGCTTACTTTAATATTATTCAGGTGGGCCCTATGACAAGGGTTCTTAAAGTGAAAAACAGAGGTAGAGAAAGAGATGTGACCTTGTAGGATGCTCAGGTGATGCAATGTGAGAAGGACTCAACCTGCCATTGCCAGCTTTGAAGTTGGAGAAAGGGCCCACGAGCCCAGGAATGTGGGAGGCCGGAGGAAGCCGGAAATGGCGAGAAAACAGATTCCCTCCTAGACTCTCCAGAAGAAATACATCCCTGCTGACACCTTGATGTTAGCCCTGGGGAGCAGTCATGTCAGACTTCTAACCCGCAGAACTGTAAGTTAATGAATGTGTATTGTTTCAAGACACTAAGTTTGTGGAATTGGTTATGGCATTGGTAAAAAACTGATACATTAAACTTCAATGATTATTTATGTCTGTATCCCACCAGATAATGGAAACTTACACTCAGTCAAGTTGAGATTTCCCCTTCCCCCAAGGTCGTTGCTAAGTTCTGGGGGCAGGATTCACAGGCAGTGGGAGATGGGGGTGGGAGTGTCTGGTCCTCAGTTGTGACGTGTCTGTGCCGGTGTCCTTGAAAGTAGTGCATCATGCATCTGATTCTTGGCTGTCACAACACGTGGGTTGTGTCTGCAGCGCCCTTCACTCCTGACCTTTGGGCCTCTCCCAGCCTGGCTCCTGCTGTCAGTGACTTGCCTGCTCTTCTCACATGCAGCGGGCAGGGGAGGAATGGCTGCCCTCCAACCTTAGTCTGGAATCCCAAGAAGTGCTGGGAGGCTGCCTCATGGCCTTCTGAAAACCACAGGCCTTGTCGCTCTTTATATTCCTGTCCAATTTTTCTCTTCCTGTCCAAGACTAGAGAATTTTCCTCTGGGGCAGCAAAACCTGCCTGAAACTGTCACGTGTGCTTCTAAGTCTTCGTCTTCAGCCTTAACCTTGGGTTATGAGTCTGATTTCTTTGCCCTCAGATGCTAATGTGACACCTCTCTCTTGAAGATTGGAGGGTCCATGGTCTCCTGCCCCAGTGGGGAGGGTTGTGAGATAATAGGAAATACCAGAGGGGATCCCTCATTAATTCTTCTGGATATTTTTCCTCCGTATCACCAACCCCTATTGTGGAGGAGGAGCCAGGACCCCAGTCCCTGAAGCCCGCTGGATCCCACAGGGCTAAACACAAGCTTCTCCTGGATGCCAGGAGGTTCCTGTTCTCCTTGAACTCCCGAGGCTGAGCCAGAATTCCCATCACTGGCGGCAGCAGTTGGAGTTCTAACCCATCAGTTTCTTTTTTGATTCTAAAGGCCTTGTTATGAGTTGACTTTTCTCCCTGCCCCTACTCCCCAACCCCACCAAATTTATATGTTGAAGCCCTAACCCCAGATACCTCAGAATGTGATCTGATTGATACAGAGTCTTTAAAGAAGTAATTAAGGTTAAATGAGGTCATTCGGGTGGGCCCTCATCCACTCTGACCAGTGCCCATGTAAGAAGAGGAAACTGGGACGTAGACTGTACAAAAGGAAGACCATATGAGGACACGGTAAGAGGGTGGCCAGCTACAAGCCGACCTGAGAGGCCTCGGAGAAGCCAGCCCTGCCGACAGCTTGATCTTGGCCTCCCAGCCTCCAGAGCTATGAGAAGATGAAGTCCTGTTGTTTAAGCCACCCGACCTGTGGTCCTTTGTTATGCCAGCCAAAGCGCACAAATTCAGGCCTTAAGACCTTTTGTTCTGTGGCCCTGCGGTCCAGGAAGAACAGCTCCAAAGGCAGCATGAACCTTCCCTCCTGCCAGCTCCCAGGAGCTACTTTGCGAAACATGCCCCTTCCTCCTTCCCAAATGAAAGCCAGTGCCCGTCTCTCAGCCCACCCCTCTCTCTTTATGCTTCCATTTTCATGTCTGGATTTCTAAGCCTAAAATGCTTGCTATCTTTAACTTGAAAGACCAGTCAAGTCTTTTGGTGAGGCGGGGGTGGAATGCATCTCCCAACCACACCTCAAGAGATTGCTTTTCTCATTCTTTGGGTCTGAATTCAAGTCCTCTTCAGCCACAAACCTTGTGCCGCATCCCCTCCGGGATTTTCCACAGCAACAAGTTCATCCCATTTCCTCCAGCATGGTGTCCCAGAAGTATTATACCTCCAGCAAAGGTGGTTCACAGGATCATGTTAGGTGGTACGCAGAGAAACATTTGTCACGTGGTTAGGATTGATTTTAATGTATAGTAGAAAACAATAAAGCTGGCACCTCAAACCTGTGATTTTACAGGCTTTACGGCTGATGCTGAGGCTAGCATAGGTGTTAAAATGTCCTGCACTAAGTAAATACTGACAGGAGGGGTGTGGCAAAAATCAGCACAGTGGGGTGAGAACAGCGGAAGCTTTGGAGCTGAGTATTTTCATGAGCAAGTGTGTGCAGCATTGATCTGCAGGAAATTGGCAGAGTGGAGTGGTGCAGGGGTGTGAGTCAGCAAGCGTGAAGGGGGCAGGAGAGGGTTCTAGTCTGCCCTGACACCTCTGTTACTCCTTCTCCATAACTGATCCAGGAAAACCCGACCCCGGATGTTTGTTTCCCATGGCTACAGTCCATGTGGAAAGCTGCCCAGGCTTGCAGGGGAGGCCAGAAAGGCCCTTAGGAACTTATGCTATTGTGGGGGCTCTTGCATCTGATTCTACAGGCATTTCACAGGCAGCAGGGGGCTTCATTTTTTTCCAAGTTCCCTGGTCTTGTCAGAGGCTGGCAACCTCAGCTGTGAAATGAATTTGCTTCCCCCTGTTTATGCATTGGACAAATGCAAGCTCTTTACCTGAGCCCAGCCACTGAGCAGCACCCTGCAGGGAAACACAACTGTCCAGACAGCAGACAAACCCACCCCGCCGCGAAGCCAAGGGTACGTCCCAGTGAGGGCTTGGGGGAGAGGAGGCATAAGACCTGGAAATCCAGGAAACATGGAGGGCACTTGCAGATGGTCGATCTGCCAGGGGACCTTCCCGCAAGCATGGAAGTCTCTGTCCCCACGCCCAGGTTGAGTCACCGCCGGCTCCCCAGCAGCCAAGTAGGGTACCTCTCTCTGTGCAGCTGAAAGATCACTTACCTGCAAATGACTATGACTCCTCATTTGACTGAGGTTTAGCTTGTTAGTTCTAAGGAGCCTTTAAAAAAATGGAGTATTGTGGGAAAGCATGCAACTGTGTGGGCCCTTTCTGATGTAACCATGCGTCTCCGGCTATATTCATCCAATGGCATTTAAGGCTCATTAAATTTTGAATCCAGTGTCACCTGCCTTAGGCTTAAAATAGTTCTCCATGTGCCTTTTGTCTCCAAACTTCATTTTAATGGAAATTGTTTCCATTCACCTCTCCGTTCCCTTCTTCCTGCCAGCAACACCCGATCTTTAATAATCTCCAGTATGCAGATGTGAGCTCTGTGAACCTGTCATTTGGGGGAATACATTGGACTTTGACTGCTGTAAACAGTTGATGGTAAAAATGCAAGGAGAACCTTAGGATGTTCCCTTTTCCTCCTGCTTCCTCTCCGGCTGTGCAGAAGGACCCCAAATCCCGCACCCTCAATATTACTGATAGCTGGAAGCTTCATGAGACTCACCACAAGGTAGTCTCTGCTTCACATCTTGTGTCTTAACTCAGGAAACCTCCAGGGTTTCACACAGGACGTGCATAAGCCCCATCTAAAGGCAGTAGCTGTTCATCATAATGAATAAATCTTAAACGGCTCTTAATAAGTGCCAGACACTGTTCTAAGTGCTTATAACTAAGTACCATGGGGGCTATCTCCTTTTTTATAGATAAAGAGACTGAAGCACAGAGAAGCTAAGTAAATGGCCCAAAGTCACACAGCAATTAAGCTGTGGGGCTTGGATTTGAACCCAGGCCATCTGAATGAAGTCCGAAGCTATATCCTGCCCACTCTGCTATATGCATGCCTACGCCCCCAGTTGGAGGTTGCCTCGTGGTAATGTCAGGCAATCATTTCCAGACCTTTGTATTTTTTCAGAGAAGCCAGAAATCTAAATTTTATGTGAAATGTCCCAATTTTTTTAAATTGGCAAATAAAATCATTTTTAACACCGTGAAAGCCAAACAAAATATGCCTATGAACAGTAACTGGTTTTTATGCCACCCAGGTGAGACCTCTGGTTTAAACTAACTCTTCAAAAAAAGCAAAGTGGCCATCAAATTCAAACACTTCCATGCCGGCGAGAAGCTTCTTTTGAAGCTGAGCAGAAAGCCCAAAGAGCAGGCAGAAATCCGTTCTGGGATCCTGGTTGGATATCCCGAAAGTCACCGTGCTTCACGGAGCAGGCAGCTTCTCCAATCGTGACTGTTAAGTTGCTTTACAGAAAGGTTCAGGGAAACTTGCTTTGCGGTTGGTTGAACCTGCACTGCGTTAAATCAACACAGCAAGTGTAGCAACCAGCACAAGAAATGTCAGCTCTCATTAGCCTGCATATAAATCTGCCTCCACCAGAATTGGGATTACAGAACATTGGGGAAAATGCCAGGAAGCAGGAACATATGTTGCTCACACAAAAAGAATCTCCAACAATGGGTGTCTTCCTCCACAGTGGAGGCACCTGGAATAGGGACAGGGAGGCTTTGTTTTGCCTTGATGCCGGCCCCCACCCCCACCCCGCTGTTCCTGGCCAGGAAACTGGGAAAACTCCATAGCTTCATCATCCGTGGTAGGAGGTTGTGCTAAGTGTTCGCTGACACAGCTGAACAATCATAAAATGTCATAAAGAGTAAATGACTTGATCATCCAAAACAGTAATTAGGATGTGGGGCATATTTATGCTATTTACATATTTTAACACCCTGATATTAATGATCTTCCTAATAGTACATAAGTAATCTAGCCTTTGTGCAATTTGTTCTGGCCTGCCACGAACAGGTAGTCCTTAAAAGCAAGTGCCCATTTCCCTTCTCTCCCCCGACTCTATATCTGCATACATGGAAGCCCATCGGGGGAAAGCCAGGCAGGAAAGCTGGCAATGGGCAATGGGACACCTTCCCTAAAGCACATAGGTCTGGAAGTCACTGGGGGAAACTCAGGAAGGAAGGAAGTTCCCTTGGTGAGAAGTCTTCCTGCAGGCTGTCTAAAGGGGCTGAAGACAGTAAGTGCGCTGATAAATGTGTAACAACCGGCTCTCAAAATAAAAATCCTTGATTTGTAGCACTTGCCAATTTTCATGAAGTAAATACACCCACTATGGCCAATGTAGTGTCCAAGCTTCTGACACAATTTCACTGAACACCCAGTTGGGAAGGGTCTCTAGCACACCATTAGTTGGGAGTCACAGCCACCACCTGATTGACCTCAGTCACTACCTTAACTCCTGTCTGCAAGTAGAGAAATGCAGCAGGCCCATGGCTATAAGAACTATGCCCAACTCCAGATATCGTCCAAGATTACCCAGGTATTTTCTTATGCAAAATAATTGTCCTGGAGAGCCGGTAAGGAATAACTGAATTCATCACCCTGGCTGCACAAATGGGAAACTGCAGCTGAGAGTCAGAAACAGTTTATGCAAGGGCGCACAGCAGTGGACCTCAGCACTGCAGCTGGAGCGCCACTCTCCTTCTCTACCCAGCGCTTTTTGTGCCAGGACCTTTTCCCTGCACGTTCCCTGCTGGTTCCTGCTCAGGCGCCACAGCTCGCTTTTGTGCCTCACAGTCTCCTTGGCTGGGCCCTGTGTATATAAGTGTGTGCACACATGGAAGGCGGGGCGGCAGGCTAGCAGCCCTGTGTGGTGATGATGGTTGCCAGGTAACAGGAAGGCATCGTGGTGGGGAGCCTTCCTTGGCAGATATAGATAAATGGGCGCAGCAGGGAATGGAGCCTCCCTGGAGGAGGAGAACGTGGCAATGTCTGGTATGAGGGTTCTGAGTCAGAAATGGGGTATAAAACCCAAGAAGGAGGGGTTAGGGAGACATTACAACTCAAGGGGATGTTAAAGAAGGGCTGGTCCGTTTCCTCCAACAGGAGCCAAGACCCAGCACTGCTAGGAAACAACTTGCTCAAGGTCACACCATTCAGAGTCAGGGCCACTGGAAGTGAATGGTAGGATCTAGGGCTCCCACTGAACCCCAATGAATATGATAGAAACCTCATAAGGCACAAGTGACCCTGAATGCCAAGTGCGGGAAGTTTAACAATAACCTCCATGGCTGTGCGTTTGGAAGGAGCTCTGTGGTGCTGCCCTGGTCACCACCGACCTTTCCCTCCCCTTCCCATCTCAGCCCTGGGGAAGGGAGCAGAGCCAGGGAGCAGAGAGAAAGATGAGAAGGAATGATGCTGACGTCACCGGGGAGGGGCGTGAAATTCCAAGGGGTCACTGGGCTGAACAGATGGCCGGCAGATATTGGTTTTAACTCGCACATGGCTGAGTAAATAATGTTTAAGTTTTTCTTGCCAGCCTGGGGAGCCGACAGATCGCACTGAGTGGAGGTACCTCCACCCCC